>NW_006159521.1:574064-598311 GCF_000334495.1 Tupaia belangeri chinensis
GGAATCACAGGCTAGGGATTCAGAGCACGGCACTCCTTGAAGCCCCATCTGGTCCCTTCCAGCCGGTGGAGGAGACTATTCTTCAAGGGCCAGTGTGCCCTTGGGAGGGTCGCTTCTCTGTAAGCCACCATACACACCCAGCCCGGGGGTAAAAGACTGCACCAGGCCTCGAGCACAGGCCTCCTGCACCGTACCTAGCTCACTGGCTTCTGCCCGCCCTTCCTCCAGCCCTCTGTGAGGCCCGCCGGGCCCACATGGGCCGGGCTGCCCAGCTGCTCAGCAGCCTGTGCCCAGATGTGTCCCAGACCACAGCTGACAACCAGAGAACAACAGCCCCCCCTGGCCCCAGGGGCCTACAGGGATACCCAGCAATCCTACAGCCAAGGGGATACTCCCAGGGACCCTCCACAGAGGCCCTGGCCAGGGCAGGGCAGGAGGCCTCTCCCCATGTCCCTTGGATGGTGAGGTCCTGGTTGGGACCCTCACTCCCTTTTACATGTACCATGTGACTTGGTGACACATGCTCAGGCACTGGGGACCAGGCAGAGACGCCCCAACATGCACACTGCTTCCCTTCCAGTTCTCAGGCACCCCTTTCTCTCTGGCTACTTCAGTCCTCCCTCCCCTCAGCTGACAGACAGGAACAGGCTGCCCCAGCTCAAAAACAAACCTCGGTGACCTCAGTCCTCTCCCCCCCAGGCCCCGTTCCCTCCAGCACCCCCAGCTCTGCACCCACAACAACCCTAAGCTGAGTCCTCCTAGAAAACGTGCCACCTCTTCTGCAGTCCCATCTGTGTGACCGGTGCTGCCCCCCTGGCTGCTGACCCAGGCCTCTGTCCGGCCTGGTGTGCCAGGTGCCTTTCTGGCTCCCTGCTGGCTGCTCCCTGACTCCCTGCACCCAGGGCCTCCATTCACACCGTCCCCAGGTGCGGGGCCCCTCCCTCAGTCCCCCCTCATCACCCCCTCCTGGAGCCTCTCTGGCTTCTCCCAACTCCTTCCTGGTCCCCTGCCTTTCCCTTTCCCTCCTTCGACCCAGTCTAGCTGGCCTAGGGCCTGGATCTGACCTCTGGAACGCACCCTCCCAGCCCACTGCCCTCTCCTGCAGTCAAGGCCTCCACACTGCCCTCCCAACCCACCTGCCCAGACCAGGGTGAGCAGTCTCTCCACGCCTGGAACTGCCTGAGCCCGTCTCAGCTCTCGCCATCCCTCCTCAGGGACCCCTCTCCACCAGGTCTGTCAGCTAAAACCCTCCCGTCCTTCAAGGGTCAGCTCAAATGCCAGTGGCCCCTGGTGGTCCCTCCTGCCCTGACCTCCCAGAACCCTCCTCTGTACAAAATCTGGCCATGGCTGTGCTTGGAGAGCAGTCTACGGACAGGTCTACCTCCAAGCCGGAAGCCGAGCTCTGCGGGGTAGAGACCAGCCTCGAGAGCCTGCTTGCCCCGGCACCAACGCCAACTAAGGTCAGTGTGTGGACTCAACATGTGAAAACGGCCATGGCTCGGGGACGTCTGCACCGCGGGCACAGGTAACACAGGACCCTCCATCACACTTGCCGGGTGCCCCCCAGGACACCCCGAGCCCAGGTGTCCTGAGGAAGGTGGCCTGAGCCTGGCTGCCCCTTAAGGAGCTGGGGGTCCCAGGCTAACCCACCTCCCAGCGGCCAAGCCGGGAAGGCCTTACCTCCTTCAGATGGACTCTGGTTGGAGGCCGGCGCCGCTGGCCCCCTCGCACCCGGTCCCGTGTCACATGCTCCAGGGCACAGCTCTTGTCCACCTTTACCTGGGGAAGAAAGGGGACCAGGTGAGCCCTGGACAGGCTCAAGAAGACTCATTCCCTCAGGTCTCAGTCTTCTGCAACGCCAGGCGTCACTCTGGGCAGCCCACAGATCCATTGTGGCCAAACAGCCAAGGATCCGTGAGTCAAAGGCAAACCCAGGTCCCATGGGATGCCCTGCCCGTCCAAGCCTGATCATGGCCACTGTTGCCACTACAGCGCAGAGGCCTGGGGTCTTTTGGGCCAGAGGTCAATGCAGAGAGCCCAGGCTAGGCCAGCTGGTGGCAATATGGTTAAGGTGCTAGATCACGCATGACTGACTGTGTGGTTTGGGTCCCAGACCCAGCAGCTTGAAAAACACCTGGGCACGTGTTCATGAGTGCCCAAAATCCCGAGGGGAGAGTGGAGGAGAAGGGACCACAACATGGCCATCTCCCAGGGGAATGCTTTCTCACCTGCCACCCCCCACCCTCCGCTCTATCTGTCTCTCTGGCAAGTGCCCGTGCCCAACGTTAAAAAGACTGAGACGACAGCAGATGCCCGGTGTCTGCAGCAGTAATGTAAACAGGTGGTCTGGCTGGGCAGAGCAGGGTCCTTTCCAGCCCATGCGCAGTGGCAAAGGGGACACAGAGGCGGCCACAGGACCGCATCGCACCTCGTCGAAAGCCTTGTTCTTGCCTCGGTTGATCCCTTCATTGAGGGCTTTGATCCAGGACTCCTTCTCCTCCCCACTGGGTGCCTGGAACTTGATGTCGCTGACCTGTAGAGGAGCAGGTAGGGAGGTGCCAGTGGTTAGCAGGGCTAACATTTGGGGTCTTAAGGAAGCTTCCCACCCCAGAGAAGGGGCCCTGCCCTGGCGTGCAGCTGCCAGAGGTCTGGATTAGAATCAGATAGAATGCTGCCCAGTGGGAAGAGCCTGGACCTGGCCCCACCACGTGAGTTGCCCCCAGGCAAGTTGCCGGATCTCTGAGCTTCAGTTTTTCCTGTCAGGTAGGAGGAGTCCCAGTGCACATCCATGCCAGACAGAGTATAAGGACAGAGATGACAGACATGAGGGGTGTTCTCAGGACCAGGGCCACCCTCAGTTCCCAGCAGACCCCACACTCAGCCCAGGCAAAACATATGCTCAAACTCCTAAAACCCCAGGGTCTAGGGCCATCTAGGTACATGGTGGTTGAGGCGATTGGATCCCACATGGTCAACTGCATGGTTCGAGTCTTGGACCTGGAGGCTTGGAAACACACCAGTGTGCATGTGTGTCCCAAATCCCGAGAAGAAAATGGAGGAGTAAGGATTGCAGTGCCGTCACCACCCCCTGGTGGTCACCACTTCCTCTTTCTCTCTCCGTTTCTCTCCAGCAAGCACATGTGCCCTATACAAAAATAAATAAATAAATAAAAATTAAAAAGCAGCCAGGGTCTCTTTTTGGCGTTGAATTACATTCAGGAGTAACTGTAAAAGAGAAGGGTACTGGGGGAGGGGTCAGTTCTAATTCTGCCGTCATACAGATAGAGAAACAGGTTTAGCAGCTAGGATGGGACTTGATCAAGGCTGGGTTATGGTTTGACTATGGTTTCTCCCAGCAGACTTGGGCTGAGGCTTGGCCTCTGTTCTGCGGTGTTGCAACGTGGGGCCTATTAGGATGTGATTAGGTCACTGTGATAGATTAACGTCTTTCTCAAGAGAATTTGGGTTAGTTTTCGCAGGAATGGATTAGTTCTCCTGAGAACAAAAGAGTAGATTATTACAAGGCAAGGCTGCACCTGAAGTTCTGTCTTCATACACACACCCACCACCCTGCACACGCACACCCACCACCTTCCACCACGTGATCCCATTCGCCACGTGAAGATGCAGCACAAGACCCTCACCACATGTGGCCATCCCATCTTGAACATCCCAGCCACTAGAACCGTAAGCCAGATAAACCTCTTTTCTTTATAAATTATCCCATCTCAGATATTCTGTTACAGTAATGGAAAAGACAGGGCCTAAAGTTCCTAAAACTGACTCCCTGCCCCACATCACCCAAGGTTCTCTTCCCATCTCAGTAGCTCTTCTCAGGGGGCAGCTCAGAAAGCCCTGGCCGTACCATGCCCAGTGGCCAGACAGAAAACGACAGGAAGGAGTGAGACTATGGAAACCCAGGGACCACTCCTGCACTGGACAGTACTGCAGCAGGGCCCTGGGTGGACAGCCCCCTCCATGGCTATCTGCCCTTGTGTCTCAGTTTCCTCATCTGTAAAAAATCGCCACAACTTGCCATGTAAAAATAATTGTTCTTGGGCCAGCGTGTGGTTCGGTAGTTAAGGGAGCCAGATCCCACATGGCCAACTGCACAGCTCAACATCTGGCTCAGAGACACATGAGCGAGGTGCATGTGTGAAGAAATGGAGAAGGGGGGACCAGCAGTTAGCATAATGGCTATGTCGCTGGACTCCCATGTAGTCGACCCGTGGTTCAAGTCCCGGACCCGGTGGAATCCCGGACCCAGTAGCTTAAATTCACGCCGGGCGCATGTGCGTGCGTGCCCAAGATCCCGAGAAGAGAATGAAAGAGAAGGGATTGCGACGTGGCCATCCCCCCTGGGGGGTGATTTCTCACTTTCTGTCTCTCTGTCTCTGTCTTTCTGGTGAGCGCACATGCCCTATAGCAAAAACCTCTCCAAAAAAAGAAAAAAATAAAATAAAAAAGGAGAAGGGACTGACAGAGCAGAGAAATGGAGAAGGAATTGTGTGTGGCACGAACACCTCCCACTAACGGGTGCCTTCTTCCTCTCCCTCTTTTCCTCTCTCTCTCTGAGTGTACACACCCTCTGAACCTCCCCCTCAAAGAAAAGCTGTATCTAATTTGTACACCCACATTGACACCAGCACTGTTCTCAACAGCTAAAATGTAGAAACAGGCCAAGTGCCCATGACAGATGAACAGATAAGCCCAATGTGCTGTAGACGAACCAGGGGACATTATTCAGCCTTGAAAAGGAAAGCAGGATCGGGACCAGCAGTTAGCGTAATGGCTATGTCGCTGGACTCCCATGTAGTCGACCGCGGTTCGCGTCCCGGACCCGGTGCCTTAAAACTCACGCCGGGCGCATGTGCGTGTGTGCCCAAGATCCCGAGAGGAGAATGGAGGAGAAGGGACTGCAGCATGGCCATCCCCCCTGGGGGGTGATTTCTCGCTTTCTATCTCTCTGTCTCTCTCTGTCTGGCGAGTGCACGCGCCCTATAGCAAAAAAAACTCTCAAAAAAAAAAAAAAGGAAAGCAGGTTCAGAAGATGGCCTAATGGTTATGTCGCTAGATCCCCACAGAGTCGACCATGATTGGAGTCCCAGACCCAACTGCTTAAAATTCATGCTGGCCACGTGTGTGTGCACCCAAAATTCTGAGAGAATGGAGGAGAAGGGACTACAGCAAGATCATCCCTCCTAGGGGGGTGATTTCTTACTTTCTGTCTCTCTGTCTCTCTCTGGCAAGCACATATGCCCTTATAGCAAAAATTGCTCTAAAAAAATAACAGGAAAGCAATTCTGACACGTTACAATGTAGATGAACCTTAAAAACATCACGCTAAATGAAACAAGCCAGACCTGCAAAGACAAAGGCTGCCTGCCTCCATGTATGTGAGGTGCCTACAGCAATCAAAATCAGAGACAAAAGCAGTGGTGGGTGCCAGGGCCTGGGAGGAATGGGCTGTTACAATTGAATGTGTTCTGGGACTAGCAGGTGGTGTGGTGGTTAAGGCTCTGGACTCCCACATGGATGACCACAGTTCAAGTCCCAGACCTGATGGCTTTCTTTCTCACCTTTCCTCTTTCCCTCTCTCTATCTCTGTGTTTCTCTCTGGTCAAACTAAAAGATAAATGAATGAATAACTAAAGTTAAATAAATAATTCTTTTTAATACATTTAATGGGGTTCAGTTTTATAGAATAAAGAGTTATGGAGCTAGAAGGTAGTGATGGTTGCACATTATAAATGTACTTAACATTCTTGAACTGTACATTTAAACATAGTTAAGGGGGCCAGTAGGTGGCATGGTGGTTAAGGCATAAGACTCCCCTGTGGATGACTATGGTTTGAGTCCCAGACATGGAAGTTTGCTTTCTCACTTTCTCTCTCTCTTTGGTGAATTAAATAGTAATAATAATTGTAATTATTATAAATAAATAATTCTTATAAAAAAACATAGTTAAAATGTTGAGCCAGCTGGTGGGTGGTGGTAAAGGCAGCTGATCCCACATGGCCAACTGTGTGGTTTGAGTTCTGGATCTGGCAATTTAGAAGACACACTGAGGGCATGTGCATGCATGTCCAAAAGTAGAATGAAGGAGAAGGGACTGCAGTGGGGCCATTCACCCGGAGAGGAGGGTGCTTTCTCACTTTCCCTCTGTCTTTGTCTCTCTCCAATGAGCAGTCATGCCTTAGAGTAAAATTTTTAAAAAAATAATAAGTTAAGATGGTAAATGTTGTTATGTATTGTATAAATGACCACAATTTTTGTTTTGTTTTGTTTTTGTCATAGGGTGCAAAAGGGGGAAAGTGAGAAATCACCCCTGGTAGACAGCCACACCCCAAGCCCTTTTCCTGCTTTCTCCTCTCTGGATTTCGGGCATGAGTGCATATGCACCCAACACGTTTCTCGAGCCACTGCGTCTGGGACTTGAATCTCTCAGTCAGCCATGCAGGATCCAGCGCCTCGGGCCCGACGCCATCTGCTGGCCCTATTTGGCCACAATTCGGCCACGATTTTTCTAAAAGTGGGAGAAATGATCTACAGTGGAGAATCTGCAGGGAAGGCTCAGTAACAGGAATCACCCTTGTGGCCTTCCTTCTCAATAACACCGTCCCAGTTTCCTCGTCCGCCACGTGGGTTTGCACCACCCACCATGAAGGGATGTAGAGGGAGTGAGATGTGATTAAATCCAGGGCCTGACACCCAGTAGGGACTCAGGAAACAGTTACTGATGGAATGAGCCAATAAATGAACGAACTGGCCAGGACTCCTCTGCTCACCCTGTGTTGGGCTGCTGCCCACTCTGACCTCAAGCCGCCCTAGTTCTCCGTTGGCGGTGGCCAGCCTGCCCATCCCCCAGGCTGGTGTTAGAGAGCACCTCCCCTCCAGCCACTCTCCAGTTATGTAACACCCAGGCGGCCTGGCCCCTCAGCATCCTCATTATATAACTTCCTCCTGGCCACACCAGCCACAGCCAAACGCTCATTTGCATGACCGGGGTAAATTCGATCCTGGCAGCTGATCTGCAGTTAAGTCAGAAACCCTAGGGCACCTTGGCAACTGCCCCTCAGCCCAGGCATCAGGGCTGCTGAGGCTCAAGGAGGCGGCCCATGTCGTCCTGGGTCTGCAAAGGTCACCAAAGCCTGGGATGGCAGCTACCAGACAGGGGACTGGGGGCCGGCTCTGACTCCAGCAGCTGCTCCGGCTTGGGCCCCTGGCCGTGGCAGACTGAGCAACCCAGAGGCTTGAGACAGACGGAGAACTCGGCAGCCGACAGATACAGTGGGGCAGGGATGGAGTTGACCCATTGGTTCTGCTCCCTTCACTGCTTTGACCTCAAAGGGGCAAGAACAGGGGCCAGTCAGTGGCGTGGTGGTTAAGGTGTTGGATCCCACATCGCTACCCTGTGGTTTAATTCCTGGACCTGGTGGCTTGGAAAATATACCGGGCCCATGTGCACATAAGCCCAAAATCCCAAGAGGGAATAGAGGAAAAGGGACTGTGGTATGGCCACTGCCCTGGGGGGGTGCTTTCTCACTTTCTATCTCTCTGTCTCTCAGAGCGTACATGTGCCCTATAGCAACAACTTAAAAAAAAAGAAAGTGGGGCCAGCAGGTGGCATGGTGGTTAAGGTGCTGCACTTTCACATGGCCAACTGTGGTTCAAGTCCTGGACCTGGTGGTGTGTTCTCTCCCTCTTTCTCTGTCTCTCTCTGGTGAGCTCATGTGCCCTGTAGCAAATTGGGGGAAAAAAATAAATGATAATCATATATAAAATTAAATCAATAATTCTATCTAAAAAAGGAAAGAAAGAAAACATGGGACAAGAACTGAACCACTGGACTCACCAGTGCGGCCACTTCACTGCTAGCCCAGCCACCTGAGGCAGGCTTGGGGAAAGTGCTGACCCAGGGAAGACCGCCTGGGGGAACAGGATCCAAGCCCACCATCAGGAACGCTGGCGCCCTGGCTGCAAGAGCCAGGTATTCTGCAAGGACGCTCAGAAGAAGACAACCAGAATACCAAGAAGCTGTGCTGCCGGCCCCCGAGTCTGCATCCTGAAGGGCCACTGCTGCGAGGTTCTGTCATAGGCCTTTCCAGAACCCAGGGCACCCGTTCTGCTAGGAGCTTATGCTAACAGGACTGGCCACAGGGCTGGGAAAGGGGGCAGGACAAAATGGCAGAGAGGAAAAACGGGGGGGAGGGGAGGCGGCAGGAAGGAGGAAAGGCTGAGCTGGCTGGGCCCGGCAGGGCGGCAAGGCCAGCAGCGGCCACCCTGCTTCCTGGCAGCGTCTGCCTGTGACCTCACGGGCAGGGCCGAGATGCAGAGGCAGGGGGAGAGGGGCATGCAAGACAAGGGACTCTTTGTTTATTTGATTAGGGAGAAAAAAAGACTCCTCTGGACCAGACAGCAGAGGTCATGTGACCTTCTGGCCAGCTGAGGATGGGGAACACCCAGGGTGATGGGAAAGGAGGGAGAGAGCATGCGGGTGTGGTGCTCGGGGGCCAGCCCACCATCCGAGTCTCTGGAGGGCCTCCACTTGCCATGAGCCCCTGGGTGGGGACGGGAACACGCGAGCCAGAAGCAGGGTGGGCTACTAACGTTGTCCACCCCCTACAGCCTCACCTCCCGACTGGCCGTCCTGTCCCCAGAGTTCCCCCAGGGCCTGGGGACCCGGTGGGACGGTGCTGGCTGGAGCACTGAGAAGGTGGCTGCACAGACAGGCTCTCCAGGGGGTGCCTCACCCCTGCGGGCCCCACTCCCCTCAGGCACCCCTGACTGACTGGGAGCTGGGGAGAGCGAGCCTACAGAACTGAGCCCGCAAGGGACAGAGGCAAGGCCCTCGTGCCACATCCACATGACACACCGAGATACACACCCCGCCAGGCCCACAGCCTGCATGAGAAGAGGTGCACACGCATGGGCCAGACACGCAGTGGCAGGCCTTCACATGGAACGGATGTGGGGTCTTCAAAAAGCCTAGAAAAAGGCACAGAGTGAATAAACTCTGCATGGATTTCACATTCTTTTTTTGCACTAAAATGAAATTGTACTTTAATTCCATTTTTTCCATGACCTTTTTATTCTGAGTTTGCTATAGCCCTCTCTGGAGAGAGACAGAGATAACAAGAAAGTGAGGAATCTCTCCCCCCTCTCCCACCAGGGGCATGGCCACACCATAATCCCTTCCCCATTCTTCTCTCAGGATTTTGGGCACACACGTGCTCAACATGTATTCAAAGTTATGGGGTCCGGGACTTGAATTGCACAGTTGGCCATGGGGTTTCAGCCACTTTAACCACACCACCTGCTGGCCCTTCCATGACCTTTCTAATATCACTTCTACTTTGCATCTCTCAAACACACACGTAGACACTTGTCCCTCAGTGTCCACAATAGGACCCACCCCCAAAGACACCAAAACCCACAGACGCTCAAGTCCCTTCTATAAAACGGTGTGGTATTTCACAAAACCTAACACCCTTCCGCACACTTGGAGAGGGCTCTAGATGACTTATAACACCCAGTACAATGTCAAGTAGCTAGTCGTTGTTATAGTATCTCATTTGGTTTGGTTTTGTTACAGACAGGGTCTCTCTATGGTTCATTCTTTCTTTTTTTTGTTTTTGTTATAGGGCACGTGCACTCACCAGAAAGACAGAGAGAGAAAGAGAGACAGAAAGCGAGAAATCTCCCCCCCCGGGGGGGGATGGCCATGCCAATCTCTTCTCCTCCATTCTCCTCTCGGGATCTTGGGCACGAAGGCACACGCGCCCGGCCTGAGTTTAAGCCACCAGGTTCGGAACTCAAACTGTGGTCGACTACGTGGGAGTCCAGCGACATAGCCATTACGCTAACTGCTGGCCCCTCTCTACGGTTCTTCAGACTGGCTTTGAACTCACTATCCTCCTGCCTCAGCTTCCCGAACAGCTCTGACTCCAAGTGTAGGCCACTATGCTTGGCTTCATTTACATTATATTTTATTTTTGTATTTTTTTTTTAAGAATTATTTAATTTTATTTGTTCATTGATTTATTTTAATTTGACCAGAAAGAGACTCAGAGAGAGAGAGGGAAAGTGAAAAAGCAAGCCACCAGGTCCAGGACTTGAACTGTGGTGGGCCATGTGGGAGTGTCCAGCGCCTTAACCACCATGCCACCTGCTGGCCCCATTGTATTATTTTGTTATAGCTGGTTTGTCTGGCTGAATTCATGGATGCGAAATCTAGGATAGGGAGGGCCAACTATACACGCGAACAGCATCCGCTCCAAGGAGTGGGTATCCAGGATGAGGTAGGGCTCTAGGGCCTAACAGACCAGAGTGTGACTCTCCTTATCCCGAGAAAAGCCTAAGCATCAGATGTAAAGTGACACCTGGGCCCAGCTGCATGGACCCTCAGGACATGGTAAATGGGCCACGGCCCCTCCCCTGAGCACACCGCAGCCCCACCCCTGGCACACCACTGTAGCACCGCCGGCCTCCCCTGGGCAGGGGCTCCGGATGATTTATAGCACCCGATACAATGTAAACGTAGCTCTCCCGCGTCTTGGTGCTTCTCTGCCCCACCTCCTGCAGAGTAAAGTAAGGAATAAAGCAACATGGTCTCCTCCAGGGTCCAGGGTGGGGACCACAGAGGACTGGAGGAGAAACAGAATGGCTTTCAAGAGGCTCACCCCAGACTTGCTCCCAGCCCCCACTCTGAGTCAGCCCCACTCTGCAGGGCTGCACATGACGCACGGAGGTGAGAGGCAGGCGTGGCCCGGCTACAGATGGGCGCGAGCTGGTGAGAGGAGCTGTGCAAGGCAGCCTCTGATCTGCACTCCCTCCGGACATCTGGGACACTGCGCCCTGTGTCACCACCCACCAGCCCACCACCACAGCCATGTGGTGCAGACCCCACCTACACACAGAGCACAGAAAGGAATTCTCAGGCAAGAAGCCGTCCCCGGCTATAGCCAGGAGAGGGAGGTGCAAACGGGAGGAAAGCTGGCAGGTTGCAGGCCTCCTGGCCCCTAGTCCAGGCTGTGGGGGCGAGGGGTGGCCAACCCGGAAGGCTTGGATAAAGGAGGCCACACCCTCCCCTCCACCCGTCCACCCCAGACTGCATCAGGGTGTCAGGCCTGGTGGGGTGGAGCCTCATCCACATCCCTTCTCTCTCAGCCCTGGACCTCCTGGGTCCGGGGTGTCCAGAGGGTCAAGGGCTCCACCTTCCAAAGGCTACGTCCAACTGCAATCTGGGATGGAGGCCCCAGGGCCTGGAATGGGGAGAGAGGATCAGAGTCCTCTCAGCAGAGCCCTAAGTGCATCTCCTATTAACCGGGGACTGGGGAGACCACGACAAAATGAACAGAAGGTCCAACTATGGTGGTTGCTGGGTTTGCCTCATCACTCCACGGGGCCCAGGCTGCCCTGGCCTCCAGGGGTGATTCCCCCAGCAGACCCCAGCATCCCTACCTTGTTCCCTGGGGATCGCAGCAGGATAAAGCGATGTTTCCGCTTGAGGAGGGCGCGGAGGTCCTGGCACTTCTCATAGCTCCCCAGCTCCACTGTCTCCACACACTTCTGCTCGTCCTGGGAAGGGTGACCGAGGAGACAGAGCTGGTGAGAGCCAGACCCTCCAGAACGCCCCTGGTCCCACTCAGCAAGGACAGCACTTGGTCAGAGGGAGGACCTCGGGCTGCCAGCCAATCGCCAGGGCACTGTATCCAGCCCCTGGTGTGCTGGCAGGAGGGACGCCCACAGGCTCACCCAGATGCAAAACGGGGCACACACGGTTCGGCTGCGGGGTGCAGTGATAAGCACTGCTCAACAGTAGCCAGTCCCACTTGGTGGCCGCGGCTGTGATTCCCAGCCTAGTCAGCCCGCAACAGGCGGGCACACCCGGAGTGCCCAGGATCTGACGGCTGGAGGGCTGGAGAAAGGGGCAGCAGTGCAGCCAGACCCTGTGGAGGGTGCTTTCCCCGCCCTCCGTATTTCTCACGCTTATGTGCAAGTGCACGTCCTCTATCATGGATAAGGGGGAAAAATAAACAAGAGGGCGCATAGCCCGGCTGTAGGTGCGTGCCTAAGGGCTGAGTCTGGGTGCCTCTAGCCAGCGCAGGGAACAGGGAAGCTGGGAGGCTCAGGAGGGGCACTGGGGCGGGGGCGGGGGTGGTCCATGCAGGCTCAGGGCCAGGCAGAGATCTGCAGAAGAGGGAGTCTGGAAGAGGGATTCAGGATGTCACAAAAGGAGGGAAAGACTCTGGGCTCTTCCCAGAAAAGCCAGAGAGAAAGGCGGGGGCTGGGGCTGCACTCTCGGCCCTGGGCACAGCGACGCTGAGCTGGTGCCCTCCCTTGGCACCTTCCTCCACTGACCCTTGCCTGAAGAGAGCTGCCTCTTACCCCAGCCTGCTGGCCGCAAGGGCAAGCACTCCTTCCAGAGCATCCCGTCCCATCCTGCCTCTCAGAGGTCACATCGTTAGGAGGGCCAGAGGCCAGGACAGTGCTGCCTTGTCTAGGCCCTCCCTGGACAGGGGCCCAGCTCCTTCCTGCCCGCCGGCCCTGATACGTGAGCATTTTCTCCATCAGGTGCCTCCTGGGCAAGCTGCCCAGGACAAGCTCCTCCTCTGCTGGTGGTCACCCGATTCCTCTTTTAGGGAGGCCAGGCTGGAACTTCCTGGGTATGGTGCACTCACATGCCAGGGAGGCCAGGGACACAGAGGCAGGCCCTCTGGGCAGTGAGAGGGCACACCCCTGGAGACTGGCCAGCAAGTTCAAGAAATGGCAAGATATCTGACACTAGGGAGCACTTCAGAAGGCCTCACTCTCCTGCACCTCGCACCTGAGGCCGTAGGACCTGCCTCCTTTTATAGAGAATGAGGCCTGCAGGTAAAGGGCTCTGCCCTGGGGCACAGACCCAAATCCAGGGCCCAGCTCATCCCCAGTCGTCAAATGCCCAGGCAGACTCAGCAGCGTGACCTGACCAGGTGTGACCTGATCAGGACCTTGTCAACAGCTCACTGCAGTCCAGCAGCCCTCCCCGTGTGGTCCCTAGGCCAGCAGCACCAGCACCACTGAGTACTTTCTTAGGGACCAGCAGGTGGCATGGTGCTTACTACCATATGGCTGACCGCAGTCTGAGTCCTGGGCCTGGTGACTTGCTTTCTCTTTTCTTTCTTTATGTCTCTCTCTCTCTGGTCACATTTTAAAAATTTTAAAAAACTTTGGGAACCAGCAGTTAGCGTAATGGCTATGTCTCTGGACTCCCACGTAGTCGACCGCGGTTCATGTCCCGGACCCGGTGGCTTAAAACTCACACCGGGCGCGTGTGTGCGCGTGCCCAAGATCCCAAGAGGAGAATGGAGGAGAAGGGATTGCGGCGTGACCATCCCCCCTGGGGGGTGATTTCTCGCTTTCTGTCTCTATGTCTCTCTCTGTCTGTCTGGCGAGCGCACGCGCCCTACAGTGAAAATCTCTCAAAAAAAAAAAAAAATTTAAAAAAAATTTGAAAAATAAATAAATAAATGGATGGATAAATAAATTTTTAAAAAATAAAGAAATGCACATTCTCAGGGATGGCAGGTGGTGTGGTAGCTGAGGTGCTGGACTCCCACATAGATAATAATAATAATAATAATAATAAATTTAAATAAATAATTCGAAAAGAAACGCACGTTCTCAGACCCAAGCCTGACTGAGTCACACACTGGGGAAAGGGTCTGGTGATCTGAGTGATTCTGTTATGTACTGGTTGACATTAGGTCAAGCTTGGTGGCAACTGGGAGCCTTTTTTTTTAAAGGATTATTTTATTTTATTTATTATTATTATTTTCTTTTGCTATAGGCACATGTGCTCAGAGAGAGAGAAAGTGAGAAAGCAAGTTGCCAGGTCCCGGACTCGAACTGCAGTCAGCCATGTGGGAGGTCCAGCGCTATATGGGATCCAGATGCCTTAAGCTCCATGCCACCTGCTGGCCCCCAGACTTCAGTGTTTTTAAGGAAGATGACTGTGCGGATGAGGTAATGGGTAACCTCTGACCTACTCACTTTCAGCCCCTCAGGGAAAGGGGAGAGATGGCCATCGTGGCCTGACCTCTCCCATCTCTGTAATCAGCTGTTCCCATTTTTTGCTTCCACACAGTTTCTGCCCCCATCTCCAATCCCTTCCTGGTTTCTCCACTAAACCCAGGGACCAGAAAATAATCCTCCTGCTCATGAAAGCTCGCCTGCCCTCTGCTACCCCAGCCCAAGGTCCCCATTGCTTACTGCACAGGGCAGGTACACGTCTACAAAGCACCTGCCAGGTGCAGGCACGCCACTAGGTGCAGGGACCCGGAGCCCTGCCGTGGGGAAGCACAGTTCGAACCCTCTCAGCCATCTCTCTCTACCCGATTCTCTGTCTGCTCCTTCTAGTCCCCCCACAGCGCCGTGCGGGACGCAGCCTTGCAGAGAACCTAGAGGACAATGGTCGGAAGGAGTGCCTGGGCAAGAGAAAGACCTCAGAAAGCCCCCTCCTCCCCAGGCATCAAGAGGAGGGCATCCCAACAGGGAAGGAGCCCCACTCCAGCGAGAGCAGCTCACCTGCCCCGCTCACCCGTCCCATGTCCATGTCCAGACGCCTCCTGGGCCTGGAGAACCACTGGCTCAATGCACCCTCCTCCTCTGCCTGGGAACAAAAAGTCAGTCGGCCAACACCCTGCTCCCCGCAGTGCATGTCCTGGGTCTCCTCTCCACCCTAAACGCTGAATCATCCCAGCCCTTCTGCAGCTAGGACAAACGGATAAGCCAGCAGGCACTGGGCTATCCAGCAGGCACTGGGCGGGGGCAGCATCTCTGGAATGTCAGCCTCACTGACAGCAGAGGAACAGCCAAGAGCCATTCGCACTCGCTGCGCTCCTTACATCAGAAGGAGGGATTGAGCTAATAGTGTTTCTCAATCCCCACTCCGGGGCCAATGCCCCCACCCCGACTGCTGCTAAATTCTTGAAATTGCATTTAGGTTTTTCACAGTGATCTTTTATTTTGAATGTGTGATTTGGATGTTTAGTGTTTAGGGAGGTAAAGTTCATGCCTCCTCCCAGACCCAGCCAGATGTGAGCGGCAGACCAGGACAGAACCACACCGACAGGCTGACAGCTGAGAGCCCGTCCATCAGCTCCCGCAGCAGCTGGCACTGGGGGAAGCAGCGACAACCGCCTCGATTTATAAAAATAGCCCCCTGCTGCCATATGCCCAACTGTGACAGGGCCATATGAACATCTGGGGGCTGTCTGCACACCTTCTCCGACACCCAACTCCCAACTCCACGAGCCCGGAGCTGCAGGCAGGGACAAGCAAGCCACTCCTCTACGGCTGCCCTGTTAGCCCAGGGTCGTGGCACCATCAGGGCCCAACCCTTGATGCTGGGCACCATGTGGAAGTCAGGGTCCAGGCCCTGGGCCTGTACACAGGGCACATGCGTGGGTGCTCACAACCCTAACTGGCTGATAGATGGCAGGGGAAGGGGCACGGTGTGAGACCCTGTTGACGGGGCTTATCTGTCTGTCTCATAAAAGAAAAAAATTTTTAAAAATTCATCTGTCCCTTTAAACACTCAACACTTACATCCAGGTTGCCCAATCTCTCTTGGCCCAGGCCAATTATGAACTTGCCAAAATGCCCTAAGGCAGGCTGACACAGCCGATGGGGTCCCTCTTTGTGTCCCCAAGCCAGCTGTTCCTCAGGTATTCACCCTCAAAGGCGACAGGGTGTGACGGCGCCCGCCCTATTGCATGAAGGGCTGGAGGACTGCAGCATCGACACATCTCTCTGTCTCTGTCTCTGTCTCTGTCAAAGGCTACAGCAACCCCTCATTTTCAGTGGGTGGGCCCTCTGATCGCCTCAATCTCAGAGCACAAGCATCTACAGGGAAAAGCCAGCTTTCTTCTTCAAGTCTGCACTTATGGCTTTACTGACGCCTACTGCACAATTTAGCATCCTCACCTGTCCAAATCCTAAGCCTGCTGAAACTACATGGGGCACAGAGGCTCAAGATGTGAGGAGTGTCTGAGGGCCAAGGACAGCACAAGTGGTTAAAGAAAACAGAGAAGCTGGGACCCGCAGGAGGCGTGGTAGTTGGGGCACTGGACTCCCACATGGCCGACTGCAGTTTGAGTCCTGGTGGCTTACTTTCTCTCTCTCAAATCAAATTAAAAAAATAATAAGTATAAATAAAATTTAAATTAAATAATTATTTTTAAAAGAGAGAGAGAGAGAAAGTTGACATTCAGTCTGGCAGTCCAGAAAAGTCTGATAAGTGATTCTGAGCCCCAAGGAAGAGTTCCATTTAGACCGGCACCTTCCATTAAAGAAGGCAGGGAAGACTGAACATATTTTAAGAATTTCTACCAAAAAAAAGTTTTGGAGTTTACTTGCTGGTGCCTCTTGGTATAAGGAACACTGGATTTGGTTGTAGATCTGACCCTTCCAGTCCCTGTGAGATGCTGACCAGTCATCTGTCACTCTGAACCTGTCTCCTCTTCTATAAAATGCACCATGATGATGGGCCAGCAGGTGGCATGGAGGTTAAAGCGCTGGATTCCACATGGCTAACTGCAGAGTTTGAGTCCCAGGCCCAGCGGTTTAAAAATCACACTGTACCCATGTGCATACTTACTCAAAATCCCAATAGAATGGAAGGGGTTACAGCATGGTCATCCTCCCTAAGGAGTGATTTCTCACCTTCTCTCTCTCTCTCTCTCTCTCTCTCTCTCTCTCTCTCTCTAGCAAGGGCATGCACCCTATAGCTAACTTTAAAAAAAGAAAAAAAGCTCCGTAACACCATGATGAACACGCTCCTGGGACTATTGTGAACATCACATAGGGGTGTATAAGAGCTTCAAACAGGGGCCAGCATGTGGCATTGTGGTTAAAGGCGCTGGATTCCCACATGGCCAACTGCAGTTTGAATCTTGGACCTGGCGGCTTGCTTTATTACTTTCTCTTTCTCTCTCTGTCTGGTCAAATTAAATAATAATAATAATAGGTGCCAGCAGGTGGTGTGGTGGTTAAGGCCGCTGGACTCCCACATGGCTGATCATGGTTTGAGTCCCGGACCCGGCAGCTTGCTTTCTCACTTCCTCTCTCTCTCTGGTCAAATTAAAATAAATGAATAAGTAAAGTTAAATAAAATAATTATTTAAAAACTAATAACAAATGGAACTTATTTTTAATAGGTAATCCTTTTTAAAAGAATTATTTTATTTAACTATATTTATCATTATTATCATTTTTCAGTGTGATCAGAGAGAGGGCGAGGGAAAATGACAAAGCAAGCCACCAGGTCTGGGACTTGTACCAAGGTCGGCCATGTGGGAGCCTAGCACCTTTTATCACCAAGTCACCTGCTGGCCTCCAAAAATAAATAATTCTTAAAAAAAAATTTAAAAAGCGCTTCACACAAGTATTAGTGTTAATTATTTCTACCACCACCACTGTGTACAACAGGCTCTGGATCATTCACAGACTTAGAACCTGAGTCAGGGAAGGGAGGGTACAGGGTGTAGGTGTGCACTCACCAGACGCACACACATTGCAAAGCTCCTCTCACCAGGAGCCCAGATATGCCCCAGAGGTATCATCCCCCTACCTCAGACAGAGACCCAGAGAAGGTAGGTGCTTGGCCTAGGCCACACAGCATGTCACAGGAGGAGCAGGTCTGCCAGTCCCAGTCCTGCAGTGCCCCTGCTGCCTGGGTTGCTCCCACTCTGCACCCTGCCCCTGAACCCAATCTCAGGGCCGCGTAGGTCCTCACCTCATTCTCGTAGACCAGCAGCTGGGCCTGGCAGAGGAGCAGATAGCGGTCTTTCCAGAGGCTCAGGAGGCCGCCGCTGCTCTTCTTGATCCAGCCGGCCTTATCCGCTGTCCGCGCTCCCCGGGGCTTCTCGCCCCCTTCCTTCGTGCCCTGGAAGACAGCACCAGAACGTGCCATGAGGGCTGTGACACAGAGCCACCGAGCCCAGAGGTCAGACAAGGGATGTGTCCCTGTGTGGGTAGTCACAACTGCATCCTATGCAAGCTTCCCCTAATTGAAACCATCACAGTAGGGCCAGCCTGTAGCACAGTGGTTAAGTGCTGTGCATGGAAAACTGGATCCCATGCTGTTCAAATCCCAGCCCTGGCAGTTTAGGAAACATGCCAGGCACATGTGCATGCATGCCACAAATCCTGCCAAGATGGAGAAATGGAGGTAAAAAGATTGTGGTATGACCACATCCTATCGGGAGGAGGGGGTGCTTTCTCTCTCTCTTTCTGACAAGCACATGTGCCCTGTGGCAATAAAAAAATAAAATAGAGTAACGAACATTCATTTTTATTTCCTTAAAATAATTATTTTATTTTATTATTATTGTTATTATTTTTAAAATTTGACTAGTGAGAAAGAGAAAGTGAGAAAGCAAGCCACCAGGTCCAGGACTCAAACTGTGGTCAGTCATGAGGGAGTCCAGCACGTTAACTACCATGCTACTTGCTGGTCCCAGAACATTTTTTCTTAAAGATAAATTTAAAAAGTAATAACCACAGTAGTAACAGTACACCCCCACTTTACACTGAGCCACTGTATTCATTTTGTAGAATCTCATCTAACTCTTACGACTCCCCTCCAAGGTGGTAGCATCGTTCCCCACAGGTCACAGCCAAAGATGGAGAGAGGACTTGCCAGTCACACAGCTAGAGGGGCAGACAGGGCTGGCATTCAGAGTGGGTCTCTCTGCCCCGTGTGTTCATTCAGTCAACACACGCTACACAGCTTTCACAGAAGGATAAAAGTAACTCCGTGTCCACACTCACGGAGCCGGAGAGGAGGAGTGGAACCGATATGCACCCAGCCAGCCAGACGTCACCCAGCGGAAGTGCTGTGAGGGAGACGGGGGCCGTGAGAGAACAGGGCTGGGCTCAGGCCGGGGTGGCCCTGCTCCCGAGGAGAGGAGGCTGAAGCAGGGATCAGGACGGGAGAGCACAGACCGGCTGACTTGCAATCTGCCTCTCCACCCTGCTCTTCTAGAGAACCCACCTTGATGGGTTTTTGTCCCAAAGCAGGGACCTACCCTGCCCCACCCCTGCCAGGTCAGGACTTCAGGGCAGCCACGCCTCTGGTGCAGCCCTAAGGACTCTGCCTTTGACCACAGGCTGGTACAGGAGTCAGAGCTGAGCCCTTCTGCACATCAGGGGCCAGCCTGGAGCTAAGGTGCCAGCCACTGGCAACTCATTACCTGCTGGGTGGCTGGGTGCCAAGTACACGCCGCCCAGAGGGGTTCCGATTCCTCTCTGGGTGCTCAGCACTCGACCCTGTCCTTTTACACATGATGGGTGCTCTAGAAATATCTGTGAAAGGAAAACAAAAATACACGCCATTTGCTAACCACTTCGCTTCACTGACTGGTACCCAGAGCAGCGAGTGTGAAGGGGAGGGAGGAAGAGAGGGGGTCAAGAGCATGTCAGAATCTAGAGGGTGCTGGGAGGGAATTAACACTGACTAATTTGGAGGACGTTATCATTTACATAAAACTCAAAAAAGGGGCCCGTTAAAAGAGGCACGCCTCTCCCCAGGGCCGGCCTGTGACCACAGCTGTTCGTGGAAGGACAAGCCCAGACACACATGTGCAATGAGCTGTCAGGAGCCGGCAGGGCCTGGCTTCCCTTTCTCGGCCTGGCAGGGGAGCCCTAGCCTAGCTCTCAGGGGGCCCCCTCGCCCTGAACCACACGCTCTGGTGGTTGGGAGTCTAGGCTTTGGAGCTGGGTCATGCAGGCCACAGCCACACCACCTCCACTCTCACAGCCTCAGCTTCATCTGTGAAGTGGAGACCATCATGGCAGAGGCTGTGGGGTACACCCCAGGGGGCAGGGGCTGCTGTGGGGTGCCCCAGAAGGCAGGGGCTGTTGCTATTTCCTGCTGTAACCCCACTACCTGGCACACAGTAAGTGCTTAATAAATGCTTGCTGTTGGATAAAGCGTAGAAAGCAGTTCCTGGGACACCCTAAATTTAGTAAACAGCAGCTGTCGTTATGGCTGGCATTGTCACTGCCTCCCCTCCACTTTCAGCAACCCTCTCCCTCCCCAGGCCTGGTTCCCAGGTCAGGACATGGCCTTTCTGGGTCATAGCTACTGGCCTGATTGTTCCAGAAGTTCCTGGAATGTGGGGTGCCCAGTCAGGGTCTCTCCCTAACTTGTAGATGGCCAGAGAAATGGGGAAGTAGGATGGTCCCCAATGGTCTTCCCGCAGGCAGGAATGAGGAAGTGGGAGGCATGCTTAGCCCAGGGAGGGCCATCCTGCCCAGGGAAGAGGGGATCTGAGGGCCTAAGAAGAGGGGAGTGCTCCCGTCCACTGCACACCCAATCCCCCCATCACTACTAAACCCTGGGTCAGCTCTCTCACACCCCTGGGACAATCCTGAGTGACACCTACAGGCTGTCACAGCCCAGAGCTAGAAGGGGAGAACTGCAAAGTGGGAAACTCACCCCACATTTCACACTCACACCCCTCCTGTGGGCAACTACAGCACCACTGACTACCCGCTAGGCCCTCTGTACCCTGGGCGGGCAGGCCGGGCTCTCCAACAAGCAGTGGGACCCATGGAGTGTGAAGCTGCTACCCGGATCTCCCACCTCTGAGCGTCAAGCTCACCCAGCTTTTGGGGGGCCAGTTCCCACCCCATGGGTCTCACACCCTGCCCAAACCTATATGTGACTTCTGCCTGCTCAGCACTGCAGCTGGAAGGCTCCGGGGGCAGGACTGGAGCCTGGGCCATGACAGTCACCTGGAGCCTGGGTATAGCATACCAGTGCCTAGCACATACCATGACTGGATTAGCCAGGGCCTTGGGTGTGGGTGGGACTGGGCAGGACGGCACTTTGGGATGGGGTGGAGGGGACAACTGAGAAGCTGCAGATGGTGTGAGCCACAGCCTAGCCACCCAGGGGAGACTGACTGGAAGCCAGGGTCCTCTGGCCTCCACCCTCCACCCAGCCCCTCCTTTCCCTGGGCCCCCTCTACCAGGGAACCGGGCTGTGTCTCAGTAAGTTACAACGGCCTCTCCCCTTGGCAAGGTTCACAGGGGAGATTCTGCCCTGGCCAGCCCAGCTTTTCGGCAGCCTCTCCTCTTAGTGACCAGACAGCCACTGTCCCTGTTCTGACCTCTCCCCCCCCACCCATGCTCACCCAGGCCCTCTCCTGCCCTCTGCGAGCAGCTCTGAGGCACCCTGGGCACCAGCCTTCGCCCGACATGGGAGGGTCTCTGGGGCATTCATTTTTTTAAAATGCCAGGTCACAGGGCCAGCAGGTGCCGTGGTAGTTAGGGTGATGAACTCCCATATCCGTGTCCCAAACCTGGCAGCTTGCTTTCTCACCTTCCCTCCCTCCCTCTCTCTCTGTCTCTCATTAGTGAGCCCACATGCCCTGTAGCAAATTAAGAAATAATGATAAATAAAATTAAATAAATAATTCTTTTTTTTTAATGCCAGGTCACCCTGATGCTGTGTGCACACGAGGACAGATGGGAAGCCATCACACAGGTTAAGACAGAGACAAAGGCCAGAAGAAACTTTGCTGACACCTCTCATTGCAGGCAGTACGATGACCCGTGTCCTCAAACCTCAACGATGCTCAGGCCAGCTCTCCCAGAGACCCCGTCAGAGCCCCGGGCTGGGGCAGTCAGAGGAAAGCAGCACAGATCCCACATGAGGGCAAGTCCTGGTCTAGGGCTGGCAGCTAGAGAGTGGTCGCGTCTGCGGGAAAACAACACTCACTCGAGGAATCCTAGCTCTGGTGGGTAGGGCGGGGGCTAATTTGGGAACCACTTGCAGAAGGTAGGGCTGGGGTAAGGCTCCGGAGGGAAGAGACACACTCCTTGCCCAGAGAAGGAAAGGCACAAGTACAAAAACCCTCTGCTCCCAAGCCCTTCATCACAGAAAGGGAAAGTGCAACCCCGAAGGACAAGAGACTTGTTCAAAGGGACAGGACACTGCCCTGCCTGGCTCCAAACGAGTGAGGGTGAATGGGGGCTGGCAGTTAAGACAGGGAAGACACGACTGCAGTAGGACAGGGGCCGAGCCTCTGGGCAGGGACAGGAAGGCCTGCATCCAGGGTCCCCAACCTTATTCCAGTGGCAATGACAATACTCCCGTTGACATCTGCAGTTTCCAAGGTGTTTGCGCATTCACTATCCCCTTGCCGGGTCACCCACCCTCTGCTTACAGAAGGGACAGCTGAGGCCCACAGAACACAGGCAGGCAGATGCCCCTGCCCACACCAGCACGGTTCACCAGTCTCTGCCTCACAGGGCTCTGGCCCACTGCACAGAGGAGGTCACGGAGGCTGTGGGACTTGGCCCCAGGGTGGCCAGAGCACAGGGAGGAAGTGGAAGCTGGGGGAGGCTGAAGGCAGTCAGGTGGAAGTGCGGTGAAAAGGACCAGGGGTCATGGGGCAGGGCGGGTGCCTATCACCTAAGAGGTGTTTTAGAAAAGCAGAAAAGGGCGCTGAGGCGGAGAAGTGAGAGAAACGGGGGCCGAGGATGCCAACTGGGAGAAGATAGGGAGTCCAGGCTACAGGTGTGAGGGCTGTGGGGATGGGGCCAAAGTAGGCAAGACATTGGACGGCCCAAGTGTTCAGACAGCTCTCGGCATCCAGGAAGTGACGATGGTAACAGACCAAGGACCGGGCAATAGGTGGTATAGTGGTAAAAGTGCTGGACTCCCAGATGGTCAACAGTAGTTTGAGTCCCAGACCTGGTGGCTTGCTTTCTCACTTTCCCTCTCTCTTTCTGTCTATCTCTGGTCAAATAAAAACAATAATAATAATTAATAAAAATAATTCTTTAAAAAAGAGAGAGACTAGGGACCAGAAGGCGCACAAGGCTGAGTTGAGCCCAGGAGACCCCAGGAGAACTTCCCTTAACTGGGGGCCGGAGCCAGAGCAGGTCAGGAGATGGAGTAATCCCAACCCACATCCTCCAGGAGCAGGGGAGGGGCCGGAGCACAGGCCTGGCAGCAGGGGCCTGGGGCCCTGCAGCCCCACCCCCAGACGGGGAGAAAGAAACCACAGCAAATCATAGTGGCCTAACTCTGCCCCTACCTCCACCCACGCTGGGAGAAGGGGCCACAGGCAGGCCGAGGAAGAGAAGAGGAGGCCAGGCTCCATACTTCATAGAAAAGGAAATGCCAGTTGAGAGGGGAAGTGACTTATCTACTGTCCCTCAGAAACGCAGGGCCTGGCCTGGAGGGAACCCCCACGGCCAGCCTAGCTGTTTCTAGACAGTGGCCCTGGAGGACACAGGCGGCCTGGTCCACTCTGGGCTCCCTCCCTGTCCCCAGTCCCCCAGGCAAAGACACATTCCCTTCCTTTGGCTGGGAGTGGCAGAAGATGGACCCCCTCAAGGGATAAGAAGCAAAGTCATCTTCCTCTACACCCGGGCCCCTCACAGACATGTATTAAGTGCTTGCTGTGTGCTGGACCCTGGGATGACGGTGCTGCTGGGAGGGCTGAGTCTGCAGGCAAAGGGCAGAGTCACTGAATGCCTGACCCTCCCCCAGACCAGGCGTGTCCAGACCCGGGTGCTGGGGGGTCAGGGAGCTGGTCCAGCTGGGCTCCTCCAGAGACATGCCGAAGGCAGGGGCGAGGACCAAGCCCTACATGGGCTCACTCCTCCAGCATCCCCAGATGGATGTGGGGCAGGGGGCAGTGCAGGGGGACAGTAGGCTCACGGGGACTTACAGGAGGCAAAAAAAAAAATAAGGCACCTTCAGTCCTCCTGCCTGTAGGCAGTCAAAACTCAGATTCCTTAAGCTAGGGACCCCAGAAAGTACAGGACCCACCCTTCCTACACACACACAGTCTCACCTCTCCAGATCCGACCTGGCCGGCACCAGGAGTCAACCCTAATCAGGGTCTGAGCCCAGCAACCCGGGCCACTTTCAGCAAGTCATCAAACTCGTCAGAGCCTCAGTCTCCCCGTCAACCCAATGGCGCACACGTCCCACAGTTGAGAAGACATAGTGAAGGAGATCGTGGTCTGCGAAGAGCCCGACACGGATCCCACCGACCCCCGCCCTGCTCCGTTTGCCTAGCTCTGCGCCGGGCCGGGAGAGGGATCCCGAGGTCGGAGGGAATGGGGCGGGCAGGACCGAGGGCCTGAGTCTGGGACCCTGGTGCCCGTGAGGGGCTCAAAGACCCCAGCCCAGCACCCCCGCCCGGCCCAGCCCTCACCTCGTCCTCCATGGCGAGTC
>NW_006159521.1:598662-614210 GCF_000334495.1 Tupaia belangeri chinensis
GCCCGAGGGCAGGGCTGGGTGGGGCGGGCCGAGCGAGCGCGGGGGGAGGGTGCTTTGAGGTCTCCTGACCGAGTGGGCTGGGGTTCCGGGGCTGCGCCTCGCCGCCCCAGGCGGAGGGACGTGGGGCGCAAAGTTCCTCCTTTTTCCTGCGGATGTTGGACAGTGGTGATGGCCTGGTCCTTTTCTCCTCGGAACCTGTGGGCAAGGCCGAGCCTGGAGCTGGGGCTCTGTCCCGGGGGTCTTGTAACAGAAAGACCTGGGGCTGAGAGGGTCCTTTGGCGGCCGGGGGAGGGGGAAGCACCCCGGTTCTCAGGCGTCCCTAAACTCGGTGTTCTCCTGTTCGCATATCTGAGAGACGACTCCCTCCCATCCCATCTATGGGAAACTCCAGCCCAACAGCCTTGCTGGAGAATGGGATACAGGGACCAGCAGGGATTGGTTTTAGTCGTGCTGTGCACCCTCATTTTACATTGAAGAAGCAGCAAGCCAGAGAGAGTGACTGGCTAGCTCCCAGGCTCCAGCGCCGCGCCCTTTTTTCCTCTTCAGCTCTCCTGGTCAACGCTGCCCCGTGCCAGGGCAGGGAGAATTAAGTGCACGCGGGATCAATGATGACCTCCTTTGGCTTTGGCTTCCATAGCAGCAGCCGTGCCAGTGACCAAGCTCCCCTTTCACTGCCTCCTGCCAGCCTCAGGCTCCTGGCCTCTTCCAGTCCTGCATGGCACAGGCTCCCCAGGGCCGGGAGGAAGGGGTTGGGGCCATGCTAGCTCTTCATGCCTGGGCCTGGGCTCCTTCCGAACGGGAGCATGAGGATCTGAGAAAGTCAGTGTATGTGGCAACCTCCTGCCGCCACCACGTGGCTTTAGCCCTCTAGCTGCAGAGCTGTGCACCATTGCACCCCAGGCCTGAAGACTCAGAAGCTCTTGGATCTGGAAACTCAGGTTCTTCCTGCAGGAGACCAGGGGAAATTCATGTTTTCACGTAAGCAGCCAGTTGTGTGTGTTGGGGTGGGGGAGTGAGGCCAGGTTGGTTTTGACATCCAGCTAGCTCTGTCACTGGGGAGGTAGCCACTGATAACCCTCTGGCCTGTTTTCCCATCCAGCACATGCTGGCCCTCTGGTTACTACGTCCACACCACATGCTTTCCCTCACGCAGATACTGGATTGCCTTGATTGCCTGTCAGGCCCCACTCTGACGGCCAGGCCAGGCGATAATGGGGCCCATCCCTTCTGGAGAGAGGAGGCCCCTCTGGGGAGAAGAGGCATATAGACATTAGCAGATCACTCAGATCAATTTGTGAGGAAAAATGTAATCCTGTTGGTGTCTTAGTTGAAGAGGATCAATGATTAACAGCAGAAACAATAGCCAGCACCATAGACATCTCATTTGGTTCAGCTTAAACAATTCTGCAGCAATATCAGTGGAGCACACTTTCAACTTGATGGACCCCAAAACAGTTGCATCTAAATCAGCTGCTCCCCGGAACAAAGCCTTTGATGGAGTTTTTAAACAAATGAGATCTAGATCTTGAAGCATTTCTTCAAAGAATTCTAACAGGAGGTGATACATGGCTTTACCCATGTGATCCCGAAGACAAAGCACAGTTAGAGCAATGGCTATCAAGAGGTGGAAGGGGTTCTGTCCAAGCAAGAGCAAAGCCAGTCACAAGCAAAGGTCAGGGCAACAGTTTTGGTGGGACTGTCGAGGCATTTTACTTGTGTGGACTTCTGGAGGGTTGAGTGATAACATAAATGCTTATTATGTGAATGTTTTGAAAAAGTCAGAGTTTTAGAGAAAGACACCCAGGAAAGTTTCACCAGAGTCATTCTCTGAGAGCAGGGAGTCTTGTAAATAAGCCTACACTGACATGTTTAAATGCTCAGGACCCTCAGTTCTTTAGGAATGGACTAAATATATGGCTGGTATAATTGCTTTCTTTTCTTTCTTTCTTTCTTTCCTTTTTTCTCTTTGCAAACCCTTGTGTCAAGGGCTGACTCTCAATAGATTGCAGCAAGGGAGCTGCTCTGCTACAGACGAACCCCTGGGGCTGGTATCACTGCCAACAAAAGTGCCTTGAACTTGATGGACCTTATGTTGAGAAGTAAAGTTTATATTATTTACTTATTTATTGCTATAATTGGGAAAGTGAGAGAGGGAAAGTGAGAAAGCACCTCCCCAGGGGGGTGACTACACCATAATCTCTCTTCTATTCTTCTCTTGGGACTTTAACCACCATGTCACTGGCTGGTCAGCTCTATTGTTTAGTGTTTTGTTTTTGTTTTATTTTGTTCTGTTTGGTTTTTACTAGAGGCCATATGTGCTTGCCAGAGAGAGACAGAAGGAAGAGGAGAAAAGTACTCCCGTGGGGCACAGCCACACTGCAATCCCTTCTGAATCCCTTCTCCATTTCTTCCTCTTTTGGGGGACTTGGGGCATGCATGTAGACTTGCCTGGCGTGTCTATCTCAAGCTGTTGGGTCTGAGACTGACATCTCTGATATGCCCTGTGGGATCCAGCTGTCTTAACCATCAGGCCCATATTTTCTTTTCTTGTTTAGTTTGTAATCGGGCATGTGTATTGACCAGAGAGGGGGCTAGGAAGAGAAAGTGAGAAACCATCCCCAGCCCTTCCCCCACTAGGGGGATGGCCACACTGCAATCTCTTCTCCATTCTCCCCTTGAGACTTTGGGCTTGCACACACATGCCCGGTGTAATAATTTTCTAGCTGTCAGGTTGGGACTCGAACTGCAAGGTCAGCTATGTGGAATTTAGCTGCCTTAACCACCACGCCATCTGCTAGCCCTGCGGCCCATATTTTTTAGCTTCCATTTTTCTACAAACTTTTTTTTTTCTTTCTTTTTTTTGGAGAGGTTTTTGCTATAGGGCGCATGCAGTCGCCAGAAAGACAGAGAGAGAGAGACAGAAAGCGAGAAATCACCCCCCAGGGGGGATGGCTACGCTTCATCCCTTCTCCTCCATTTTCTCCTTGGGATCTTGGGCACACACGCACACGCACCTGGTGTGAATTTAAGCCACACGGTCCGGGACTTGAACCACGGTCAACTATATGGGAATCCAGCAAAATAGCCATTACTCTAACTGCTGGTCCCTACAAACTTTTTGAAGTCCTCTCATGATATTGATAATCAGCATGTGGTTAAAAGTAAGTCATGAGATTAGAAGAGGAAAAACAGAAAGGAAGTAAGAGGCCAGCTCCATGGCCTGGTGGTCAAGGCAGCCCAATCCCACATGGCCAACAGCGAGGTTCAAGTCCCTGACTCACAGCTTGAGAAACATGCTGGCAGTGTGTGCTGGGAGTGTGCCCCCAAATACTGATGGGGGTGGGGCGGGGGGAGAAAGGATTGCGGAGTGATCATGAGGGGTGGGTGGGGGGTGCTTTCTCCTCTCCCTCTGCCTCTCTCTCTGATGAGCTCACATGCCCTCTAGTACCAAAAGAGGTTTTGAGGAGGAAGTGATCAGCTGTATGAGGTTGAACAAAATGAGTGTCCCCCACCAGTGAAGTGTGAGGTGAGGTGCTTTGAAGCTGGAAGAACGGAGAACAAGTATTCATTCCAGTTCCACTCTCTTCAAGACTGTCCTTGTAAGTTTCGCGCAAGCCAAGGGGCACCACACCCCCCTCCCCAGAGCAGTAGGGCAACGTTTGGAGAGAAAAGATCGTAAGGCGGAGGACAGGAGTTCTGAGCTGATCACATGCCATAATGCCGCAAATGCATTTTGTAAACTCGTGGTTGTGTGTCGTCCTTACTTTTGTATGTCGTTGTTGTTACTTATGAGTCAGGAGCTAGACCGAGTCCTCCCAGTAGGAAAGCACAGATAAAACGTCCGGAGGGGGTTCCAAAGAGGAAACTTCATAATGAAGAACATCCGCTCCTCCTGATTGCCTCTGAATAGGCTTTGCAAAGGCCAGGAGATCCGAGCAGTGCTGCGCCTCACTCCGGACCCCCTTCGCGACCGCAGCCGGGTGCGCCGCGGTGAGCGGAAAGGAAGTCCAGCCCCAGATGTGCGGGCTCCCCTGGCTCCGCCTCTCTCCGCCACTGGCCAATCAGGATCCAGACAACACGGTGACGGCGCTGGGGCTGAGAGGAGGGCGGAGCCCCAGGACCGTTAATTCGCCGCGAGGCGGCGTGTGGTCGCGCGTTTGAAAAAACCCTGCTCTTTCTCAAACAAAAACCTGAGTCGGTGTACAATCACTTTGGAAAAATGACTGGCAGTTTCATATGAAACTAAATATGCATTTACTCTATGGCCCAAAATTTCTCACGTAGGTATTTGTTGAAGAGAAACTGTATGATAAGCCACAGAAAGCCAGCTGTCCATCAAAGAGAAAGTGACAGCCATAGACTCGACATCACTCAGAATACCCGCCATGCTCAAGAATAAAAGGAATCAGCTGCCGCTTGCTGCAACGTGGATGAACCTCGCTATGCTAAAGAAAGAGGCTGACACGCAAGAGTACATACTCTATATTTCATTCATGTTACTTATCCATTTTTTAAGTTTCATTATAGGACGCGTGCACTCGCCAGGGAAAGACAAGAAATCACCCCTTCTCCCTACGCGGGGGTAGAGTTGGGGGATGGCCTGGCTGCAATCCTTTCTAGGGATATTGGGAGAACACATGCACCTGACGCGATTTTCACGACTCCCTTCCCCCCGCCCCAATCTGGGACTTGAACTGCTCTGTCAGCCATGTGGGATCCAGCTTCCTAACCTCCACACTATCTGCTGGCCCCATTCATTTTATTTTTATTGTCAGAGGAGGCATGCTCTTATATACCAGAGACAGAGAAACAGAGAGAAGGAGAAAATGGTCATGCCACAATCCCTTCTCCATTTCTCCATCCTGTCAGGAATCTGGGCATTCACATCCATACTTCTGGGGTGTTTTCCAAGTATGGGCTGGGATATGAATCACAACTGGCCATGTGGAACCCAACTCCCTTAACCATTAGGCCTCAGGGCCAGCCCTCTATAATTCCATTTATAAGAAGTTCTAGAACACGCTGAATTAATCTATGGTGAACACAAAATCAGAACAGGGGTTCACTGAAGATTGAGGATTGACGGGAACCAGCAGTTAGTGTAATGGCTATGTCGCTGGATTCCCACATAGTCGACCGCGGTTCGTGTCCCGGACCGGGTGGCTTAAAACTCACGCCGGGTGCATGTGCGTGCGTGCCCAAGATCCCGAGAGGAGAATGGAGGAGAAGGGATTGCGGCGTGACCATCCCCCCTGGGGGGTGATTTCTCGCTTCCTGTCTCTATGTCTCTCTCTGTCTGTCTGGCGAGTGCACGCGCCCTACAGTGAAAATCTCTCCAAAAAAAAAAAAAAAAAAGATTGAGGATTGATTGGGAAGAAGCTAAGAAGCTTGAATTCTTAGAACTTTGTGCAGTGAAAGAGGGCGTCCTACCCCTGTGTTGGCCAAGATAGTAGAAGCTAGCCATACGTGGGTACTGAACACTGACTTTAAATCTCATTTTTTTTAATTTATTCTTTTTTTTTTTTTTTTTTTTTTTTGGAGAGGGTTATTCCCTAGGGTGCTCTGGCCGCTCACCAGAAAGAGAGAGACAAAGAGCCAGAAAGCAAGAACTCACCCCCCCAGGGGGGATGATCGTGCTGAAATCCCTTCTCCTCCATTCTCCTCTCAGGATCTTGGGCACACACATGCGCCTGGCTTGAGTTTAAGCCACCAGGTCTGGGACTCAAACTGGAGTCCAGCGACATAGCCATTACACCAACTGCTGGTCCCGAATCTCATTTATTTTTAATTTATAAAGTTTGAAATTACTCCCACACGGCTGATCGTGGTTCAAGTCCCAGACCTAGCAGCTTGAAAATCATGATGGGGTGGAGGCACTGGACCGCATGGCGCACTCTGTGGTGGTGCGAACACGGACGGGCATCCGGAGGGCCGAGGTGTGCAGCCCTCAGCGTGCGAGGACCAGGTCGCGTGTGACTTCTGCAGAGCGAAGGTGGACGGAGGGACAGAGGAGGTGGACATAGGAAGTCCCCAGGTGCTTTGCATATCCAGCAGGGGCAAGCCGCCATGGACGCTACGCCCTGGTCTCGCCGCTAGCACCATGCTGGGCCCACATGGAGATGCAGCCTCAGGCCTGCGCATTCCTTTCGGCTAACCTAACCTGCGCCTGTTTTCCTCTCTCCACCTGGTTGGTCCTCCTCCCCTGCTTCTGCTCTGAGACATCTCTTTAGAACTTCCCGGGTGGGGACAGCAGATGGTATAATCATTACATCACTCGACTCCCACATAGTCAACTATAGCTCGAGTCCCAGGCCCAGCAGCTTAAAACTCATACCACATACATGTGCGTGGGTGCCCAAAATCCCAAGAGGAGAATTGAGGAGAAGGGATTGTGGTGTGACCTTCCCCCTTGGGGGGTGACTTTTCACTTTCTGTCTCTTTGTCTCTCCGGCAAACGCGTGTGCCCTGTTCTCAAAATCTCTGGGGGGTGGGGGCAATGGGGGCGATTGTGAGTTCAGTTTGAAAAACCACTGTTAAAATATAAAAGGAATGTTGTGTAGAGATCAGCAGGATATTTTCTCAACTTGTAGCTTTCTAAAAATACAGGAAAAAAATTGTTTCTTTAACATGTGCTAAGCCCCTAGGGAACCAGCAGTTAGCGTAATGGCTATGTTGCTGGACTCCCACGTAGTCGACCGCGGTTTGCGTCCCAGACCCGGTGGCTTAAAACTCATGCCAGGCGCGTGTGCGTGCATGCCCAAGATCCCGAGGGGAGAATGAAGGAGAAGGGATTGCGGCGTGACCATCCCCTCTGGGGGGGTGATTTCTTGCTTTCTGTCTCTCTGTCTGTCTGGTGAGCTCACGCACCCTATAGTGAAAATCTCTCAAAAAAAAAAAAAAGAAAAAAAACATGTGCTAAGCCTCTTTTGAGCCAATGGCTCCTAACCTAGAGGTGCTCACCAGGGCCAACCTCAGACCATTGCTTTGGGTACACCATGTCTGGAACCACCTAAGCTAATAGAACCAAAGCTTATTAAAACAAGTTCTGGGGGCCAGCAGTTAGCGTAATGGCTATGTCGCTGAACTCCCATGTAGTCAACTGCGGTTTGAGTCCCGGACCCAGTGGCTTAAACTCATGTCAGGCGCATGTGCATGTGTGCCCAAGATCCCAAGGGGAAAATGGACGATAAGGGATTGTGGCATGGCCATCCCTTTTGGGAGGTGATTTCTTGCTTTCTGTCTCTGTCTTTCTGGCGAGTGCACATGCCCTATAGCAAAAACCTCTTCAAAAGAAAGGGAGAAAGAGAGAAAGAAAGAAAGAGAAAAAGAATTTAATTTTATTATTATTTTTTAAATTTGCTATAGAGCATATGCACTCACTAGAGAGAGACTGAGAGAGAGGGAAAATAAGAAAACGAGCTTCCAGGTCCAGGATTCGAACCATGATTGACCATGTAGGAGTCCAGAACATTAACCATTATGCCACCTGCTGGCCCTGGCTTAGATATTTTCATAATGAAATGGGCATCAGGGTCTGAGAGGAGGGAGAAATGGTGAATTATTGTCTAATGGGTGCAGAGTTTCTATATGAAATGACGAAAAAGCTTTGAAAATATTGATAAATTATGGTGAGTATATATTGTTTATTTGTTTGTTTTAGTTTTTTGCTATATGGCGTGTGTGCTCAACAAAGAGCACAGACAGAGACAGAGACAAAAAGAGGGAAAGTGAGAAATCACTCCTCCCTGGGGGATGGCTATGTCACGATCCTTCTCCTTCATTCTCCTCTCAGGATTTTGGATACACATGCGCTTGCACACAGTGTGTTTTTCAAGCCACCGTGTCCAGGACTCAAACCATGATGTTAGTCATGCGGAATCCAGCTGCCTTAACCACCATGCCATCAGCTGGCATCATTTTTTATTTTTAAATTTTATGCCAGAGAGTGTATGCTCATCAGAGAAGAGAGAAGGAATGTACCCCTGCATGTGGTGTAGTCACACCATAATCCTTTTTCCTCCATTTTTTCATCTCATTAGGATTTGGGGCATGCATGCATACATGCCTTGCATAGGTTTTCAAGCCACCAGGGCTGAGGCCCAAACCACTGTCCACCATGTGGGACCCAGCTTCTAAAGCACAGTACTTAAATCTGCACTAAAAGACAGGCCGTGTTACCTTTTCTGACTCTTCTGTCCCACTCCTTTTCCTTGTGGACCTTGTGATTACAGTGGGCCCACCTAGATAACCCAGGACAATGGAGCCAGCTCAAAACCTTAATTTAGGGCCAGTCCCATAGCTTGATAGTAAGGGAGCAGGATTCCATATGGCCAACTCTGGTCTGAATCCTGTCCCGGAGCTTGGAAAATCACTCTGAGTGTGTGCGCATGCAAAGCTAAAATCCCGACAGGATGGAGAAATGAAGGAGAAGATATTGTGGCATGACCATGCCCGTTGGGAGGTGCTTTCTCCCATTCTCTCTCTTTCTGTCTTTAATGAGTGCGTGTGCCCTTGACAAATCAGAAAAAAAAATCTTTAATTTTATCACATCTGCAAAGTTTCTCTTGCCAATGTTAAGGTAACATTCACCAATTCTGCAGATTAGGGCATGGACATTTTGGGGATTCATTTTGCCTACCACAGCGATCTTGAAATTTTCTTTAACCTACTCATTGACTCACACACAATGTCTTATACCACTGGTTCTCGATATATGTCAAGACAACCTTGATGAGGAAAAATATTTCTCATTATTTCTTTTCTTGCTTTTAGAATTATTTTATTCATTCATTTATTTATTATTATTATTATTTTAATTTTACCAGAGAGAGAGAGAGAGAAAGTGAAAAAGCAAGCCACCAAGTCTAGGACTTGAACTGCAGTCAGCCATGTGGAAGTCTGATGCCTTAACTACCATGCTACCTGGTGGCCCCTCTCATGATTTCTTTCTAACAGTTTGCTGTGGTTTGAACGTGTTCCCCTGAAACTCATGCGTTAAAATTTGTTTGCTATTATGATATTATTAAGAGAGTAGAGGGGGGACCAGCAGTTAGTATAATGGCTATGTCGCTGGACTCCCACGTAGTGGACTGCGGTTCGCGTCCTGGGCCTGGTGGCTTGTGGTGGTTTAAAACTCATGCTGGGAGTGTACATGTGTGCCAAAATCCCAAGAGAAGCAATTGCGGCGTGGCCATCCCCCCTGGGAGGTGATTTCTTGCTTTCTGTCTCTATGTCTCTCTCTGTCTGTCTAGCGAGCGCACGCACCCTCTAGCAAAAACCTCTCCAAAAAAAAAAAAAAAGAAGAGAGAGAGAGAGAGAAGGGACGAGCAGGTAGCATGGTGGTTAAGGTGCTGGAAACTCCCACATGGCCAACCACAGTTCAAGTCCTGGACCTGGTGACTTGCTTTCTCACTTTTTCTCTCTTTCTCTGTCTCTCTCTGGTCAAATTAAAATAAATGAATGAATAAATAAAAATTAAAATAAATAATTATTTTTTAAAAAAAAAGAGAGTAGAAACTTAATCCAACTTAATGTGGTATTAAGAGTGTGGTCTTGGGGACCAGCAGGTGGCATGGTGGTTAAGGTGCTGGACATTCCCACATAGCAGACCATGGTTCAAGTCCTGGACCTGGTGACTTGCTTTCTCACTTTTTCTCTCTTTCTCTGTCTCTCTCTGGTCAAATTAAAATAAATGAATTTTTTTTTAATTAAAAAAAAGAGTGTGGTCTTTCAGAGGTAATTAGGATGAGGCAAGTTCATCAGGGTGGGGCCCCCACAGCTGAATCCGGGTGGCTTTGTAAGAGGAGGGAGAGTGACCAAGTCAGACCCACGTACTCACCCTCTCACCATGTACTACCCTCCCCACTTCGAGACTCTGCAGAGTCCCCACCAGCAAGAGGGCCCTCACCAGATGTGGCACCTGCACCTTGGACCTCCAGAGCTAAATATGTTTTTCTTTCTCTTTTTAGAGGTTTTTGCCTTAGGGCGCATGTGCTTCCCAGAGAGAGAAAGACAGAGACGACAGAGAGAGGGAAAGTGAGAAATCACCTCCTGGGGGAATGGCCACACAACAGTCCCTTCTCTTCCATTCTCCTCCCAGGATCCTGGGCATGCACATGCACACGCACACAACCAGCATGATTTTTAAGCTACCAGGTTTAGGATTCCAACTGTGGTTGGGCATATGGGAGTCCAGAGACATAACTGCTACGCCATCTGCTGGTCCTACATTTTTTCTTTTTTAATTGCCACAGGGTACATATGTTCCCTGGAGAGAGACACAGAGAGTGAGAAAGCACCCACGCAATACCTTCCTCTCCATATTCCTCTTGGGATTTGAGGAGTACACGCATATATTTCTGGTGTGTTTTTCAAGCTTCCAGGTCTGTGATGCAAACCACGCACAGTCAGCCATGTGGGATCCAGCCACCTCAACCACCACACCACTGAGGTGAAAAAATCTTTTTTTTATAAAAGATTTATTTACTTATTTATTTATTTCCATTTGTTATTATTATTTTTTTAATTTGACCAGACAGAGAGAGAGAGAAAGTGAAAGCAGAAAAGCAAGCTGCCAGGTCCAGGACTCGAACCATGATTGGCCATTGGGAATCCAGTGCCTTCAACCACTTCACCAGCCCTGGGATGAAAAAATATTTATTCTTTATACTTTTTTTTTTTTTAAGGTTTCTACTATAGGACACATGTGCTCACTTACAGAGGTAGAGAGAGTGAGAGGGAAAGTGGCCATCCCACTTAGGGATGCCACAACCCCTTTTCCATTCTCCTCCTGGGACTCTGGGCATGCACACACACATGCCCTGTGTGAGTCTGAAGACTCCAGGTTCGGGACTTGAACAGCAGTCGGCCACATGGGAACCCAGGTCCACCACCACATCACCTGTTAGTCCCTAATTCTTAAAGTCTGATTTTGTAACAGAAAAACAGACTAAGACAACTTTACTGAAATACATTTCCCATACCAATTTCTTTTCATTTTTAAAATTATTTTATTTGGGACCAGCAGTTAGTGTAATGGCTATGTCGCAGGACTTCCATGTAGTCGACTGTAGTTTGAATCCCAGACCCAGTGGCTTAAACTCACACCAGGCGCATGTGCGTGCGTGCCCAAGATCCCGAGAGGAGAATGGAGGAGAAGGGATTGCAGCATGGCCATGCCCCCTGAGGGGTGATTGCTCGCTTTCTGTCTCTCTGTCTCACCCTGTCTTTCTGGCAAACGCATGTGCCCTATAGCAAAAAAAAAAAAAAAAAAAGATTAATTAATTAATTAATTAAAATTTGACCAGAGAGGGACAGAGAGAGAGAGAGCAAGAGAGAGGAAAAGTGAGAAAGCAAGCCACCAGGTCTGGGACTCAATCCGCAGTCAGCCATGTGGGAGTCCAGAGCCCACAACCACCATGCCACCTGTCGATCCCTATTATTATTATTTTTTAATTTGACCAGAGAGACAAAGAGAAAGAGGGAAAGTGAGAATGCAAGCTGTCAGGTCCAGGACTCAAACCATGGTCAGCCATGTGGGAGTTCAGCGCCTTAACCACCACACCACCTACTGGCTCCTATTTTTTTAAAGTTTATTTGTTTTACTCATGATAGAGAGCGCATATGCATGCATGAGAGAAAAGCACCCTCAACAGGGTCCACTCACAGCGCAACCATCTTCCACCAGCTCTCCAACTCATCAGGATTGTGGGCATACATGCATACCTGGTGTGTTTCAGATCAACCCGGTTGGAGATCCTCACTCCCAGTCAGCCATTTGGCTTCCAGAACTGCAGTTCAGTAGGCTACTAATTACACCTGAGGCTGGGCCCACGTCACATGCAATTTAACCATTCAAAACATACAATTCAATCACACAGTCATGCACCTACAACCACAGATGATGTTAGAACATCATCTTTTTCTCAGGACCAGCAGTTAACATAATGGCTGTGTCGCTGAACTCCCATGTAGCCAATCGCAGTTCGAGACCCAGACCTGGTGGCTTAAACTCATGCTGGGCGCGTGTGCATGCGTGCCTAAGATCCCGAGAGGAGAATGGAGGAGAAAGGATTGTGGTGTGGCCATCCCCCCTGGGGGGGTTCATTTCTCACTTTCTATCTCTCTGTCTTTCTGGTGAACGCGCATGCCCTATAGCAAAAACCTCTCAAAAAACAAACAAACCAAAAAAAAAAAAACCACATCTTTTTCTCATTTTTTAAAAACCTTATTTTTTTAATTTGCTGCAGGGCACACACACTCACCAGAGAGAGAAAGTGAGAAAGCAAGCTGCCAGGTCCAGGACTCAAACCATGGTCAGCCATGTGGAAGTCCAGCACCCCCAAACCACCACAACACTTGCCGACCCCTATTTACTCTTACTTTTAAATTTGCTGTAGGGCACATACACTCTCCAGAGAGAGATAGAGAGAGGGAAAGCGAGAAAACAAGTCGCCAAGTCCAGGACTCAAATAGCAGTTAGCTAGGTAGAAATCCAGTGTCTTAACTACCAGGTCACCTGCTGTCCCGCTCTCATTTTAAAAAACAATATTTTTGCCATATAGCACATATGATCACCAGAGAGAGACAGAGAGAGGAAAAGTGAGAAATTAGTGGGGGAATGGCCACACCACAGTCCCCTCTTTTCCATTCTCACCTCAAAATTTTGGGCAGAGAACCAGCAGTTAGCATAATGGCTATGTCGCTGGACTCCCACGTAGTCGACCGCGGTTCGCGTCCCGGACCCGGTGGCTTAAAACTCACGCTGGGCGCGTGTGCGTGCGTGCCCAAGATCCCGAGAGGAGAATGGAGGAGAAGGGATTGTGGCGTGACCATCCTCCCTGGGGGGTGATTTCTCGCTTTCTGTCTCTATGTCTCTCTCTGTCTGGCGAGCGCACGCACCCTATAGTGAAAATCTCTCCCAAAGAAAAGCAAAAAAGATTTTGGGCACACGTACCCAGCTTGATTTTCAGGCTGCTGAGTTTGAGACTCTATCTGTACAGTCAGCCACGTGGGACCAAGCCCCTTAACTTCCATGTCACCTTCTCTCCTCTTTTTTCCCCCTCATTTTTACATATAAGGAAGCAGAGTCAGGGACCAGCAGGTGGCATGGTGGGTAAGGTGTTGGACACTTCACATGGCCTATCACGGTTTGCAACCTGGACTTGGTGGCTTGCTTTCTCACTTTCTTTCTCTCTCTCTGGTCAAACTAAAATGAATGAATAAACGAATAAAATTAAATAAATAATGTTTTTTAAAATTTTAATTAATTTACATTCATTCACTGAGCATCATCATAGCATACAAAATGTGATTTCCTGTCCAGAATACACTGCATAGTGGCTTAATCATACATATTACTGTTGATAATTTTCCATTTTTAGTTTCATATATATCTACAGGCCTGGTGAACCAGCAGTTAGCGTAATGTCTATGTCGCTGGACTCCCATGTAGTCGACTGCGGTTCGTGTCCTGGACCCGGTGACTTAAAACTCACGCCAGGCGCGTGTGCGTGCGTGCCCAAGATCCCGAGAGGAGAATGAAGTAGAAGGGATTTCGGGATGACCATCCCCCCTGGGGGGTGATTTCTCACTTTCTGTCTCTATGTCTCTCTCTGTCTGTCTGGCGAGCGCACGCGCCCTATAGTGAAAATCTCTCCAAAAAAAACCCAACCAAACAAAAAAATTTCTTAAATAATCTAACTACTTTCAATAGCAAGTTCGCTGATCTATACATATCTGTGAATACATGTCTGACTTTAGCCGTGAAATTGAGTAGAATGAATATACTAAAAAGTAGCACCAAGCCGATGCTATATAGCTTACTATGGTCATATTTTTTTCTTTTTTTCTGGAGAGGTTTTCGCTATAGGGCGCGTGCACTCGCCAGACAGAGAGAGACAGAGAGAAAGCGAGAAATCACCCCCCAGGGGGGATGGTCACGCCGCAATCCCTTCTCCTCCATTCTCCTCTCGGGATCTTGGGCATGCACACACATACACCCAGCGTGAGTTTTAAGCCACCAAGTCTGGGACTCGAGCCGCAGTTGATTACATGGAGTCCAGCGACATAGCCATTATACCAACTACTGGTCCCACTATGATCATTAAATAGGTCTTTTTACCCCCAGGGGGGATGGTCACGCCGCAATCCCTTCTCCTCCATTCTCCTCTCGGGATCTTGGGCATGCACACACATACACCCAGCGTGAGTTTTAAGCCACCAAGTCTGGGACTCGAGCCGCAGTTGATTACATGGAGTCCAGCGACATAGCCATTATACCAACTACTGGTCCCACTATGATCATTAAATAGGTCTTTTTAAATATATGTTTTCATTTCAAGAAAAACAGTTTTAGCTTTAATAAATCAAAGAAATGCTAAGGAACTGCTTAAAACTTAAAGACAGAAAACAGGTTAGGATTCTGTTCAGGGACCAGCAGTTAGCATAATGGCTATGTCACTGGACTCCCATGTAGTCCACTGCAGTTTGAGTCCTGGACCCGGTGGCTTAAACTCATGTCAGGCGCGTGTGCCCAAAATCCCGAGAAGAGAATGGAGGAGAAGGGACTGCAGTGTGGCCATCCCCCCTGGGGGTTAATTTCTCGCTTTCTGGCTCTCTTTCTTTCTGGAGAGTGCACACACCCTATAGCAAAAATTTCTCCAAAAAAAAAAAAAAAAAAGGATTCAGTTCAAATAGTAGACACGTGAACCTATCAGCAGCTCAAGTCAGGACACAAATCCTTAAGACTGGAAAATAAAGCCTAAAAGAAAATCAGTCATGTTTTATTCAAAAGGCATAAAATGCTATTTCGCCAATTCAGTCTCATGTTATCTAAAGTTATCTTCGGTCGTGGTCCGACCTTCTCTTTCAAATTATGGGATATAATATTCGACTCCAGGCTTGTCTCTACTATAAAATTAAATAGATAATTCTTTTTAAAAATAGACAAAGAAAATGATGAGATCTCTAACTTTAATGTTTTTCAAGTTCTTTTTTTTATTGGAGAGGTGGTCTTGGTATTGGTAAATTCTTTCAAGTTTTGTTTATCTTTTCTTTCCATATGAAGGATAATCTTGCTGGGTTCAGTATTCTTGGTTGAAATTACTTTTCCCTTACCACTTTGAATATATTTTCCCATTCTTTCCTTGCTCACATTGTTTCCAGTGAGAGGTCCGCTGTTAGCCTGATGGGATACCCTTTGTAGGTAACTTGCTGTTTTTCTCTTGCCAATCTTAGTATCTTGTTTTTGTCTGTGGTTTTTGTCACTCTGGTTATAATGTGTCTTGGAGAAGATCTTCTTGAGTTGATTCTACTTGGGTCCTTTGTATTTCTTGGGACTGGATCTTTGACTGCCTCTCTAGGTTTGAAAAGTTTTCTTCTGGGACCAGCAGTTAGCGTAATGGCTATGTCGCTGGACTCCCATGTAGTTGACTGCGGTTCGAGTCCTGGACTCAGCGGCTTAAACTCACGCTGGGCGCGTGTGCGTGCGTGCCCAAGATCCCGAGAGGAGAATGGAGGAGAAGGGATTGCGGCGTGGCCACCCTCCC
>NW_006159521.1:614496-621126 GCF_000334495.1 Tupaia belangeri chinensis
CCCTATAGCAAAAATTTCTCCAAAAAAAAAAAAAAAAAAGGATTCAGTTCAAATAGTAGACACGTGAACCTATCAGCAGCTCAAGTCAGGACACAAATCCTTAAGACTGGAAAATAAAGCCTAAAAGAAAATCAGTCATGTTTTATTCAAAAGGCATAAAATGCTATTTCGCCAATTCAGTCTCATGTTATCTAAAGTTATCTTCGGTCGTGGTCCGACCTTCTCTTTCAAATTATGGGATATAATATTCGACTCCAGGCTTGTCTCTACTATTACATTGGCCATTTTCTTAGTTTTTGAACTCTTATCTCTGTGTGTCTGTGTTTAATTTTCCTGCTATAGCACTCCCTTCAGCACTTCTTGGAGAGGTGGTCTTGGTATTGGTAAATTCTTTCAAGTTTTGTTTATCTTTTCTTTCCATATGAAGGATAATCTTGCTGGGTTCAGTATTCTTGGTTGAAATTACTTTTCCCTTACCACTTTGAATATATTTTCCCATTCTTTCCTTGCTCACATTGTTTCCAGTGAGAGGTCCGCTGTTAGCCTGATGGGATACCCTTTGTAGGTAACTTGCTGTTTTTCTCTTGCCAATCTTAGTATCTTGTTTTTGTCTGTGGTTTTTGTCACTCTGGTTATAATGTGTCTTGGAGAAGATCTTCTTGAGTTGATTCTACTTGGGTCCTTTGTATTTCTTGGGACTGGATCTTTGACTGCCTCTCTAGGTTTGAAAAGTTTTCTTCTGGGACCAGCAGTTAGCGTAATGGCTATGTCGCTGGACTCCCATGTAGTTGACTGCGGTTCGAGTCCTGGACTCAGCGGCTTAAACTCACGCTGGGCGCGTGTGCGTGCGTGCCCAAGATCCCGAGAGGAGAATGGAGGAGAAGGGATTGCGGCGTGGCCACCCTCCCCCAAGGGGTGATTTCCTGCTTTCTGTCTCTCTGTCTCTCTCTGTCTGTCTGGAAAGCGCACACGCCCTATAGCGAAAGCCTCTCAAAAAAAAAAGAAAAAAAGAAAAGTTTTCTTCCAGGATTTCGTGGAATAGATTATCAATGCCCTTATGAGTCTCTTCACCTTCTGGGATACCAATTATCTGGATGTTTGGACATTTGATGGTATCTAGCATTTCCTGTATATTATTCTCATTTTGGGGGACAATTTTCTCAGCCTTCGTGGTGGATATTTCTAGTCCAGCAATTCTGTCTTCTACATCTAAGATTCTATTTTCTGTATGACCTAGGCTGCTTTTAATACTCTCAGAGGAGGTTTTGACTTCCTGTTCTATAGCCTTCATCTCTAACAGGCCCATTCTTTTTTAAAGGGTGTAATTCTTCTTTTAGATCTTCCAAGAATTTCCTCACCTCCTGGAACTTGTCAGCTCCTTTCTCCTGCCTCTTCTGCAGTTCATTGTCTCTCTTCTCTTCCATCTCTGTTAGCTTTGTCACTATGAATATTCTAAATTCTTTATTTGACATTTCTGTGAATTTCATTGAATCGTCTGAGGATGAAGAGGAGTTGTTCTTTCCCTTGGAGGGGAGGTATCTTCTTGCTTCCCCATATTTCCTGTGATCCTTCAGTGATTTCTGGTCATCTGATGGATGGTGTGTTTCTTCCTAATTTCCAGAAGTTCAATCTGAGCATTCAAGGGCATGTAGGAGGAGGTGATCTGCAATCTCTCTTCTGTTCTGTTTTTCACTCTGTGTATCAGATTCAGTAGGAACTGAGGAATATTCTGATTTTAATTTTAAAAAGCAAAAAATATGCCTTTCCCACTATAAATGATTCTGGAGAGAGAAGTCTCAGCAGAAAATCTTCATTTTTAGCCAATGAAAGCAATATTTCACAGCTCAAGTTCAGCAGCCATCTCAGGATGGACCTAAATGAATAATTCTTAAAAAAAAAAAAAAAAAAAAAAAAAAAAGAGGGAACAAAAGATAGTATAATGGCTATGTCGCTGAACTCCCATGTAGTCGACAGCGGTTCGAGTCCTGGACCCGGTGGCTTAAACTCACACCAGGTGCGTGTGTGTGCCCAAGATCCTAAGAGGAGAAGGGATTGTGGCATGGCTATCTCCCCTGGGGGGTGATTTCTCGCTTTCTGTCTCTCTCTGTCTTTCTGGCGAGTGCACAAGCCCTATAACAAAAACCTCTCCACAAAAAAAAAAAAAAGAAAGAAAAAGAAAAAGAAAGAAAGGGAAGAAAAAGAAAGAAAGAAGAGGCTTGGAACATTAAGGAAATTTGCTTAAGGTAACAGCTAACTGGTAAGGTTAGGGCACTTCAGTAACTGCCCAGGTTGCAATCCAGGTTCTTCGCCTTTTCCTCCTTCTTCTCTTTTTAATTTGCTGAAGAATGTGTGCTCACCAGTGAAAGAGAGAGAGAGACAGTGGGAAAGCTTTCCTTGCCCTGGGCATTGATGGCCACACCCCAATCCCTTTTCCATTCTCCTCTCAAGATTTTGGGCAGGCACATACATGCACTTGGCATGTTTTTCAAACTGCTGGGTCAGGGCCTTCAACCATACAGTCAGCTAGTGGGATCCAGCTGTCTTAACCTCCATAACACTGGCAGGACATGACCCCCTACACCCACTGTCCAGGTTCTGCCCTACCTCTCTTCATGAAGTTAGGCTAGTCACCTGGGTGCAATGTCATGCAGTAGTTAAGTAGGTGTAGTGAGCGAGCAGACCACCTGGGACAGGGCTTGGCTTTGCTAACTATAAGCTATGTAACCTTCAGTAAAGCCTCTTGGAGACTTGGTTTTTCCTCATTTGAAAAATGAGGGCAATTTAATCCATGGTAGTTATTATTATCTGTAAAATGAGGTAGTTGTACTCACCTGCAAGATCCCTTCCAGCTATGTAATTTCAAGCTTCAGTGAGGGGGAAAAAAAACAGATTCTCTGAACAGTCAGTGCAAAATAAGGCATAAATAAGAATTCCCTGAGGACAGGGACTACACACTTCCCTTGTATCCTAGGGGACCCTACACAGGTCTCAGAGCGCCTCATGCATGAGCCAAGTGGTAAAGACAAATGAGTAAACTGACCTTTACAGAGGCAGAGAGGGGTGGGGAGAGTTGTGGGGCAGGTGGTCTGCTCAGGAATGAGCAACAGTATTGTGAGTGGAAACGGGTGTGAGGGACCGGCGGCAACTCTTCTCCAAGGCCAAGGGAGCCGCTGTGCACGGACTGGAAGTGGGTAGGGTGTTGGAAAGATGATTCTGAAAATATTTCTTCAGAGTCTACTTGGGTGACACCACACCACGCGCCGTCCAGACGCAGTCATCGGGTCCTCCCCACATCCACTCATTCACCCATCCGCCCTACTTGGTATGCTCCTCCTCTACCCTAAACCTCCTTCTTCCTGTTTGTGATTGGTACAGCCCAAGCCCAGGGAGTCAGAATTCAACGAAAGACACGCCCCGTGGCCACGCCCCTAGCTCTGATAGGCTGGGGAATTTAAAGACCCAGTCGGTGATAGGGTGATTCTCTATTCCTAGAATTTGAAAGTTCCTAGCTTAGGAACGTGCGGCCGAGATAGCTCTGATCAGCTTCTTCGTCCAAGCGCCCGCATAAGTGAGTGTCTTACTGAGCCCCGAGGTGGGAGGCAAAGGGCTTGATTCATCTAGGGGTCCCCGCCGGGAGGGTGCAGACTAGTGGGTCGGAAGGGAGCACCGACTCCTGTATCCCAGGGTCCTCTGTGATCTTCCTAGCCAAATATTCACCACCCGATCCCCACCTTGGAGGTGGGACTCACCAGGGCATCGTAATCACACTGACCCTGACTCCTGCTAACCATTGTGGCTTATGAGAGGCAGGTGAGTTTGCCTCTCCAACCTGCTTCCACTTCTGTGGACAGGGAATAGTGACACCTGCCTGGTGCTTGTAAACCAGTGACCATACCTGGATGACAGAAGGCGTGTGTTACACGTCAGTCCCTTTCCACCTCCCCATGTGCAACTCTTCTGCTTCCCGGGAGAGGGATTTCCGTGTTCGCATTGAGTCTTTTGGAAGCAGGCTTCTTTTCTGTTCAGGGACCCACTTTTAATGAGGCCCCGACAACCAAGGCTCTCCAAACCTGGAAGCCTTTGATGCAGCCCATCCGCCGCCCTGTTGTACGGCTGATTACGTTTCTAAGGGCAGATTTTTACTTAGCCCCCCACAGCCCTTGTTCTGTCTCGGTGACCTTATGTTCCTAGTGACAACCTCTGTGATCCTATGTGGCCGTGACTATGCTCCCCTTCACGGTCTCTATACCACCCGTTTTGTCCCCGGAATCCCCGTGACCCCTGTACCCTGATCTCTCCGCAGACCTGTGTGGGGCGCGGATGCCCTCCGGCACCTGCGCGGCCGCGGCAGCGGCAGGGGAATGCGAGGACGCGGAGCTGCGGTGCCGCGTAGCTGTAGAGGAGCTGAGCCCCGGCGGGCAACCGCGAAGGCGCCAGGCCCTGCGCACCGCAGAGCTGAGCCTGGGCCGTAACGAGCGCCGTGAGTTATTGCTGCGCCTGCAGGCGCCAGGGTCAGCCGGTCGACCGCGCTGCTTCCCTCTACGTGCGGTGCGCCTCTTTACGCGTTTCGCTGCTACCGGGCGGAGCACGCTGCGGCTCCCCGCCGACTGCGCTCCCGGCACCCGCTCCCGCTCCGGCTCCGTGCAGCTGCTGCTCTCCGACTGCCCCCCTGAACGCCTGCGCCGCTTCCTGCGCATGCTGCGCTTCAAGCTGGCTGCTGCCCCCGGTCCCGGGCCGGCCTCCGCCCGCGCGCAGCTGCTGGGCCCGCGGCCCCGCGACTTTGTCACCATCAGCCCGGTGCAACCTGAGGAACTGCGACGTGCGGCAGCCACCCGGATTTCGGACACCAAGCTTGTAAAGCGGCCCGCGGAGCCCCAAACAAGAGCCGAACCCAGCACCGTAAGGACGGGAAAGGGAGGACGCCTTTGGGAGTGGGTGTGCCACTCTTTAAGATGGGAGAGACCAAGGAGGTCCACGGTTCCCGGGAAGAGAGTGGAGATAGTTGAAGGAGCTGTGGTTATCTCGCAAGAGATGCTCATCTGAATCTGAGTATGACACGAGTTTGGGAATCGTGTCTACGCCTCGAGTGTAGTCCCCTGAGCCTGGGTAAGCAAGACCTGGAAACCGAGGCCCAGGCCACACTGCAAGAGAAAGCAAGAAAGGAGGCCTGGAAAGGAGATTTCACAAGGAAAAGTAGGAGAGTGTAGTAGGCCTGGAGAAGAGAAGCTTTTTGGAGAGACTGGAGTGGTCAGCAGTGCCAGGGCGGCCAGCAGTCCCAGCCCATCGGGGTCCAGCGTCTGGTGGGTTTGACCATGTAGATCCCAACCACAGAGCTTTGAGGCTAAGCTGTCGAGTAAGTAGAGGTGGGGGGAGGGGCCCTGCCTAGTTGGGTTTTGCTTGGGCATTGCAGTGTGAGGAGACAGGCTTGTTCTGAGAAGAGAAGGGAGAACGACAGTTGGGTGACAAGACCAGACCAGAAGGGTTGGAGAACCCAGGGGAAGGATCTGAGGGAGGATCCAGGCCCACACACTGGGGTCTTAGGCACAAGGAGCGAGACCTGGACTCCAGTAGTAGATAGTGGGATCTCCAGGTGAAGCCCAGCTGCTGCAGTACACTTTGCTAATACGCTGCGCTTCCCTGACCTGGATTTCAGGAGGGCTCAGGTTTGATTCTCACTCCAACCTGAAGGCTGGGTGCAATGGTGAGCCCCTATAACCCTGGCCACTGGGGAGGCTGAGGCAGGAGGATGGCAAGCTGGCGGTTGGCTGACCTGGGCAGCACAGAGAGACGGTCAGGAAAAATGAAAAGAGCCAGGCCACTCGCCGTAGTCCCAGGTAGAAGGCTGAAGCAAGAGGATTTCAACACAGTTAAGACCCTGTCTTTTTGGAGAGGTTTTTGCCATAGGGTGCGTACATTCGCCAGACAGACAGAGACAGAGAGATAGAAAGCAAGAAATCACCCCCCAGGGGGGATGGCCACACTGCAATCCCTTCTCCTCCATTCTCCTCTCAGGATCTTGGGCAAGCACGCACACGCGCCCGGTGTGAGTTTTAACCCACCAGTTCTGGCACGCGAACCGCAGTCAACTACATGGAAGTCCAGCGACATAGCCATTACACTAACTGCTGGTCCCAAGACCCTGTCTTTAAAAAAAAAAAAAAATCTCAGGATCAGCAGATGGCTTAATGGTTACATCAAGGGACTCCCACGCAGTCAAGCGCCATGTGAGTCCCAGATCTGGAGGCTTGAAACTGATATCGGGCATGAATGTGTGTGTGTGCCCAAAATCCTGAGAGAAGGATGGAGAAGGGGTTGCGGCATGGCCATTCTCCCAGGGAGGATTTCTCGCTTTCTGTATCTCTGGCGAATACACACACCCTATAGCAAAAATCTCTAAAAAATAAAATAAAATAAAATAGATCTCCAGGTGAACGAGGGCTACCCAAGGGCTCTAAGGAGTAAAGCCCCCAGAAGCAAAGGGCTAGCAGGCCTAAGACAGCACACAGGCCCAGATAGGCGGGAGCAAGGCCTGGGGCATGAGAGGAGGCCCTGAGACAGCTCTGTCCCCCCAGGAGCCCCCAAAATGGCCCCTGCCTGTGAAGAAGCTAAGCTTGCCCCCAACCAAGCGAC
>NW_006159521.1:621834-630779 GCF_000334495.1 Tupaia belangeri chinensis
CGCCTCCCCCCCGCCGGCGCCCCCGGCCCCCGCTCCCGCTCCGGCTCCGTGCAGCTGCTGCTCTCCGACTGCCCCCCTGAACGCCTGCGCCGCTTCCTGCGCATGCTGCGCTTCAAGCTGGCTGCTGCCCCCGGTCCCGGGCCGGCCTCCGCCCGCGCGCAGCTGCTGGGCCCGCGGCCCCGCGACTTTGTCACCATCAGCCCGGTGCAACCTGAGGAACTGCGACGTGCGGCAGCCACCCGGATTTCGGACACCAAGCTTGTAAAGCGGCCCGCGGAGCCCCAAACAAGAGCCGAACCCAGCACCGTAAGGACGGGAAAGGGAGGACGCCTTTGGGAGTGGGTGTGCCACTCTTTAAGATGGGAGAGACCAAGGAGGTCCACGGTTCCCGGGAAGAGAGTGGAGATAGTTGAAGGAGCTGTGGTTATCTCGCAAGAGATGCTCATCTGAATCTGAGTATGACACGAGTTTGGGAATCGTGTCTACGCCTCGAGTGTAGTCCCCTGAGCCTGGGTAAGCAAGACCTGGAAACCGAGGCCCAGGCCACACTGCAAGAGAAAGCAAGAAAGGAGGCCTGGAAAGGAGATTTCACAAGGAAAAGTAGGAGAGTGTAGTAGGCCTGGAGAAGAGAAGCTTTTTGGAGAGACTGGAGTGGTCAGCAGTGCCAGGGCGGCCAGCAGTCCCAGCCCATCGGGGTCCAGCGTCTGGTGGGTTTGACCATGTAGATCCCAACCACAGAGCTTTGAGGCTAAGCTGTCGAGTAAGTAGAGGTGGGGGGAGGGGCCCTGCCTAGTTGGGTTTTGCTTGGGCATTGCAGTGTGAGGAGACAGGCTTGTTCTGAGAAGAGAAGGGAGAACGACAGTTGGGTGACAAGACCAGACCAGAAGGGTTGGAGAACCCAGGGGAAGGATCTGAGGGAGGATCCAGGCCCACACACTGGGGTCTTAGGCACAAGGAGCGAGACCTGGACTCCAGTAGTAGATAGTGGGATCTCCAGGTGAAGCCCAGCTGCTGCAGTACACTTTGCTAATACGCTGCGCTTCCCTGACCTGGATTTCAGGAGGGCTCAGGTTTGATTCTCACTCCAACCTGAAGGCTGGGTGCAATGGTGAGCCCCTATAACCCTGGCCACTGGGGAGGCTGAGGCAGGAGGATGGCAAGCTGGCGGTTGGCTGACCTGGGCAGCACAGAGAGACGGTCAGGAAAAATGAAAAGAGCCAGGCCACTCGCCGTAGTCCCAGGTAGAAGGCTGAAGCAAGAGGATTTCAACACAGTTAAGACCCTGTCTTTTTGGAGAGGTTTTTGCCATAGGGTGCGTACATTCGCCAGACAGACAGAGACAGAGAGATAGAAAGCAAGAAATCACCCCCCAGGGGGGATGGCCACACTGCAATCCCTTCTCCTCCATTCTCCTCTCAGGATCTTGGGCAAGCACGCACACGCGCCCGGTGTGAGTTTTAACCCACCAGTTCTGGCACGCGAACCGCAGTCAACTACATGGAAGTCCAGCGACATAGCCATTACACTAACTGCTGGTCCCAAGACCCTGTCTTTAAAAAAAAAAAAAAAAATCTCAGGATCAGCAGATGGCTTAATGGTTACATCAAGGGACTCCCACGCAGTCAAGCGCCATGTGAGTCCCAGATCTGGAGGCTTGAAACTGATATCGGGCATGAATGTGTGTGTGTGCCCAACCCAAAATGAGAAGGATGGAGAAGGGGTTGCGGCATGGCCATTCTCCCAGGGAGGATTTCTCGCTTTCTGTATCTCTGGCGAATACACACACCCTATAGCAAAAATCTCTAAAAAATAAAATAAAATAAAATAGATCTCCAGGTGAACGAGGGCTACCCAAGGGCTCTAAGGAGTAAAGCCCCCAGAAGCAAAGGGCTAGCAGGCCTAAGACAGCACACAGGCCCAGATAGGCGGGAGCAAGGCCTGGGGCATGAGAGGAGGCCCTGAGACAGCTCTGTCCCCCCAGGAGCCCCCAAAATGGCCCCTGGCTGTGAAGAAGCTAAGCTTGCCCCCAACCAAGCCACAGCTCTCCGAGGAACAGGCTGCCGTGCTAAAGGCCGTCCTGAAAGGCCAGAGCATTTTCTTCACTGGGAGTGCAGGTAGTCAGGGGCAGAGGGACAGCGGAGAAAGGGCAGTGGTGGGGTGGGATGTGGGAGCAGGTGGCCCTGACTCTGCCTCCTGCTCAGGGACAGGGAAGTCATATCTGCTGAAGCGTATCCTGGGCTCATTGCCCCCAACAGGCACCGTGGCCACGGCCAGCACTGGGGTGGCAGCCTGCCACATTGGGGGCACCACCCTGCATGCCTTTGCAGGTAAGTGGGGGCCCTGGAGCTTGAGCTAGGAGCGAGCCAGGCTGCAAGAGGGAAGCAGGGAGGTCAGGGTTGAGGAGGGGCTGCAGCCTCGGCCCAGGCTGAGTCATGTTACTTCCAGGTATCGGCTCAGGCCGGGCTCCCCTGGACCAGTGCGTGGCCTTGGCCCAGCGGCCTGGTGTGCGGCAGGGCTGGCTGAACTGCCAGCGGCTGGTCATCGACGAGATCTCCATGGTGGAGGCAGAGCTGTTTGACAAGCTGGAGGCTGTGGCCAGGTCAGCTTGTGTGGGGAAGGCTGTGAGAGCCAGATTCCCGGGGCCTCCCGTGTGTACCTGTCCACCTGGTCCCTGAACCAGCACTCTCCTCCAGAGCTGTCCGGCAGCAGAACAAGCCGTTCGGTGGGATCCAGCTCATCATCTGTGGGGACTTCCTGCAGCTGCCGCCTGTGACCAAGGGCTCCCAGCCACCACGGTTCTGCTTCCAGGTACCACTCACACCTGGCCCTGCCCACCACGGGGGTACGCTCCGCTCCCTGACTCACCCCGCACTGCCCACCAGGCCAAGAGCTGGAGAAAGTGTGTGCCGGTGACCCTGGAGCTGACCGAGGTGTGGAGGCAGGCGGACCCCACCTTCATCTCTCTGCTGCAGGCCGTGAGGCTGGGCAGGTGGGCCCACTGGATGGAGAAGGGGATGGAGTTGGGGGTCCCAGCAGAGCCTGGACACTGGGCAGCTCAGACAGACTGTGGTCAAGAGCTCCATGACCCCAGCAACGATGGTCACTCTGAGCACTGGGACCCAGGCTCCCTCAGGGCAGGGTCCCTGTCACCCAGCACAAGGACTGACAGAGGGGCAAGGAAGGAAAGACAGATGGACACACAGGAGGAATTCAGCGATGTTAGTACCCCGGCTTCACAGATGCAGAAACCGGGGAGTTGAAGAGGTGGAGCGACTGGTCCGAGCTGGGTGGGAACCCGGGTCTGACTCTGAAACCCACATTCCTTCCACTAGAGCCTGGGGGGGCCTCTTGGCTGAAGAGGGGTGGTTACAGACCTGCTCTCTCCCTCGCTAGGATGAAAGGTCAAAATGCCACCAAGGCTGTGCCGATGTGGGAGTGGAAAGGAGGCCAGGAGGGAGGAAGACGAGGGCCAGAGCTGGGCCTGGGAAGACGAGTCAGGCCAGGAGGGGATGAGGGTGGGGAGTGCTGTGGGGATCCTCGGCTCGGACACAGACCGGCGTGAGTGGGAGGACACAAGGTGGAGGGATAGAGAAGGTTCCAGGCTGTGTTCCTCTTCCCACGTGAGCAGGGGCTGCCCCCAGGCTTCCCTGGGGAGGAAGGCTTGAGACTGGGAAACAGAAACAGGCTAGATTTTTCAGCAAGGCAGCAGACAAAGTGGCTGTAAGATTGTACCCGGGAGGCTGTTCTGAGTACAGGGGACCCAGGATTACAGAGTGGTCCAGGTCTGTGAATCTCAGCCTGTGCTCCCTCTTCATAACCAACTCCATAACACGGTGGCAAGGAGGGTGGAAACCCAGGTAAGGGCGCCCACCCCTGGCCACAGCCCAGCACCCCTGATTCTACGCTCATCTCCCACATGTGGGATGGAAGTGGGGAGGGTCAGTTGGCCAGCCTGGGGCCCACCAGCCTGCTCTGGTGCCCCGTGCCTTCCTAAGACCTGACCCACAGCCTGTTTCCCGGGCTGCCCACCCATGTTCCCCATCTTCCTGGCCAGGTGCTCAGATGAGGTGACCCGCCAGCTCCAGGCCACAGCTGCCCACAGGGTGGGGCGAGATGGCATTGTGGCCACAAAGCTCTGCACCCACCAGGATGATGTGGCCATGACCAACGAGAGGCGGCTGCAGGAGCTGCCAGGTATGCAGGGCTGCCAGAACTGAGCAAGGCTAATGAGGAGGGGCCATCAGGCAGGTGTGGCGCCCACGTGGCCCAGCCCATGGGTCACTTGCTTGTCTAGGTCCCCAACCTCTGTGGCTACAGAGGCCCTCCCCTTTGCAGGTCTCACTGACACTGAGGGTGTGGCGAGCTGGTTCCAAAGCCCCCGCGAGGCCTAGGCTGCCCCTCCTTCATCCTGCTGTGCCCTGGTCTAATGGGTGTTTTTGGAGACCGAGCCCCAAGCGAGTGATTTGCAATCCGTTTGCCCATCTCTCTTCTTCCAGGTGAGATCCACACCTTTGAGGCGATGGACAGCGACCCCGAGCTGGCCCGTACCCTTGATGCCCAGTGTCCTGTTAGCCGGCTCCTCCAGCTCAAGAAGGGGGCCCAGGTGAGTGGGAGCTGGATAGACCTGGGAGTGTGGGCTGTCCAACATGTGCCTCCCTGGTCCTTCCCCCTGCCCAGGCCACTCTGCAGCCCGTGGACCCGGCTGTGGCCACACCAAAACCTCCCTCCTGACTCCACCTTCCTGACCTCCCTTCTCCCTGCCTCCTCCTATACCCGGAGCTCCTGCAGGCAGTGTTGCTTTGGGCGAGTCCCTTTCCCTCGCTGAAGCTCAGTTCCCTCATCTCTAAACTGGGAATGAGGGCCCAGCAGGTGGTGTGGTAGTTAAGGCACTAGAGTCCTACATGGTTACCTGCAGTTCAAGTCCCAGACCCAGCAGCTTGGAAAATATGCCAAGCACATGTATGCAGGCCCAAAATTCCTAAAAGAGAATGGGGTGAAGGGGAAGGGACTGTGATGTGGTTACTCAGCCAGGGGGATGATTTCTCATTTTCCCTCTTTCTCTCCCTCTCCCCCCCTCTCCCTCTCTCCCTCCTGGCAAGTGCACTTGCCATATGGCAAAAACCTAAAAAGAATTTTTTTTTAAATGGGAGTGAAATACCTACCTACACAGCTATCTTTGGTATAGATGTGAGTCCAGATTGCTCCTGAAGTTGGGCATGGTCCAAAGAGCACCCAAGGAGAAAGTGCGGGCGTGGAAGGGCTGGGCGGGGGCAGGCCCTAGGACATCCCTCCATCCCTCAAGATTTGTGGTCCACAAGCATCCCCCACAACAGATCGGGGAATTTTCTTTTTTCTTTTTCTTCAAGTTTACTTGTTTGTTTCCTCCATGAGCAAGAGAGAGCATGCCCTGCTAGAGTCCCAATGTCACCACCCACCCTCAGCCTTCAACCAGCTCTAGGTCGTGGGTATGTGCCCAACGTTCTCAGGGAGGTCTCTAGACTTGAACTGGGAACCTTCCCATGTGGGATGGCCTTACAGAGCATAGTGTTTTACTGAGTACCACCATTCATTCTTTCTTTTTTTTGGAGAGGTTTTCGCTATAGGGCGCATGCGCTCGCCAGACAGAGAGAGACATAGAGACCCTCCCCAGGGGGTAGGGTCACACCGCAATCCCTTCTCCTCCATTCTCCTCTCGGGATGTTGGGCACGCACGCACACGCGCCTGGCGTGGGTTTTAAGCCACTGGGTCCGGGACATGAACCGCGGTTGACTACATGGGAGTCCAGCAGCATAGTCATTATGCTAACTGCTGGTTCTCAATTCTTTCTTTTTTAAAAATGTTTATTTATTTTTATTTTAGTTTAGTTTAGGTTTTGCCTAGGGCATGTGCACTTGCCAGAGAGAGAGGGAGGGAGAAATCGCTGCTCGGGAAAATGGCTACGCTGTGTCCCTTCCCCTTCATTCTCCTCTTGGGATCTTGGGAAAGCAGGCCAGCATGAATTTTCATGCTGCCAAGTCTGGGACTTGAACTGTGGCCATGTGGGATCCAGCTGCCTTAACCTCCATGTCACCTGCTGGCCCAGTTCACCAGGTCTTGGGGCCAGGTGACTGGTGCCCGAGGGGTGGTGGTCGGCTTCCAGGTGGAGGGCAGAGGTAGGTGCTCAGGGCTGCAGCAGGCACTGGGCTAATGTGGAAAAAAAGGCAGAGATGGGGGCCCCTGCTCCTCCTCGGAGCCCTGATGCTAGACTGGAAGTTTGGGTTCCTCCATGCCTCTGCAGGGCTGTCCCAGGTTGGTCACACAGGATCCAGCTGCCTTAACCTCTATGCCACTAGCTGGCCCCATTTTTTTTTTTTTTAATATTTTACTTTTGCTGCTAGAAGACACTTGTTCTGCCAGAGAAAGCATCCCTGAGTGGGGCATGGTCATACCACAATCCTTTTTCTCCACTCCTCCTTCTCAGGGTTTTGGATGCACACACATGCCCAGCATGTTTTTTTTTTTTTAATTTCATTTTAACTTTATTTATTTATTAATTTATTTCATATTAATTTGACCAGAGAGGGACAGAGCGAGAGTGAGAGATAGAGAGAGAGAAATTGAGACAGCAAGCCACCAGGTCTGGGACTCGAACTGTGGTCTGCCATGTGGGAGTCCAGCACCCTTAACCACCACGCCACCTGCTAGCCGCCCCAGCATATTTTTTGTTTTTGTTTTTGTTTTGCTATAGGGCACTTGCGCTCACCAGAAAGACAGATAGAGAAAGAGAGAGAAAGTGAGAAATCACCTCCTGGGGGGATGGCCTTGCTGCAATCCCTTCTTCTCCATTCTCTCTCCTCTTGGGATCGTAGGCTTGCAAGCACACATGCCCGGCATGAGTTTAAGTCACCCGGTCCAGGACTTGAAGCATGGTCGACTACATAGGAGTTCAGCGACATAGCCATTACGCTAACTGCTGGTCCCTCCAGTATGGTTTTTAAGCTGCTGAGGCCAGGACTTGAACTGTGGTTGGCCCCGTGGGATCCTGTTACCTTAACTATTGTGCTTGGGGAGCAACCCTAGGATAACTTCTTTTTTTTTAAGAGATTTTTACTTTAGGGCGCGTCCTATAGTAAAAACCTCTCCAAAAAAAAAAAAAGAATTAAACTTTATTTATTTTAATTTGACCAGGGAGGGACAGAGTGAGAGAGATAATGAAAGTGAGGAAACAAGATGCCAGGCTAGGGACTCAAACCACAGTTGACCATGTGGGAGTCTAGCGCCCTTAACCACCACGCCACCTGCTGGCCCCAAACTTTATTTGTTATTATTATTATCGTGGATTTTGACCAGAGAGACAGAGAAAGGGACCGTTGGATCACTTTCAAAGCCCCGTAACATAAGTCACCACGTCTTTCTGGGCAAACTGAGCAAATGTAATTCCCTTTGACATTACAGAAAAAGACAGCTTGCCCCAAGGGTCACAGTGGGTAGCAGAGCTCAGGGGTGCACACGACAGCCCGCTGTGCTCGCCCTTGGAAAGGAGTGCTAGCTGCACAGGAGGCCGGGGGCGCAGGCGTGGGCCGCTCGCCATCGCACCGCCCGCTGTTCCCTCGCAGGTCATGCTGGTGACGGTGTCCCGAGGCCTGGTGAATGGCGCCCGAGGGGTGGTGGTCGGCTTCCAGGCGGAGGGCAGAGGTAGGTGCTCAGGGCTGATGCGGGCCCTGGGGTAATGTGGAAAGGAAGGGCCGGGATGGGGCTGCTCCTCCGTGGGCCCTGATGCCGGGCTGAACGGTTGGGCTTCTCCATGCCTCCGCAGGGCTGCCCCAGGTGCGCTTCCTGTGTGGGGTCACTGAGGTCATCCGTGCTGACCGCTGGACAGTGCAGGCCATGGGGGGCCAGCTCCTCAGCCGCCAGCAGCTCCCCCTCCAGCTGGCCTGGGCGCTATCCATCCACAAGAGCCAGGTGACACGCAGTGCGGGAGTGGGGACAGGGCAGGGCCCACAGGCCCCACCCAGAGCATGCTGGGGGCGTGTATCTTGAAGGCTTTGTAGCTGCTCTGAGTGGAAAGTTCCCGACCAGGAGTAGAGTGACTTAGTGAGTTTCCCAGCCCATCTCCTCTCCCTTTCTCCAATGCGTCCTTTTCCCCTTTGTCATTTCCTGCCCTGCCATTTTCTGAGCCACTGCCAGATACATTAACTTTCATTCTGGGCCAACTGGAGCCACTGCAGTTAGGGCAGCCAGATCCTACCTGGCCGACTTTGCTATTTGAGTCCTGGACCTGGGGGCTTTAAAAACACGCCATGCGCGTGCACATGTGTGCCCAAAATCCCGAGAGCAGAGGAGAAGGGATTGCGGTGTGGCCACCCCCTGCAGGGTGCTTTCTCATACCCCCGCCTCTCTCTGTCTCTCTCTCCAGTCAGTGCACATGCTCTCTGGCAAATGAAAACAATTTAATCCCTATAAAAACTGAAGTGTAGACGTAATTAGTAGTCACTCCTATTGTGCAGAGGAAGAAAGCAAGACCCAGAGAAGGTAAGGAACTTGTCCAAGGTCACACAGCCAGTGAGTGGCAGAGCCAGGATTCAGCTTAATGCCTGCCTAATCCAGATTCTTTTTTTTTTTTTGGAGAGGTTTTCGCTATCGGGCACATGCGCTTGCCAGACAGAGACAGACAGAAAGCGAGAAATTACCCCCCAGGGGGGATGGTCACGCCACAATCCCTTCCCCTCCATTCTCCTCTTGGGATCTTGGGCACACATGCACACACGCCGGCGTGAGTTTTAAGCCACCGGGACGTGAACCGCGGTCGACTACATGGGAGTCCAGCAACATAGCCATTACGCTAATTGCTAGTTCCCCCTAATCCAAATTCTTTTTTTTTTTTTTTGAGAGATTTTCGCTATAGGGCGCGTGCGCTCGCCAGACAGACAGAGAGAGACAGAGAGACAGAAAGCGAGAAATCACC
>NW_006159521.1:636253-652160 GCF_000334495.1 Tupaia belangeri chinensis
CACGGCAGTTAGGGCAGCCAGATCCTACCTGGCCGACTTTGCTATTTGAGTCCTGGACCTGGGGGCTTTAAAAACACGCCATGCGCGTGCACATGTGTGCCCAAAATCCCGAGAGCAGAGGAGAAGGGATTGCGGTGTGGCCACCCCCTGCAGGGTGCTTTCTCATACCCCCGCCTCTCTCTGTCTCTCTCTCCAGTCAGTGCACATGCTCTCTGGCAAATGAAAACAATTTAATCCCTATAAAAACTGAAGTGTAGACGTAATTAGTAGTCACTCCTATTGTGCAGAGGAAGAAAGCAAGACCCAGAGAAGGTAAGGAACTTGTCCAAGGTCACACAGCCAGTGAGTGGCAGAGCCAGGATTCAGCTTAATGCCTGCCTAATCCAGATTCTTTTTTTTTTTTTGGAGAGGTTTTCGCTATCGGGCACATGCGCTTGCCAGACAGAGACAGACAGAAAGCGAGAAATTACCCCCCAGGGGGGATGGTCACGCCACAATCCCTTCCCCTCCATTCTCCTCTTGGGATCTTGGGCACACATGCACACACGCCGGCGTGAGTTTTAAGCCACCGGGACGTGAACCGCGGTCGACTACATGGGAGTCCAGCAACATAGCCATTACGCTAATTGCTAGTTCCCCCTAATCCAAATTCTTTTTTTTTTTTTTTGAGAGATTTTCGCTATAGGGCGCGTGCGCTCGCCAGACAGACAGAGAGAGACAGAGAGACAGAAAGCGAGAAATCACCCCCCAGGGGGGATGGCCACACCGCAATCCCTTCTCCTCCATTCTCCTCTTGGGATCTTGGGCACACGCACACGCGCCCGGAGTGAGTTTTAAGCCACCAGGTCCAGGACGCGAACCGCGGTCGACTACGTGGGAGTCTAGCAACATAGCCATTACGCTAACTGCTGGTCCCCTAATCCAGATTCTTGACTTTCAGCATGACTGTCTCCTGCCCCCGTCCGCTGTCCCCTTGCTTAGACACCCAACTGCTGTCAGCCCCTCCATCTCCAGACTTGCAAGGAGCTCAGGGCATAGCTGGGCTGGTGAAGGGCCAGGGTCCTGGGCAGAGGGCTTTCAGGCTGAGCTGGCTGCTTGTCCCTTCCCCAGGGCATGTCCCTAGACTGTGTGGAGATCTCTCTGGGTCGTGTGTTTGCCAGTGGCCAGGCCTATGTGGCCCTCTCTCGGGCCCGCAGCCTGCAGGGCCTGCGTGTGCTGGACTTTGACCCCACAGTGGTGCGCTGTGACCCCCGTGTGCTACGCTTCTATGCCACCCTGCGGCAGGACCGCGGCCTCAGCCCGGTAAGGGGCAGTCACCTAGTGGAAGGCTGGGTGGCCGTGGGAAGACAGAGGGAAGTCCCAGTGGGACCCTGTGGTGGGGATGGCAGAGCCTCCTTAGGGGTGGAGGAAGGAGGACAGAGATGCTGGCCCCAGGCCGTGGCCCCGGGAGCAGCACTGGTTTGTGACTGGGTCCTCTGCCTCTGATCCAGGAGTGTCCTGATGATGATGAGGCAGCCTCAGACCAGGAGAACATGGACCCGAACCTCTGAGCCTCACTGTGAGGACACAGCAGGGCCTTCCAGTCCCCTGCTCCCTAGCGGGCCAGGCCCCAGGGACCAAGCAGGGGAAGGGCCCGTGCTCCTCTCCGCATTCCACAGGGCCCTTGGTGTGGCAGGGTTACAGGGAGAGTGCTGCCCGCCCTCTTACCAGCTGTGCCTCAGCCTCTCCCCCATGCCCTGGGTGAGCTGTGCCAGGGTCAGAAGAAACCCTTTCCGTGCCTGTTAAGAACGGGCATGTGGGGGTACCTGGTACCAGGGGACAAAGCTGTCTGCGAGGGAAGAACAAAGCCACAGAGTCCTGAGCATGGCTTCCTTCAGGATGCAGAAGGGAGACCCAGGACAGGGGCCCCATGAGTAGCATCAGGGCTCTCCAGGAGGGACCTGGGGGGGGGGGCTCAGGCCAGTATGGGCCCAAAGCAGAGAACGCAATGTGGGGGTGCCTCCCAGCTAAGCTCAGCCTGGCGCAGCCCATAAAAAACACCTTTCTGAGCCTAACCTGAGAATGCGCACTGCACAATGTACACCACATATGTGGATTTTTAATTTGCCAAAGGGTGTGTGTGCTCACCAGGAAGAAACAGAGGGAGAAAGTACCCCACGACGGGGTATGGCCATGCTACAAAACCCTCTGCTCCACCTTTCCATCCTGCTGGGATTGTGGGCATGTGTGCACACATGTCCAGTATGTTTTTCAAGCTGCTGGGGACAGGACTTGAACCACACAATAGACCATGCGGGATCCACTCCCTTAGCCAGGAGGCCATGGAGCTGGCTCAATGTGTGCCCATATTTTAAGCTCCTTTTTCTGGGGAGAGCTAGTATTGGGGGCACTGAAATGATGTTCCCAGGCTATATTTATTTAAGACAAATAAACGTATGAGCTGTCAACAGTGGTGTCTTCTTTCTCCCTCGTGTGCGTGCACGCAGAGGCATTTGCTCCCACCACGATAGCTGAGCTCACTCCACCTTTATTTATCTTTAGTATTATTTATTTTTTGTAGAGGTTTTTGCTATAGGGCAAGTGCACTCCCCAGAAAGACAGAGACAGAGAGACAGTGAAATTAGAGACAGAGAAATCACCCCCCAGGGGAGATGGCCACAGCGCAGTTCCTTCTCCTCCATTCTCCTCTCAGGATCTTGGGCACGCACGCACACGCTCCCGGCGTGAGTTTAAGCCATCGGGTCCAGGACTCGAACCGCAGTCAACTACATGGGAGTCCAGTGACATAGCCGTTATGCCAACTGCTGGTCCCACATAAATAATTCCTAAAGAGACTTATTTAACTTTATTGTTATTTTCCAGTTTGATCAGGGAGAGTGAGAGAAAAAGCAAGAAAGTGAGAAAGCAAACCACCAGGTCTGGGACTTGAAGTGTGGTTGGCCATGTGGGCGTCCAGCACCTTTAACTACCATGCCATTTGCTGGCCCCACTATTTTTTTCTGAGATTTTTTTGGGGGGTGGCAGGTGGCATAGTGGTTAGGGGCACTAGACTCCCACATGGCCTACTGCAGTTCAAGTCCTGGACGTGGTGGCTTGCTTTGCTTTCTCACCTTCCCTCTCTCTCTCTCACTCTGTCCCTCTCTGGTCAAATTAAGATAAATAAGTACAGTTAAATAAAATAATTCTTTTTTAATCAATTATTTTTCATTTTTATTTATTCATTTATTTCAATTTGACCAGAGAGACAGAGAGAGAGAGAGAGAAAGAAAGCCACCAGGTCCAGGACTCCAACCACAGTCAGCCATGTGGGAGTGTCCAGCGCGTTAACCACCACTCCACCTGCTGGTCCCTAAATAAAATAATTCTTTAAAAAAAATTTTTTTTTTTGCTATAGTGCATGTGTGCTCGCTGGAGAAAGTAAGAGAAACAGAGAGTGAGAAATCACCCCCAGGGGGGATGGCCACACCACAATCCCTTTTCAGAATTTTGGGCAAGCACACACACATGCCCTGTATGAGTTTGAAGTTGCTGGGTCCGGGACTTGAACCACAGTTAACTCTATGGGAGTCCAGTGATATAACCATTATGCCACTTGCTGGTCTCTAGAATTATTTTATTTAATTTTACTCATCTTTATTATTTTTATTTGACCAGAGAGAGAGGGGAAGTAAGAAAGCAAGCTGCCAGGTCTGAGACTCGAACTACGGTCAACCATGTGGGAGTCCAGCACCTCAACCACCACGCCACATGCATAACCCTCACCCCATCTTTATGTGAGGTTTCATTAACATTATCCACCATTTGGAAAGCTGAGGGATCTGAGGTTGGTGACTAACCCTGGATGACAAGGTGCACTACATCATCCAACAGTCATTCAAGGACACACTCAAGAATGCCACGTGGGAAATGCAGATGAGCTGGCAGCAGCGTCAGAAGGATGCTGCAGGCACCTTGGTTGAAACTTGTAATTGGCTTTTGCTGCAGCTCTGGCTTGGCAGTTCTGACAGGGAAGAGAGCGTTCCACTAACTGCAGATTACTGAAGCCTGATGAAATGGCTCAGGCACCCTCATGCGCAAGCTGAAACCACTCTCTGTTAGAACTGAAAAGGTATCCATTCTGGAACCAGCAGTTAGTGTAATGGCTATGTCACTGGACTCCCATGTAGTCAACCATGGTTTGAGTCCTGGACCCGGTGGCTTAAACTCACGCCACAAGCGTGTACGTGCGTGCCCAAGATCCCAAGAGGAGAATGGAGGAGAAGGGATTGCAGCGTGGCCATCCCCCCTGGAGGGTGATTTCTCGCTTTCTGTCTGTCTGTCACTCTCTCTCTGGCGAGTGCATGTGCCCTATAGCAAAAACCTCTAAAAAAAAAAGAAGAAAGAAACAGAAAAGAAAATGTATCAGGTCTGGGTGGTACACATGGTGTGGTGAAGGCGCTGGATTCCCACATGGCAGACAGCAATTTGAGTCCCTTCTCATTCATTCTTCTTTTGGGACTTTTGGACACACACACACACACGCACGTGCATGCGTGTGCACGTGTGTCCTAATGTGTTTTCCAAACTACTAGGTCCAGGACTTGACCCACGCAGCTGGCCAGATGGGATCCAGCCACCTTGACCTCCATGGCACCAGCTGGTCCCAACCTAACTTTTTTTGTAAGGTTTTTGCCATAGAGTGCATGCACTTCTGAGAGAGACAGAGAGACCATGAAATGGAAAGTGAGAAATCTCGCACACATACACACACACACACACACACACACACACACACGGGGATGGCCTCACCTACAACCCCCTCTCTCTTCCATTCTCCTCTTGAGATTTTGTGCACATACATTCACACACACCCAGCGTGAGTTTCTTCCTTTTTTGAGATGAGTATTTATTTAATGGCCAGATAATTTTTTAAAAAACATTTATTTACTTATTTATCTATTTGATTTGTTGTCCTTTTCAAGCCACTGGGTTTGAGACTTGAACTGCAATTGGCCATGTGGGAATTCAGCACCTTAACCACCATGCCATCTGCTGTCCTCCTGGCATGGGTTTCAAGATTCAAACTGTGGTCAGTCATATAGGAGCCCTAACCACTACGCCACCACCTGCTAGTCCCCCAGTTTTACATTTTAATATGGTTTTTTTTTTGCCTTTTTAAAAAATAATTGTTTATTTAATCCATTTGTTACTATTTTTAAAAATTTCACCAAAGAAAGACACAGAGAGAGAAAAGAAGAAAGCAATTCACCAGGTCTGGGACTTGAACTGAGGTCAGCCATGTGAGACTCCAATGCCTTTACCACCACGCCACCTGCTGGCCCCCATAGGTATTACTCTTAATTATAGTTAAGGTCCTGCTACCTGCCTGAAAATGCCTTATGTAGTGAGGTGTCTGCTGCTGCTCAGGGGGATCCCTTAATTTCCCTTTCCTTCTTTTTTTTTTTTTTTTTTTTGAGAGGTTTTCACTATAGGGCACGTGCCCTCGCCAGACAGAGACAGAGAGACAGAAAGCAAGAAATCACCCCCCAGGGGAGATGGCCACACCGCAATCCCTTCTCCTCCATTCTCCTCTCGGGATCCTGGGTGTGCACGCACACACACCTAGCGTGAGTTGAAGCCACCGTGTCCGGGACTCGAACCACGGTCGACTACATGAGAGTCCAGCGACATAGCTATTATGCTAACTGCTGGTCCCAATTTCCATTTCCTTCTAGTCAAGGGGATTTCCCACGCTCCCTTCCAGGCTGGAAATGAGTTTGCCACAGGGACAGTTGGAATAAGGTATTTAGGAGAGAGTGCCGTGTGGGCCAAAGCTGGAGGGGAGAACTGTCCCAGAGAAGCCTGATGGTCCATTTCAAAGGTTTTAAGGCAAGGGGAGGTGGAAGTGGAAGTGAGGGAGGCAAGCCTCGGCCTGAGAGTGAGCCAGTCCTGGCTAGGAGGTGAGCAGAGTGCTGGGCAAGAAGGGGCCCTTGGAAAGAGGACCTACGACCTGACTTGCTGCAGTCCCTCCCACGTCTCACAAATGCTCACCTCTGGGGGGGGATGAGAGGGTCTCTCTGAACCCCACTGCCTGCTGTCCCCACTTGTGTCCCTTGTTCCAAATGCCCTGGGATCTGCCTCTGAGGGTAGTCAGCCTCCCTGCAGAGACCCCGTGCTGTGTTCCTGTCCCACAGTACTCAGCGAGAGCGGTCGAGAAGGGAGGCACTTCTGGGGCGAGATCTGTGGCCCAGTTTGGGCGGTAATGTTCGACCCCATGGATCTGGCTGAGTCCAGACCCTGCAGCCTGAATACCATGCTGGGCACATGAGCAGGCATGCCCAGCAATCCTGAGAGGGAGAGAGATGGAGAAAGCACTGTGGTGTGACCATTGGGCATGTCTCTCTCCTCCCCTCCTCACTCTCTATAGCGAGCACTGAAGAAAAAAGAAATTAGGCACTTCTAAAAGGTTTGATAAATGAAATTAAATGAAAGAAGGCGCAGCTATGCAGGGGTCCTAGAGGCATGGGCTGTTTCCTCCTCCTGCAGAGGAGAGAGCTGTGGCCCTGGCGCCGCTGGAGAACCCTGTGCCCTTCCACTGGGAACGAGAGGTGGGCAGGCTGGAGATGCTGAGCGGCTGGGCTGCTGGAGAGCCCACCTTCACCCTGCCTCAGTGGGGTGGCCAGCTGGGCAGGACCCCATCCTTCCCCACCCCCACTCAGACCCCCAGTCCCAGAGCAGCCCCGCCCTCCCACATCCAAGCAGTGCACACCACAGACCACAAGGTGGCGCCAAGTGGTCGATCGGCCCCTTCCCGGAGACCGGGCAGGTCCTTTGTCTCGCAGCCTCTGCGCTGGGTGGGGCGCTGGGCCGCCTCTGGGGCAGGGGTCTGAGTGGGTGTTGAGCAGGGATTCCCTGGTGAAGAAGCTCCTCTGCCTCGTGGTTCGTGTTCAGTAGCCCCCTCGTTTGTTTTCACAATAACCCTGCGGGCAGGTGGGACACGACGTGACCTGGCCAAGGCCAAGCCCCATATTTGGGGTCCTGGCGGTTTGGAAAGTCCCGGGGCCTGAAACCAGGTGCCTTAGTTAAGCGCTGGCTGCTCCGCGTCCTCACCGCCGCCTTCGAGGTCCCGCCCGTCCTGAGGCCTGGTGGCATCGCTGGTGAAATGGGGGTCGTGGAGTGGGGGCAGGGACGCGGCAGCCCCTCCCAGGTCGCCGGGTCGCCCTGTGTGGCTCTCACCTGAAGGGGCTCTCCCCTCCCCCCTCCAGTGGCCTCCGGGAATAACAAAGAGAATTAAGGGCACCCGGGTGAGTGAATGCCCTCCTTCTCAAAGCCGCCTGCCCCAGGGGCCGGGAGGGCCGAGCTGTGCTGGGCGTGGGGGTGCAGCCTCCCTCCCTGCCGCCCCTCCCCAGCCCTCCCCCTCGCTCTGCCCCCCTCCTGTCGGCCTTGGGCAGCTCCGAGGAGGTCTGCAGACCTGGGTTACAGGAGGAGGCGGGGCTCGCCGAACCCAGGGCCGCCCGCTGTCACCCCAGAGCCAGGCGGGGCCCTGAATGCGAGACCTCCCAGGTGGTCAGGGCCTTCGCAGGGAGGACCTAACGTGGGATGCTGCCCGGTCCCAGGTCGTCTCCGAACCCGCAGGCCAGGTGCCACTTCTCTGTGATTGCAACAGCAACACCTGCTGGGACCTGCGGGGCGGGGGAGGAGAACCAGGTCCTGGCCAGGGTGGGCTGGGAGGTGCCAGGGCAGCCCTGTGGGGGGTGTGCCAGTGTGAGCCAGCCCACCTCCCGCCCCGCCTCGGCCTCTCTGCTCTAGGCCCAGCTTGCTTCTCCCTGGCCTCCCGGCCTCCCGGCCTCCGGGCCTCCCTGCCTCTGGCGCCACTCCCCTCCCTCCCCAAGCCGGTGTTGGGTTCGGTAAGCAGAGCCCAGCTCACCTGGGAAGGTGCGGAGTGAGGAGAGGGTCCAGTTACTAGCTGGACAGGGAGCACAGGATGGGGCAGCGCAGGGGCAGGGGCCAAAGGTCTGGGACCTGAGGTGGGGCAGGTGTAGGGGAGGCGCCCACACCCACGGCTCCCCCCAGGAGGCCTCGCCTGTGCTCCCATTGCCCCCATCCTCCCCCCCTGGGGCTGCAGCAGGCCAGGCTGTGCTTGGTAGACTGAAGGCTGTGCCCACCCAGAAGGCCCGTCCCCTCTCCCCTCCTTTCTCTCCTCCACCCAGATGGCCTCCTCCCCCTGGCCCCAGCGCTGCTCTATGCCTATTTAAGGCAAATCTCCTGATCTGCTTTAAACAACAGTCACTCCCTGTTGTGGAGACTAGCAGGGCCCCAGTTTTGGGCAAGGGGAGGGAGCCCCAGACATCCCACAGGGCAGAAAGGAGAAGCAGGCGCAGCAGGATGGTGTGCACTGCCCCCTCCCACAGGAGCCTGGGGAGGTCCTTGCTCCCCCACCCCGCCTCCTCTGTGGGCCCTCACTGCACAGGCCATGGACTGACCCCAGGAGGTGACAGGGCCGCCCTCGCAGGGTGGGAGGCAGAACGTTGCTTGGGTGAAGAAGGGGTACAGTTAGGGGGCACGGGACCAACCAGGGTGACCAGAGTGGAGGGTCTGGGGTACGACTGGCACGGGGCCTCACACCACCCAGCATGAAGGGTGAGACATACTGTTTAGTGTCAGAACTGAGGCTCAGAGGTACCAGCAGTTAGCATAATGGCTATGTCACTGGACTCCCATGTAGTCGACCACGGTTTGTGTCCCAGACCCAGTGGCTTAAACTCACGCTGGGCGTGTGTGCGTGCGTGCCCAAGATCCCGAGAGGAGAACAGAGAAGGGATTGCACATCACCATCCCCCTGGGGGATGATTTCTCACTTTCTGTCTGGCTGAAACCTCTAAAAAGAAAAAAAAAGAAAAGAAAAAAGAACTGAGGCTCAGAGAGGCCGAGAGACCTGCCCAGGGTCACACAGCCTGTGAGTGCAAGGTCTGAAACCCACGCCGGCAGGCTCCCACTTTGAAGCTTTCTCCCCTTCCCTGCCAGGTCTCCTTGGGCCCAGGGTTGTACACATGACACCTGACAGTGACCCTTACCGAGGACCAGGCATCATTAAAGCTCCCTGTACACAGGAGCCCTTCGGTCTCCCTCCTCATTTCCTCGGGCAGGGGGGTGTCTCCTCCTGCTCCCCTCTCCCCTCCCCAGCTTCCCCCTCAGCACCACTAATCCCCCTGTGGTCCTCACATGACGACGCCCTGGCCCTCTTCGGGTTCAGGGAGACTGTCGGATCTGTTACAGATCATGTTCTGTCCTCGGGACCAGGACTCCCTCCTCAGGCATGTGAGCCCCGGAGGGCTGCCCTGCCGGTCAGGCTGGCCGGGGGCCGGCGGCCAGTGCGGCCAGTGCGAGGAAGCTGCCCAGCCCGGCCTTCCTCTGCTCCCTATGTCAGCCGGACAGTCCCCTGGCCTCATATCCCAGATGACCAGACTGTGGCCCGAGGTCCCACAGTGAGACAAGTGGGTGGAGAAGGGTGTGGCCAGGACCCCCAGAGGGGCTTTGTCCTGGGGAGCAGGTCTAGAGCACAAGATTCAGCCACTTTGATTGCCTCTGGGCTAGTGGGGGTGTGGGGGTGAGCTTGAGGACTTTTATTTGTTTTTTGTTTTGTTTTGTTTTATGAGAGAAACAGTTTTTTATTTTTTTTTTCTTATTGCCAGAGGGTTCATGTGCTCACCAGAGTGAGACAGAGACAGAGAGGGAGCGGGAGAAAGCACCCCAATGGGGCACTGGGGCGTGGTCACTCCGTGATCCCCTCTCCTCCATCCCTCCCTCCTTTCAGGATTTTGCACGTGTACCTGGCATGTTTCTCAGGCCACTGGGTCTGGGACCCAAACTGCCCAGTGGGCCATGCAGGATCCATCCACCTTGGCCACCATGACACGGGGGGACCCCAGCCTCAGTTTCTTCATGTCGGCTGGGTCAGGACCTCATCTCATCCTTGCCAGCTCCCCCACCTACATCTGCATCTGCCCAGAACAATCTTCCTAGCCCTGTGTCCAGGTTCCTGCCCCTCGTAGCCCGCCCAGGTGGCTCCAGTGGGCTGGCATCCACTCCCTTCCCCGCTGGTGGATCACCCCACGAGGCTTGGGAAGCTCCAGAGGTCCACTCAGCAGGAGGGATTCAGCATACAGGCTTGGTCTCTGGCTCATCTGCCCATCTGCCAAGTGGTGAGAAACCCCTGGACATGCCCCAGATCCCGAGAGAATGGAGCAGGTATCACAGCGTGGCCACCCCGGACCGCCACCCCCCACCCCCGCCCATGGGATGATTTCGCTCCCTCTCACTCTCTCTCTCCAGCAAGCCTACATGCTCTATAGCAAAAATAAAAACAAAACAAAAATCTACAAACTAACTCTACAGGGAGGCCATGGTGTGGCCCAGGAGCCTGGGAGATGCTGGATGGCTTGACCAGTGTCCTATTCCCTGGCACCACACTCTCAGGGCTGCACGTCACACAGGAGGACTTAACCAAGGACCGGGCACCCTTCAAAGCTCCTTGCACACCCCGTTCCCAGCCTGCATAGCCTCTGGGCAGAGGGAAACGTGTCCAAATAGGCCAGACCCTCCAAGATTTGGTTCAGTCCCACTCCCTCCTCCAGCAGCCAGGAGCACCTCCTTCGGTGAGAGGCCACAACCTCCAGGGGCTAGAGCTCCTGCAGGACCCAAGTTCTCTCCATCTGTGGCTCCCAGCGTTGGGGGAAACCCAGAATGGGGGCTCCAGAGAACAAGCTAGCAGCACCCTTGCAGAGAGGAGGGAGGGAATGGGGGTCTGTGGGCTCTCCCACCGGGGCCTGCTTCCTTCCCTCCCCCCAGGGCTGTTTCTGACAGGATTATCCATGACCTTCAGAAGCGCCCTCCTTGCCAACTCCTGCTGCAGGGCAGACTCTCAGCTGGAGGTTTTAGACCTTGTCTAGCCGTGTTTAGGTGACTGACCAATGGGCTCTCAGATGCCTTCCCCAGGGTCCACCGGACAGCTGGAGGAAAGACAGCTTAACCCGGAGAGCTGCTAAGGGTCGCGTCTACAGCCTAATGGTTAAGGATGCCTGATCCCACCTGGGCAACCGACAGTTCAAATCCCTGCCCCATGAGTGATTTGAAAGCCAGATCATATGTATGTGCCCCAAATTCCAGAGGGATGGAGAAATGGAGAGAAGGCGTTCCGGTCATGCCTCATGGGAGAGAGGGGGGTTCTCCCTACCTGCCCTCTGGCCATTTAAAAAAGCAGATGAAGTGGGACCAGCAGATGGCTTAGTGGTTGCATTGCTGAACTTCCACACAGTCGGCCACAGTTTGAGTCCCAGACCCGGTAGCTTAAAACTCATGCCGGAGGGGCCAGCAGGTAGCATGGTGGTTAAGGGCACTGGACTCCCACATGGCCAATCACGGTTCAAGTCCTAGACCCAACTCTCTCTGTTCTCTGGTCAAATTAAAATAAATAAACACAGTCAAATAAAATAGTTGTTTAAAAACAAACAAACAAACAAACAAAAAAACCTTATGCCAGAGTCCTAAGAGGAAAATGGAGAAAGGATTGCAGCCTGCCATTCCCCTGGGGGCAGGGAGGGGGGTTTTCACTTTCTGTCTCCAGCGAGGGCATGTACCATAAAGCAAAAATCTCTGGAAACAAAAAAGATGAAGACATGGCTAAGGGAACAGAAGCCGGAACCTCCAAAGTTTGTGAGACTTTCTGTTCTGGGGGCTGAACACAAATGCAGCCGCTTACTAATTAGAGGACTTTGGGAAGCTCAGCTAACGTCTTCAAGCCTCAGTTTCCCCATCAGTAAAGTGGGGGTGAAGCTTCCTTCCTCATCCTAAGGAGTGAGAATAAAGCAATGTGTGCCGTGCTTAGCTCCAAGCCACGCTTCCTAAATGCGCAGAAGTGGTGGCTACTGTCCTATGGGAACCGCTGGATCAAGGCCCCGCCAGGGGAGGACGCTGGGAGGTGGGGGCACCAGGGCGGGGCCGGCAGTGGCAGGCGGCTGGTAGCTGGAGCACAGACGCCCTCCCGCCGGGGCTGAGCAGTGCACATGTCACTTGGCTTACATCTCAGGGTTTTCCTTTGTCAAAAAGCGGAGACTGCTCTTCAAGAAGCTTCCCAAGTCCTTCCAGGCCTGCGAGTACTTGGGGGAGGATTTCCGCTGCAGAGTGCGCTCTGTCTGTGGAAGCAGCCTGCAACGCTCGCCGGGCATGGGCGTCCTAACAGCGGGCACCAGCCATACAACTGGGCTTGGTACTAGAACCTGGAGGATGGCGCCTTCTCACAGAGCCCAGGGGCAGACAGCTCTGAGAGGGGAGGACAGGGACGGGACTGTCCCTTGAAGACAGTGATGTCATGCAGGCCCAGCGCTGGCTTCAGCTCCACATCCGGTTCTATCGGGCTGTGCAGAGGCCCAGAGGCCTCGGTCTGCAACTTGTCAGCCCCACCTGTCAGCCCCCCCTGTCCCCCAGCCGGCACGCAGGGCGGGGGGTTATCGCAGAGAGTGCGGTGCCGCCAGGCTGGGCTCAGTGAGGCCCCTCAGAGGCTATCCCACCCGCCGGGACCTCAGAGCAGAGCTGTTTCTACCAGCCCAGCCCCCACGCCCCAACCCCACCCCTTCCCATTTGAGCCTTTGTATGACAGGCACCATGAAGTATGCGGAGACCTCATTCATTCATTCGTTTATTCGTTCAGTAAATATTTATTAAACACCTACAATATGCTTGGCCCTGAGCTGGCTCCAGAGAAGCAGACAAAAATTCCTGGCTTTATTTTAGTAGAAGAAGCCGTACAGGAAAGCAAAAATGTAATAGGAAACGAAAAAATGATTTGGCTTCGCTGTAGTGGCACAAGTGGTGAGAAGGCTGCCCCTGCAGGGTATGGGAGCCACAGGGGAGTCCTGGTTCAGATCCCGAGTGGACTCAACAAGCAGTGTGCATCCTGGCTGGCTAGGAACTGGGAGAGCGTTGTGCCATAGCCAGACGCTGCCAGGGCTCTGCCTCTCTGTCTCATATAAGAAACACATCAAGGGGCCGGCAGGTGGTGTGGTGGTTAAGGCAGCTGGACTCCCACATGGCTGACTGCGGTTCGAGTCTCAGACCTGGCAAGTTGCTTTCTCACTTCTCTCCGTCTCTCTCTGGTCAACTTCAAAAAATAAAAAAGGGGCTGGCAGGTGGCATGGAGGTTAAGGGTGCTGGACTCTGATTTAATTCTATTTATTTATTTTAAATTCAACCAGAGAGGGACAGAGTGAGAGAGAGATAGAGAGAGAGAAAGCAAGAAAGTAAACCGCCAGGTCGAGGACTCCGGTGGTGTGGTGGTTAAGGGGCTGGACACTATCACATGATGAACCACAGATCGTGTCCTGGACCTGATGGCTTGCTTTCTCACTTTCTCTCTCTCTCTCTCTCTCTCTCGTCAAATTAAAATTAATTAATTAACTTTTAAAACATTTAAAATAAATAAATAATAACAATGAATTGAATTGATTAATTCTTTTTTTAGAATTATTTAATTTAATTTTATTTATTTATTCATTCTTTTTCTTAAAATTTGACCAGAGAGAGACACACACAGAGAGAAAAGGAGAGACAGAAAGTGAGAAAGCAAGCCACTAGCCAGGTCTGGGACTTGAACCATGGTCAATTACATGAAAGTTCAGGGACATAGTCACTATGCCAACTGCTGGTCCTAGAAATAAAAAAATTCTTAAAAAAAAAAAAAAAGAAAAACATGGAGACCAGAAGGTGGCGTGGTGGTTAAGGCACTGGATATTCCCACATGGCTGACCACAGTTCAAGTCCTGGACCTGGTGGCTTGCCTTCCCACTTTCTCTTCCTCTCTCTCTGGTCAAATTAAAATAAATGAATGAATAAATAAAATTAAATACTTTTTAAAAATTCTTTAAAAATTTTTTTAAAAAAAGGAATACATCAAATAAACTTTTAAAAAAGTTAGGGAGAGATATATTTTACATAGAGTAGTCTGAGACATCCTCTTAAACTGAAGGAGGGAAGCACAGCTAGAAAGAGCATTCTAGGGACCAGCAGGTGCAGTGGTTGTTAAGGTGCTAGACTCCCACATGGTCGACCGTGGTTCCAATCCAGGACCTTCCGCCTTGCTTTCCCATTTTCCTTTTCTTTCTTTCTCCCCTTCCCCTTTCTGTCTGTCTCTTGTGGGCACATATGCTCTAGAGCAAATTTTGAAAAATCATAATAATAAATAATTATAATTTTTTGTGGGAGGCTGTGCACCAGCGAGTCTGCTGAGCCATTTTTCATGAGTCTCTTACTATTGCCATCTTAGGCTCAGAGAGCAAACAATTTCAAAAGCCACAATTGGCTCCCCTTCAAAAACCTCACCTTCAACACCACACTCTGATTGGTCATTTCCCATAGCAAATCAGTGAGCTTAGAATCCATCAGATTTGCATATCCGGGTACCTCATGATTGGTCCACAAAGCAACCAATCATAACCTACCTTTTGCTATCCTTCATTCAACCAATCACAGCCCACCAATGTGTATATAAGCACGATCTCTGGCCCATAATCGACAGACGACCAGGAAGATGATGATGACTAGGAAGATGACGACTGAAGAGCCCGAAGAGATGAAACACCGCACAATCTACAGACGACCTGGGAGACCCTGAAGAGTTGTAACACTACATCGTCTCCAGACAACCCTGAAGAGCTGTGACACCCCGTTGTCTATGTGCTGCTCGCAGTAGACGACGCGACCCTTAAGAGTTGTGACACTGTGTTGTCTCTGTGCTGTACCGTGCTGCCCACAATAAACAAATGACACTGTCGTCTCCATGTTGTAACACTACGCCGCTTGTCCCGGCTCTCACTCCTTCACTCAGGAAACCTGTTTGGCTGTCCCCCCGGGTCAGGACAATTTTTAATGTATTTACTTACTTTCTTTTTTTTAAAGGTTTTTGCTATAGGGCGCATGTGCTCACCACAAAGACAGAGAGACAGAGAGACAGAAAGCAAGAAATCACCCCCCAGGGGGATGGCCATGCTGCAATCCTTTCTCCATAATCCTCTTGGGGGACCTTGGGCATGCACACACACACACCCGGCGTGAGTTTAAGCCATCTGGTCTGGGACTCAAACCGCGGTCAACTTCATGGCAGTCCAGCAACATAGCCATTATGCTAACTGCTGGTCCCTATTTTATTATTTTGAATTTGACCAGAGTGAGACAGAGAAAGAGAGAGAGGTAAAGTGAGAAAGCAAGCTGGCAGTCCGGGACTCAAACTGTGGTCTGCCAATGTGGGGTCTAGCGCTTTAACCACCACACCACCTGCTGGCACCAAATTAATTATTGTGTGTGTGTGTGTGTGTGTGTGTGTGTGTGTGTGGTTATAGGGCGCTCGCCTCCACCAGAGAGACAGAGAGACAGAAAGCAAGAAATCACCCCCCAGGGGGAGATGACCATGCAGCAATCCCTTCTCTTCCATTCTTCTCTCGGGATCTTGGCCATGCATGCACACGCACCCAGCATGAGTTTAAGCCACTGGGTCTGGGATTCGAACCATGGTTGACTACATGGGAGTTCAGCGACATAGCCATTACGCCAAGTGCTGGTTCCAGCCCCAAATAATTCTTAAAAAGAAAGAGCATTCTAGACAAAAGAAAGAGCTTGTGCAAATGCACTGAAACAGGAAAATCTGAGATATTTGGAGTGTCATCATGAGACCAGTGTAGACACACAGCAAAATCTCTCAATAAATGCCAGCTGAGGCCAGCCTCACAGTCCGGTAGTTAAGGGAGCTAGACCAGGCATGGCCACTGGCCCCAGTGGCTTGAGAAATACTCCAGGCACATGTACATGTGTGCCCAAACCCTACAGGATGGAGAAATGAAGGAGGAAGAATCGCGGTGTGACCATGTCCCATTGAGGGGGA
>NW_006159521.1:652170-659928 GCF_000334495.1 Tupaia belangeri chinensis
CCTCTCCTCTGTTTCTTTCTTTTGTTAAAAAATTATTATTTTATTTAACTTTATTTATTTATTTATTTCTAATTTGGCCAGACATGGACAGAACGAGAGCAAGGGAAAGTGAGAAAGCAAGCCGCCAGGTCTGGGACTCAAAACTGTGGTCTGCGATGTGGGAGTCCAGTGCTCTTAATCACCACACCACCTGCCCCCAACTCTGTTTCTGTCTGGCCCACACATGACACATGAGTCATCCAGCAATTGTTTTTTAAAGAATTATTTACTGGGGGCTGGCACGTTGCATAGTGGTTAAGGGCGCTGGACTCTCACATAGCCGATTGCAGTTCGAGTCCCAGAGTTGACAGCTTGCTTTCTCACTTTCTCTCTCTCACTCCTTCACTCTCACTCTCGCTCTTGCTCTGTCCCTCTTTGGTCAAATTAAAATAAATAAAGTTAAACAAATAATTATTTAAAAGAAAGAATTATTTTATTTAATTTATTTTTAAATTCCATTTGTTATTATCATTTTTTAATTTGGCCAGACAGAGACAGAAAGAAAGGGAAAGTAAGAAAGCAAGCCACCAGGTCCAGGACTTGATTATAGTAGGCCATGTGGGAATCCAGTGCCTTTAACCACCACACCACCTGCTAGCACCCTATTTAATGTTTTTATTTTTTAAAGAAGAAGATGTGTTTTCATTTAATTTAATTTATTTATTTTAATTTGACCAGAGAGAAAAAGAGAGAAAGTGAGAAAGCAAGCCACCAGGTCTGGGACTTGAACTGCGATCTACCATGTGAGAGTCCAGCACACTTTCCCACCATGCCATTTGCTGGGCCCTCTATTTAATTTTATTTATTCATTCATTTATTTTAATTTGACCAGAGAGAGACATATGGCCAACTGGGCTGTTGGAGTCCTTGAGCCAGCAGCCTGGGCACATTCATATGTGTGCCCAAAATCCTGAGGAGACAGGAGAAGGGATTGCAGTATGGCCATCTCCCCGGGGGGTGATTTCTCACTCCCTCCACCTCTCTGGCAAGTGCGTGCATCCTATAGCAAAAACAAAAACCTAGTAAAGAGAAAGACATAAAGAAGTCAGAGAAAAAGGCATTACCTACATAAAAACTAGGAATGACAGCAGATTTTTTTGTAAGAAACAATGCAAGTGGGAAGACAGTGGAGATACCTGTTTAAAATATAGAAAGGGGGGATCAGTAGATGACATAATGGTTACATCATTGGACTCCTATGTAGTTAACTGGAGTTCGAATCCTGAGCCAGGTAGCTTAAACTCACACCAGGCACGTGTATGTGCATGCCCAAAATCCTTAAAGGAAAATGGAAGAGAAGGGATTGCGGTGTGGCCATCCTTCTAGGGGGTGATTTCTTGCTTTCTGTTCTCTGTCTCTCTCTGTCTCTCCAGTGAGCGCACATGCCCTATACCAAAAATCTCTTTAAAAATAAAATAATAATAACAAAATACAGAAAGTGGCCAGCAGATAGTGCTGGATTCCCACAGGGATGACTATGGTTTGAGTCCCAGACCAGGCGACTTGAAAAGCATGCCAAGCATCTGTGCGTGCGTGCCCAAGATCCGGGGGAGAACGGAGAAAAAGGGATTGTGGCATGGCCATTCCCCCTGGGGGCGGGGGGGATTTCTCACTTTTCTTCTCTCTCTCTCTCTCTTATGACCATATCCATATGCACCCTATAGCAAAAAAATCTAAAACAATAAATAAAATAGAACACAGAAAGAAAAAAATTATCACCCTTCAATTTTTTACTCAAGAAAAATATTTTTAAGAGATAAAAGTAGTTCTAATTTTGAGTTGAATACTTAAGGGGTTGGCAGGTGGCATGATGGTTAAAGGCACTGGATTCCTACATGGCTGATCGTGGTTTGAGTCCCAGGCCTGGCCTTTTGCTTTCTAGCTTTCCCTTTCTCTTTCTCTGTCTGATCAAATTGAAAAAAATAATAATAACGGGGCTGGCAGGTGGCTTGGTGGTTAAGGGCACTGGACTCCCACACGGCCCACCACTGTTTGAGTCTCAGACCTGGTGGACTGCTTACTTACTTTCCCTCTCTTGCTCTCTCTGTCCCTCTCTGTTCAAATTAAAATAAATAAATGAATGAATTAATAAAGTTAAAATAAAAATAATTCTTAAAAACAAAATAATGATAATTCTGGAGCTGGCAGGTGACATGGTGTTTAAAGGCACTGAAATCCCACATGACTGACCGTGGTTCAAGTTCCGAACCTGGCAGCTTGCTTTCTTGCTTTATGTTCCTTTCTCTCTCTGGTCGAATTAAAAAAATAATAACAACAAATGAAAATAAATAAATTATTATTTTAAAATATAATAATTATCAGGGACCAGCAGATGGCCTAATGGCTGTGTTGCTGGACTCCCATGTAGTCGAGTCCTGGGCCAGGTGGCTTAAACTCATGCCGGACACAAGTGTGTGTGTGCTCAAGATCCCGAGAGAAGAATAGAGGAGAAGGGATTGCAGTGCGGCCATGCTCCTGGGGGTGGGGGGGATGTCTCGCTTTCTGTCTCTCTGTCTCTGTCTTTTTGGTGAGCACATGCACCCTATAGCAAAAACTTCTCCAAAAATAAATAAATAAATAGTAATAAGAACCAGCAGGTGGCATGGTGGTTAAGGGCACTGGACTCCCACATGGCTGACCACGGTTCAAGTCCTAGACCTGGTGGCTTGCTTTCTCATGCTCTCTCTCTCTCACGCTATCACTCTCTGGTCAAATTAAAATAAATAAATGGATAAAAAAAAGTTAAAAAAAATAATAATAATTAAAATTAAAAAGATAGAAGTGAAGGGCTAGAAGGTTACACAATAGAAGCACAACTGGACCTCCATGGGAAGGCCCAGTGTGTGTGCTGGGACTTCGCTGTAAACTGCATGGTGTGTGCACACAGGTCCAAGATCCAGGGCAGCTAAGGCAGGGTAGACTACGATGTAAAGACCTTGTTGAGTTGCCTGTCTCTCCCTCTCTTACAGTCTCTGTCTCTATCTCTTGACTAAAAGAAATTTTTAAAAAATTAATAAACTTAAAAAATATATTGGGCCAGCCTGTGGTCTGGTGGTTAAGGCAGCTGGATTCCACATGGCCAAGTATGTGGTTCAAGTCCTAGACCCTGAAAGCTGCTAGGTCCAGGACTTGAACTGCACAGTTGACCATGCAAGATCCAGCCCCTTTCACCACAATGCCACTAGCTGGCCCCTGGGCCTGATTTTCAATAAGAGTACTAAGACCATTCAATTATGAAACAATATCTTTTCGGGGCCGGCAAGTGGCATGGTGGTTAAAGGCGCTGGACTCCCACATGGCCGACTACGGTTCAAGTCTCGGACCTGGTGGCTTACTTTCTCACTTCCTCTCTCTCTCTCTCTGTCTCTCTCTGATCAAACTGGAAAATAATAATGATGATAATAATAAATAAAGTTAAAACAAAATAATTCTTAAAAAAAAAAAAAGAATATCTTTTCAACAAACACTGTTAGGACAAATGGATATCCGTGCAGAGGACAATGAAATTGGAACTCTTACCTCAAACCATTTAGCTCAAAGTCCTGAAAGATCTAAATGTAAGAATAAGATTGGGGCCAGCAGGTGGTGTGGTGATTCCCACATGTCTGACCTCAGTTCGAGTCCATGACCTACCTGGTGGTTTACTTTCTCACTTTCTCTCTCACTCTATAGTGAGCACACATCCCTGTAGCAAATTTACAATAAACCGATCAGTCAGTCTTTAAAGGGATCAGCAGATGGTGTAATGGTTACATTGCTGGACTCCCACACAGTTGACCATGGTTGAGTCCCAGACTCTGCGGCTTTAAACTCACTCTGGGCACATGGATGTGCATGTCCAAGATCCTGCGAGGAGAATGGAGGAGAAGTGAGTGCCGTATGGCCATTTCCCCCTAGGTTGTGATTTCTCATTTTTTTGTCTCTCTGTCTCTGTCTCTCCAGTGAGCACATGCGCCCTATAGCAAAAATGTCTCTTTAAAAAAATTATTTAAGGGACCAGCAGTTAGCGTAATGGCTATGTCGCTGAACTCCCATGTAGTCGACTGCGGTTCAAGCTCCAGACCTGGTGGCTTAAACTCACACCGGACATGTGTGTGTGCGTGCCCAGGATCCCAAGAAGAGAATGGAGGAAAAGGGATTGTGGTGTGGCCATTCCCCCAGGGGGTGATTTCTGGCTTTCTGTCTCTCTGTTTCTCTCTGTCTTTCTGGCGAGCACATGCTCACTATAGCAAAAAAAAAAAAGGGACCAGCAGTTAGTATAATGGCTATGTTGCTGGAATCCCACGTAGTTAACCGCGATTCGCATCCTGGACCCTGTGGCTTAAACTCACGCCGGCACGTGTGCGTGTGTGCCTAAAATCCCGAGAGGAGAATGGAGGAGAAGGGATTGCAGCATGGCCATACCCCCTGGGGGGTGATTTCTCTCTTTCTATCTCTCTGTCTCTCTCTGTCTGGCGAGCGCACGTGCCCTGTAGCAAAAACTTCTCCAAAAAAAAAAAAATTACTTAAAAACAAACAAACAAACTCTTGTGCTTCAAAGTCTCAGGAAAGAACCCACAGGATGGAACAGAATATTTGCTAATTATATATCTGAGAAAAGACCGTATAGAATTTAGCAGGGGTCTTCAAAGTTTGTGGAAAATATGTATCATGAGAAAACTGCGTGGATTTCGAAATTTTGTTGCACTAAAAGAAACTTGTAAACCCACAAACTTTTTGAAGTCTTTTCATATAAATAACTCTTACAACTCAATAATTTTTTTTTAAAAAAAAGTAACCAGGCTAGCCAGTGGCATGGCGGTTAAGGCAGCACATGGCAACTGAATAGTTTGAGTCCCAGGTCCTGCAGCTGGAGAGACAGGCTGGGTCGTGCGCATGCGTGCCGAACACCCAAACAGAAGGAGAAATGGAGAAGGGGTTGTGGCGTGACTGTTCCCCATGGGGGGTGCTTTCTCACGCTCCTTTTCTCTCTGTCTTGCTCTGTGTTTCTGGGGGAGCACATGTACTCTCTGGCAAATTAAAAAAGAAATAGGCTGGCAGGTGGCGTTGTGGTTAAGGTGCTGCACTCCCACATAGCTGATTGTGGTTTGAGTCTTAGACCTGGCTGTTTGCTTTCTCACTTTCCCTTTCTATCTCCTCTGTCTCTCTCTGGTGAGACTGAAAAATAATAATAACGAATAAAATTAAACAAATATTTATTTATTTTTCATTTTATTTATTCATTATTATTTTTTAAAATGTAGCTTTATTTATTTTATTTTTTAATTTGACCAGAGAGGGACAGAGTGAGTGAGTGAGAGAGAGGGAGGGTGGGGGAAAGTGAGAAGTAAGCCTCCAGGTTTGGAACTTGAACCATGCTCAGTCATGTGGGAGTCCAGTGCCCTTAACCAGCACGCCACCTGCTGGCCCCTATTTATTTAGTTATTTTTATTGAAAGGTTTTTGCTGTAGGGCGTGTGTGCTCACCAGAAAGACAGAGAGACAGAAAACGTGAAATCACCACCCAAGGTTAATGGCCACTCCACAATCCCTTCTCCTCCATTCTCCTCTTGGGATCTTGGGCATGCACGCATACGCGCCTGGCGTGAGTTTAAGCCACCAGGTCCAGTTCTTGAACCACGGTTGACTGCATGAGAGTCCAGCGACATAGCTATTACACCACTGCTGGTCCCCCATTTATTTATTTCAATTGGACCAGAAAGAGAGAGGAAAAGTGAGAAAGCAAGCCACCAGGTCTGGGACTTGAACCATGGTTGGCTATGTGGGAGTGTCCAGCACCTTAACCACCACACCACCTGTGGCCCCCTCAAATAATAATTATTATTTATTTTTTTAGATAGAGATTTTCGCTATAGGATACATGTGCTCACCAGAGAGACAGGGAGACAGAAAAAGAAATCACCCCTGGGGGGTTGGCCATGCCGCCATCCCTTCTCCATTCTCCTCTTGGCATTTTGGGCATGCACACACACACGCCCAGCATGAATTTTAGGCTGCCAGATCCAGGACTTGAACCACAGTCAAATATGTGGGAGTCTAGCGATGTAACCATTCCACCATCTGCTGGTCCTTCAAATAACTATTAAAAAAAAAAAGAAAGAAAGAAAGACAGGGAACCAGCAGTTAGCATAATGGCTATGTCGCTGGACTCCCACGTAGTCGACCGCAGTTAGCGTCCCGGACCCGGTGGCTTAAAACTCAGGCTGGGTGCGTGTGCGTGCGTGCCCAAGATCCCCCCAGAGGAGAATGGAGGAGAAGGGATTGCGGCGTGACCATCCCCCCTGGAGGGTGATTTCTCGCTTTCTGTCTCTATGTCTTTCTTTGTCTCTCAGGTGAGCGCACGCGCCCTATAGCAAAAATCTCTCCAAAAAAAAAAAAAAAGACATAGAAAAGAAAAAGTTAATGATAGCATATACCATACAACTCAGCCATTTTCCCAAAATAAATAAAAGCTTATATCCATGTAGAGACTTATATATGAGGCTCAGCCCCATGGCGAAGTGGTTAAGGGTGCCAAATCCCATGAAGCTGACCATGGTTCAAATCTCAGCCCCAGGGGCTTGAGCAATGCTAGGTACATGTGCATGTGTGCTCCAAATTCTAACAGGAGGGAGGAATGGAGAAGGGATTTCCGTGTAACCACACCTGATTAGGGAATCCTCCTCTGTGTCTGGAGTACTCAATTTACATATCATATGTATGTGTATGTATACACACGATGTGTTTATGCATATGATTGATATAGGTATGTATATTCATACATATGATATATACATATGTTTAAAAGCATATATGATAACATGGAGGACTCTTAAAATAATTATGCTTTGGATAGAATATAAAAAATGGGGGTACATATTGTGATTCTGTCTACATAAAAATTCTAAAGAAAGCCCACTAATTGGGCCGGCTCTATAGCACAGAGTTAAACGCGATGTGTAGCGGGGGCTGATGGGTGGCATGGTGGTTGAGGCACTGGACTCCTACATGGCTGACCACGGTTTGAGTCTCAGACCTGGTGGCTTGCTTTCTCACTTTCTTTTTCTTCTCAAATTAAAAAAATAATAATGATATTAAAGTCAAATAAATAATTCTTTTTTTAATTTTTATTTATTTATTTATTTATTTTTTGGAGAGATTTTCACTGTAGGGCGCGTGTGCTCGCCAGACAGACAGAGAGAGACATAGAGACAGAAAGCGAGAAATCACCCCCTAGGGGGGATGGTCACACTGCAATCCCTTCTTCCTCCATTCTCCTCTCGGGATCTTGGGCACGCACGCACACGCGCCCGGCGTGAGTTTTAAGCCACCGGGTCCGGGACACGAACCGCGGTCGACTACATGGGAGTCCAGCGACACAGCCATTACGCTAATTGCTGGTTCCCAATAATTCTTTAAAAAGAAATGTACAGGAAGACAGATTCCCTCATCGTTGACAGCAGCTTAAGTTCCAGCCTCTGAGGCTTGAAACACAATCTGAGTTGGGACTACTGGGTGGCATGGTAGTTAAGGCACTGAACACTCCCAGAAGGCTGACCACGGTGGTTCATGTCCTGGATCTGGTGGCTTGCTTTCTCACTTTCTCTCTCTCTCTGGTCAAATTAAAATAAATGAATGAATAAATAAAATCAAAGAAATAATTCTTACTTTTTTTTTTTTTGAAGAGGTTTTTGCTATAGGGTACGGGGCGTGAGCTTTCCAGAAAGAAAGAGAGAGAAAA
>NW_006159521.1:660036-678665 GCF_000334495.1 Tupaia belangeri chinensis
CCCTTTTTAAAAAAAAAAAAAAAAGTTATTTTATTTAATTTTATTCATTGCCATTATTTTATTTTTTGGAAGTTGACCAGAGAGAGAGAAGGAAAGTGAGAAAGCAAGCTGTCGGGTCCGGGACTCGAATAGTAGTCAGCCATGTGGGGGCCAACCACGTTACCACCTGCCAGCCCCTCCCCCCTTTTTGTCAAATTAATTCTTGGGACTAGCAGTTAGCATAATGGCTCTGATGTCGCTGGACTCCCATGTAGCTGACCGCGGGTTGAATCCCGGACCCGGCAGCTTGAACTCACGCCAGGCACATGTGCCTGTGTGCCCAGGATCCCGAGAGGAGAATGGAGGAGAAGGGATTGCAGCATGGCCATTCCCCCAGGGGTGATTTCTGGCTTTCTGTCTCTCTGTCTCTCTCTGTCTTTCTAGGGAGCACACGCGCCCTATAACAAAAACCTCTCCAAAAAAAGAAAAAGAAAAACAATCTAGGTGTGATGTGTGTGCACACCAAAGATCCTGAAAGGATCGGGATGGAGAGATGGAGGGGGATTATGGCGGCTGTACCCAGTGGGGGTGCTTTCTCCCTCTCCTCTGTTTGACAAGAGCACAGGCCCTCTGGCACTAAAAGAAAGAAGGAAGGAAGAGGGGAGAGAGGGAGGAACTGAGAGAGGCAAGGAGGAAGGAAGTGGGGTACCTGGTCCTTTCTTCCCCCATCACTGGCTCTCCCTATTCCCCAGACACGTGGGAGAAAAGCCAAGTCACCAGCTCCGGAGCCGCGGCATTACAGGTGAGAGCACCAGGAAGGTGCTGCACTGCCTCTGCCACCCCAGGCCCAAGTGTGAGTTCGCAGGGACGACCTCTTGGCCCCCTGGATTAAGGATCCCCCGCCTGACCTCTCAGTGTGAACCTGGCTGGTCTCTCATTCAGAGGGCAACGCAGGGGCTAGGAGGGTGCTGGGCACAGACTTAGAGACTTTATGAAGGGGGGCGTCAGGAGAGACTACAGAGATGCTGGCTAAAACTCAGGTGACCTGTCCTCTGCCCGACTGACTCAGAACGGTGCCTCTCGATGGGGCTGCTAGTATGAGGTTCAAGTACGCAGTGCTGGGAGGTCAGCGAGGGAGGACTCATCTCCAGTTGGAATCTGGGAGGGCTTCATGGAAGAGGTGCTACTGGTGTCAGGCTGGTGGGAAAAGTTATGGATGGCCTGCCTTTGCGTGGCCTGTCAGTTTACTAAGTGCCTTCGCACTCTCTAGGCCTCTCCTCTGCAATTAGCACCATTCTACCCTCCTTTGCACAAACAGGGAAACCGCAGGCTAACCTGCCCAAGTTCTGCCTGCGTCTTCTTCGTCTTCTTTTTTTTTTAAGGTCTTTGCCATAAGGTGTATGTGCTCTCCAGAGAGAGACTGGGAAAATGAGAAATCACCCTTCCGGGGGGATAGCCACGTCACAATGCCTGCTCCTCCATTCTCTTCGGGGCATGCAGGCAGCACATGTACCCTGATTCTCAACTGCCAGGTCCAGGACTAGAACCGTGGTCGGCCATGTGAAAGCCCAGTACTTTTTATTTTTGGGGGAGAGATTTTTGTTCTAGGGCATGTGCACTTGTTGGAGAGACAAGGGGAGACAGAGATAGAAAGTGAACGATCATCCCCCAGAGGGGATGGCCATGCGGCAGCCCCTTCTCCTCCAGTGTTTTCTCGGGATTTGGGGCACGCATGTGTACGTCCCTGACCTCAGTGTTAAGCTGCTGGGTCCAGAACTCAGAACATGGTCAACTGCATGGGAGTCTAGCAATCTGCTGGGCCCAAATCCTGATTTTTTGGGTTAAATTTAAATGCCAGTTCATATGCTATGAATGTTAAGAGCAAGAGAGTTGAGGCTTCTCAACTTTCTTGCTCTGTGATCTTAAGTCAGTTTCTTAACCTCTCTGAACTGTTTTCTGCAGCTGCCTCATGCAGAAAACAGATAAAACAATCCCAAAGTATGAGCCCAACTCCGATAGCCCCAAGGGACCTCAAGGAGCAGAGTGGAGCAGTCTCATTCTAACAGAATGGTATGATTCAATAAAATGGGGACCAGTGTGTGGAGTAGACAGCCCTTGAGACTCAACAGTGGTGGGGTGGTAAAACCTACGGCTCTGAGAGGCTGACCCACAGGGAAGACGCCCTGGGTGTGTCCAGAGACCTCCCACCACATGCCAGGCCTGGCCGAGTCTGGGATGGGGTGGGCTGGCGATGGATCCTGGTTTCAAGATCCTGTGGGGGTTCTATCTCTCTCTTGCTCCCGGAAGAAATGAATAAACTTGGGAAGAAAAAAAAAGACAGACTGGCCTTTCTCCCAGGTTCTGTCTGAGCCTTTCACTTGCTAAAGAATCCTGAATGTTCTGAGGGCGCAGAGGGGGGCAGGGGGAATGCTGCCTGGCCTCCCACCCCGGCCAGCACACCTGTCAGCATCTCACCAAGAAGGGCCCCGCCCCTCACCCTAGGCTGTCTCCTCCGCCCTCTCCTGTCCTGGCTGCGGCTCCCGTTTCTGGCTGCCCCGAGAGCCAGGTTTCCTATGAAATCCAGACACCCGGCACGTCCAAAATGATGGCCTCTGCTTTCTTCCGGGTCCTGCCCCGGCACCCTCTGCCCTCCCACAGAGCTCTGCAAGGCCTGGTGTGGCCCCTCTGCCCACCCCTAAGGCTCTCCAGGCATCTCTCCTGATGACCTCGGTCCAGCTTCCACCAAACCTGGACCCAGTTCTTCCTGCCTTGCTTCTGAGAGCTCCCCTTTGTCCCCTGACGCCACTCCAGCCTAAGCAGGCCCTGCTCACCCAGAGATCCCCACACCCACACCCTTTCCTCAGCCCAGAACGCCCCACCTACCCTTCCTCAGGGCCCTGTCGTGGCCTCCAGGGGCTTTCCCAGCCAGCCTTGCTGGAGGCTGCAAGTGGCCTCTCCTGCCCCTTGGGCATAGTTCTTCCTGCTGCTCCATCGCTGGCGGGGGTCCAGCCTAGTCTTTGATACAATAGGCATCCCACAAATATCTGCTCCGCCTCCACCTAAGGTAGAGGCAGAGTTGAAGTCTTGGAGAGACTTGGTCCACTTGGACCTGCCGGGAGTCAGGGCTGGGATGGGTCCCCTGTCAGGTTCCTCCCCAAGCTAGGCTCTGTTCTTTTTTCTTTTTTTTTTTTCCCCCAGAGAGGTTTTTGCTGCAGGGAGTGTGTGCTCCCCAGAGAGACAGAAAGCAAGAAATCACCCCCCAGGGGGGATGGCCACTCTGCAATCCCTTCTCCTCCATTCTCCTCTCTGGATCTTGGGCACACACGCACACGCGGCTGGCATGAGTTTAAGCCACCGGGTCCGGGTCTCAAACTTCAGTCGACTACATGGGAGTCCAGCAACATAGGCATTATGCTAACTGCTGGTCCGGGGCGCCCTGGCTCTGTTTCCTGGGAGGACAGCCATCTAGAGCTCCTGCTGTAGACTCAGGAAGAGGTTAGGTGGTGGCCTCCTGTCGGCCAGCCCTGCAGCCGCTGTCACAAAGTGCAGCATCTACTCAGCAAAATCCCTGGTTCCCAAGCCACCTCTCAGAGCCTTCCTGCGGACCATTCCAGGATTTTTTTTTTAATTATTTATTGATTTATTCATTCATTTTTATTTTAATTTGACTAGAGAGAGACACACACAGAGAGAGAAGGAAAGTGAGAAAGCAAGCCACCAGGTCCAGGACTCAAACCATGGTCAGTCATGTGGGAATGTCCAGTGCCCTAACCACCAAGCGCCACCTGCTGGTCCCCCATTCCAGGATTCTTAGCACCTCTAACACCTGGTCACTGTCTGAGGCATACCTTAGGGATTGTCTATCCATCCAGGGGTTCACCAGTCCAAAGAAGTGGTTTAAACTCTGCCTTCCAGCTGTGCTCATCACTCTACTGTGTTTACATATGTGCAGATTTCCAGAGCGACAATGCGGAGATGCCACCTGAGTCTCCATGGGGGCCCAAGAACGAAATGAGAAAGAGAACGATTTAGCAGTGCAGCCATTCATTACAAAAGTGTCAATGCATGTATGTCCCTTGACTGCAACTGGTGCACTGTAAGTATTAAGGCAAGGGTTGGCCCCCAGCCCAATTTTATAAATAAAGTTTTATTGGAACACAGGCATGCTTACTTTTTTTTTTTTCAGATTTATTTCATTTTATTTATTATTATATTTTTAAACTTGTTACAGGGCACTTGTGCTCACCAGGGAGAGATAGAGAGAGGGAAAGTGAGAAAGCAAGCCACCAGGTCTGGGACTTGAACCGCAGTCAGTCATGTGGAGTCCAGCACCCCAACCTATCCACTATGCCACTTGCTGGCCCCTGCTTTTTTCTGAATTGTCTACAGTTGCTTTCCAACTATAGTTACTAGGGGAGTGCTGGCCAGCTAGCTTCCTGGAGGTGATTAAGATGGCTAGATCCCTGGGACAGTCATGTGGTGGTTAAGGTGCTGGATTCCCATATGGTCAACTATGGTTTGAGTCCTGGACCCAGTGACTTGAAAATCATGCTAGATGTGTGTACGTGTGTGCCCAAAATTCTAAAAAGAGGGAGAACGAGAAGAGAAAGAACTGTGGCATGGCCATTTCCTAGGTGCTTTCTCACTTTCCCTCTCTCACTCTGTCTCTCTCTGGTGAGCACCCTTTAGTAAGTTAAAAAAAAAAAAAAGAAAGAAAGACAGTATGGAGCAGTTGCAATTTGGATGCAATTGGCAATTGTGCAGTTCCCAAAGTCCTCTCGGGGTGGCTGCCATTATGATAACACAGATGAAGGACAGGAGGCCCTGAACCACAAAGCTGAGGATCTGGGGGACCTGGTCTCTGCTTCTTCACTCCCCTTTAGCACGTGGTGCTTACTCAGTTGGTCAGTGGCGAGGGCTCAGGGAGCCTCTACTGCATCCTCCAGGCTGAGCTACTTGCGGGGAAAAGGGAGAAGCAGACATTATGGCTTTGCAGCATGACCTCGCCCTGCCTCCAGGACCCTAAGTGATCAGCCCCATGCACCTTGGTCACTTCCTGCCTCATTTGCCATTTGCTCCAGTTACACTGGCCTTCTCTCTGCCAGATACACATCTTCTTAGCACAGGACCCTTGCATGTGCTGGTTAAGCTAGCTCTTCCTCTTCACTCAGCTCCCAGCTCAGCTATCAACCCAAGTAACTCAGTATCTGAGTCTGGGGCCTGCAGGTGGAGTGGTGGTTAAATCCTTGGACTGCCATATGGCCGTCTGTGGTTCAAGTCCCAAACCTGCTATCTTGGAAATCAAGCCAACTGTGTGTGTGTGTGTGTGTGTGAGAGAGAGAGAGAGAGAGAGAGAGAGCTCAAAATCCCGAGAGAACAGAGAAAGGATCGAGGCATGGCCATCCTCCCTTTCCTCCTCCCTCTGCCTCCCTCTCCCTCTGGCAAGAAAACGTTCCCTCTAGTAAAAACTTAAAAAAAAAAAAATTAAACAAACCCAAAACTCAATCTTCTGGTTTGAATATTATTGTTTTTGTAATTGCCAGAGTGTACGCCCTCACCAGAGATAGGAAGAGAGCACCTCCCAATAGGATATTGCCATGCCACAATCCTTTCTATATCCTGTCAGGATTTGGGGCATGCACACATGTGCCCAGGATGTTTTTCAAGTCACTGGGGTCAGGATTTGAACTGTGATCAGCCCCCTTAACCACTGGGGTATGGAGCTGGCCCTGAACATTGTTTGGGAAGCACTTGCTAGGGCCTGCCATGGCCAGGTCTCTGCTAAGAATAGGTTCTACATGACTGTGATCCTCAGTCCCAGCCCCGGTCCTAGGGACAGATGGAAAGTCTCCACTAAGGGGTGAAGGAAGGAAAGAGGGAGAAGGAGGAGGGAGGGAGGCCCCAAATCAGGCTGCAGGACTGGGCTGAGCTGAGCACACAGGAAGGTTCGGGCAGTCATGAGAACTACAGGCCAGGGAGGACGGGCCAGAGAAGAGAGCAGCTGAGGAAGAGGGTGCAAACCCGGCTCTGAGGGTTGGGACTGCCGTGGGGGTGGTGGAGGGGAGGGCTTCTTTCACTTCTAGCCTATGAGCTTCAGAGTTGCTTGAAATTTGTACAGCAAGTATGTATTATTTTGCAACTGGAAAAAGTGAAATGCACATACCCTTTGACCCAGGAATTCCACTTCTCAGAATTCCCCCACAGATAGAAGCATTTGTACAAGGCTATTCATGGCAGTGTTGTTTAAAATAGCAAAAGACTGGAAACAGTCTAAATGCCCATCAACAGGGCCGGCTTAACAAACCGGGACACAGCACCGTACAGTGTGGGAATGTTAAAAAGGTGAGTCTGTAAGTGCAGATGTAGAATAATCTCCAAGATCTCTGCTAAGTAAAAGAACAGATGCCGAATGGTGTATGCAGGATTCTCCCACTTGCATGCATGCAAATGCTTATAATGGCTTAGACTCTCTCTGGAGAGCCAGCAGGCGGGGTGATGGTTAAGGCACTGGACTCCCATCTGGCTGAGCACAGTTCGAGTCCTGGACTTGGAGGTGGCTTGCTTTCTCATTTTCCCTCTCTCTCTCTTCCTCTCTCTGATGAGTGTGCATGCCCTATAGCAAATTTAAATAATAATAATAAATAAAATCATAATAATAGAATAAATCTCTCTAGAACTTATACCAGTTGTTGGGGGACAGTGAGAGGGTGAGGGAGACTTAACGCTTAAGTCTTTTTTTTTTTTTTTAAGGTTTTTGCCATAGAATGCATGCACTCACCAGAGAGATACAGAGAGAGGGAAAGTGAGAAATCACCCGTCCAGGGGGGATGACCACACCACGATCTTCTCTTCCACTCTCCTCCTGGGATGTGGGGGCATGTGTACGTGCCTAGTGTGATTATCAGGCTGCCAGATTTGGGACTTGAACTGCAATGGGCCATGTGGGATCCAGCACCTTAACCGCCATGCCTCTGCTGGCCCTAGGCTTTTCCACATAAGTCACTCTGATTCTCTGCAGCTCAAGGGACTCCTGAAGGCTAGCCCTGCTTAGCAGAATTGCTCTCTTGAAATATTTCACCATCCTATTGCTGAACAGTTCTGAAGAGGGGTCAGCCAGGGCTTGAGTGACAGAACCCAGGGTCAGGTGCTAGGAAAGCTGTCTGCAGTCTGCCAAGGGCTGGCTGAGGACAGGGAACGCGGGTCTGCTAGATGGAGCTGGGAGCCCAGGGCTATCAAGTATGGAGGTGCAGGGGGATAGACTTGAGTTTAACAGGAGGAACAACTTAATTTTTTTTCCCAAGAATTATTTTTTTCAACTTTATTTATTTTTAATTTGACTAGAGGGGGAGAGAGGGAGAGAGAAAGTGAGAAAGCAAGCCATGTTAGGGCAATGGACTCCCACATAGCTGACCACTGTTTGAGTCCTGGATCTGGCAGCTTGAGACTTACGCCAGGCATGTGTGTGTGCGTGCCCAAAATCCTGAGAAGAGAATGAAGGGATTGCTGCTTGGGGTGTGTGTGTGTGTGTGTGTGTGTGTGTGTGTGTGACTTCTGTCTCTTTATCTCTCCTGTGAGCGCACTCCCTTACAGCAAAAATCTGCCCCCTCCAAAAAAAAGGACAGCAAAGTTTGAACCCAGTTTAGAACCTGAAAACTTAACCAATTTCTTAAGAAGTCAAAGGCCGGGACCAGCAGTTGGCATAATGGCTATGTCACTGGACTCCCGCGTAGTTAACCACGGTTTGACTCGGCTTCAACTCATGCCAGGCGCGTGTGCGTGCGTACCCAAGATCCCGAGAGGAGAATGGAAGAGAAGGAATTGTGGCGTGGCCATCCCCTCGGGGGTGATTTCTCACTTTCTGTCTCTGTCTCTCTGGCGAGTGCATGTACCCTATAGCAAAAAAAAACAAAAAACAAACAAAAAAAAGAAGTCAAAGGCCAAGTACTGCCAAGTGTTAATTATTACTAATCCTTACAAGGTATTGTCACTGGAGCTGGAGGTATGACAGCAGGACAAGCACCTTGCAGTAGGGGCTGCGAATTGCTTACCCCGACCTCAGGCAGAGGCTGGAGCAGCTTTGGGTGGAGAGTTAAGTCCTGGGGTCCAGATGCTGGGGTCCAGGAGATTTCCAAGGTCTGCCCCCAGAGATTTGGATGTAACTGCTCTCAGCCTGCCCTACTGACGTATTTAGGCCTGTCACAGAAAGGCAGTTCTGTTCAGTGGCCAAGTGTGGGGTCCACTGGCTTGGTGACCACAAGGGACCCTGCTGGCAGGACCCACGCCCAGCAGCGCCCTTGCGCCCAGCACTGGGGAGGCATTCCTTTGGGTTAGGCACTGTGCTTTCTTCTACTGCCCCCATGGGTGATAGGCTCTTCTCAAGGACAAAAAAGGGGGCGAAGATGGGAGGCAGGGCCAGCTGGTGGCATAGTGGTTAGGACGACTGGATCCCACGTGCTGACTGTGTGGTTTGAATCTGGACCCGATGAGCTGAAAATCATGCTGGGCACGTGTGCATGCATGTCTGCATGCCCCAAATTCTGAACAGGATTAGAGAATGAATTGTGGCATGGTCATCCCCCTTGGGGGGTGCTCTGTCTCTCTCTCTTTCTACCTGGCAAATGCACACACCCTATAGCAAAATTAAAAAAAAAAGTACATCATTAAAAAAGCAGGGAGACGTAGGAGCCGCACTGGCCCCCTCGGTGGAGAGGAAGAGCCTGCTCGCCTTCCCTCTCTGCCCTGCCCCACCTCACTCCAGTGTCCAAAAGACTCATGCGTCTGGCTCGGCCCTGGTCAAGTGCAGCCGTTCCCACCTACAGCCCCGGCCAGCTTTGGGAACTGCACACCGGACCAGACACTGGGCATGCCGGGCAGCTGTGCCGTTTGTCTGGCCTCGAGGGCTGGGCTCTCCCCCAGGCCCTGGGAGGCCAGGGACTCAGGCAGGCAGAGAGGCATTCTCAGTGACCTTTGGTTCCCTGGGAAGGACTCAAAACCAGTAAAAGTTTAGCAAGTGCTATTTAATCTTTGCCAGAACATAAAACCCATTAAAAACACATTGACTTGACTTCTTTTTTTTTTTTCTTTATTTATTACTATTATTATTTTTGCATGAGTTTTGCCAGAGGCAGAGAGAGAGAGAGAGAGAGAGAGAGAGAGAGAAGGAAATCACTCCTCAATGGGGATGGCCACACTGCATTCCTTTCTCTTCCTGGGGTCTGTGTGTGCACTCACGCTCCCGTCAAAGCCACCAGGTGTGGGACTCAAACTGCAGGCAGCCATGTGGGAGTCCAGCACCTTAACCACTATGTCACCTGCTGGCCCCACACACATAGACTTTTCTCTTTTTAATTATTTTTATTTAACTTTATTTATTTATTCATTCATTTATTTCAATTTGACCAGAGAGGAAGAGAGAGAGAGAGAGAAAGCAAGCCCCCAGGTTCGGGACTTGAACCACAGTCAGCCATGTGGGAGTCCAGTGCCCCCCAAGCCCCCTGCCGGCCCCAACACATAGACTTTTTTTTTTTAATAATTATTTATTTTATTTTATTTATCCATTCACTTATTTTTTAGTTTGATTAGAGAGACAGAGGGTGAGAGTGAGAGAGAGAGGAAGTGAGAAAGCCAGCCACCAGATTCAGGACTTGAACCCTGGTAGGCCATGTGGGAGTGTCCAGTGCCTTAACCACTACGCCACCTGCTGGTCCCCACATAGACTTTTTTCTTTCTTTCTTTTTAAAATTATTTTATTTAACTTTATTTATTTATTTTGATTTGACCAGAGAGGGACAGAGAAAGAGAGAGAAAGAAAGTGAGAAAGCAAGCCGCCAGGTCTGGGACTCGAACCACAGCCAACCATGTGGGAGCCCAGTGCCCTGAACTACCATACCACCTGCTGGCCCCATACACACACACACAGATTTTCTACAGGATAAAAGATCACTGGTGGTGTGGTTGTTAAGACAGTTGTGGCACAGGGCTGGCAGCAGTTTAAGTCCCAAACCCGGCAGCTTCAAAAATACACTGGGCTCATGTGTGTGCATGCCCAAAATCCTGAGAGGAGAATGGAGGACAAGGGAGCATAGCATGGTCATTCCCTCCCAGGGCGGGGTGCTTTCTCATTTTCTCTCTTTCTGGCAGAGAGAGAGGTTTTTGCTATAGGGCGCGTGTGCTCCCCAGAAAGACAGAGAGAGACAGAGAGACAGAAAGCGAGAAATCACCCCCCCCAGGGGTGACAGCCATGCCACAATCCCTTCTCCTCCTTTCTCCTCTTGGGATCTTGGGCACGCACGCACACATGCCCAATGTGAGTTTAAGCCACCAGGTCTGGGACTCGAACTGCTGTCGATTAAATGGCAGTCCAGCAACATAACCATTACGCTAACTGCTGGTCCCCTAAACCATCCACTTTTTAAAAAAAATTTTAGGAGCCAGCTGATGGCATGATGGCTATGTTGCTGGACTCCCACATAGTTGACCATGGTTCAAGCTCTGTACCCAGCAGCTTAGCATTCATATCAGGTGCGTGTGTGTCCATGCCCAAAATCCCAAAAGGAGAATGGAGGAGAAGGAACTGGGACATGGCCATCCCCCCTGGGGTGATTTCTCACTTTCTGTCTCTCTGTCTTTCTTGTAAGCATACACATCCTATAGCAAAAATCTCTCTAAAGAAATTTTCAAAGAATTATTCATTTAATTTTACTTATTATTCTTCTTCAATTTGACTAAAGAGAGAGAAAGCAAGCTGCCAAGTCTGGGACTCAAGCCCATGGTCAGTCATGTGGGAGTCTAGTGCCTTAACCACCACACCACCTACTCGGCCCTCAAGCCGCTCACTTTGAAACTGAACAGGAAGTATTAAGTGTGCTCAGTATCCCACCCTGTGCCCTCAGGTGAGTTGATTTCAGTCCCTGAACTTGTTTCCCATCTGCAAAGGCCACTGGCCCTGTGGGTGTGCAGGATGGACGCCGGGGCAGGGGAGGAATTCTGTGTGCACACCGGGAAGTGTGATTAGGAAGCCCAGAGTCCAGACAGCGTCTTGGGCTTCTCTTTGTTCTGAATCTTCCGTAGCTGTCCCATTCAGTTCCTGGTAACCCATTCTCTCGCCCATCTCTGGAGAGGGAAAAGGCAGTCATTGACGTGTTAGTATGAACTACTTTTCTTGGGAATCTTTTTTCTACATGGTAACCTTGGCCTTCTGATCATTCAGTATTCATTACTGAACCTCCTTGGCTGGGGCCTGAGCTGGGCACTGAGGAGTCGAAGATGGAAGCAGGTATCATCCCTCTCATCAGGTGGCCCCCCCCACTGATTTCTAGTCCTGTGGTGGTGACAAGAGAGAGAACATCTATTTTTGTTGAGGGAAGACATTGCCTCTTGGAAGGCTGGGTTTGAAGTGAGGTTCCCGTTCTATTCTTTTGGTGGCTTTATAATCCTTCCTCCTGTTGCCCTGGACCTTTGAGGCCATCAAAGAACTTTCTTTCTTTTCCTTTTTTTTTTTTTTAGAATTATTTTATTTTATTCATCATCATTATTTTTTTAAAAGTTTGACCAGAGGGGACCAGTATGTGGCGTGGTGGTTAAGGTGCTGGACACTCCCACATGGCAGACCATGGTTTGAGTCCTGGACCTGGTGGCTTGCTTTCTCACTTCCCCTCTCTCTTTCTCTCTGTGTGTCTCTCCTTGTTAAATTAAAAATAAATGAATGAATAAATTTAAAAAATTAAATAAATAATGATGTCTCTTTTATTAAAGAATTATTTTATTTAACTTTATTCATTTATTTATTTTAATTTGACCAGAGAGGGACAGAGTGAGAAAGAGAGAAAGTGGGAAAGCAAGCTGTCAGGTCCAGGACTTGAACCATGGTCAGCCATGTGGGAGTCCAGCACCCCTAACCACCAAGCCACCTGCTGGCCCCAAATAAATAATTCTCTTTAAAAAAAAATTTGACCAGAGACGGGGCTGGCAGGTGGCGTGGTGGTTAAGGGCACTGGACTCCCACATGGCTGACCATGGTTCAAGTCCCAGACCTAGTGGCTTGCTTTCTCACTTTCCATCTCTCTCTCTGATCCTCTCTGGTCAAATTAAAATAAACAAACAAAAAATTTTGACCGGAGAGATAGAGAAAGGGAAAGTGAGAAAGCAAGCTGCCCCGGGACCGGCAGGTGCTGTGGTCGTTAAAGCGCTAGGCTGGCCTCCCACGTGGCTGACTGTGGTTTGAGTCCCAGACTTGGAGACTTGCTTTCTCACTCTCTCTCTCTGTCTCTCTCTAGTCAAATAAAATAATAATAATAAATAAAGTAAGTAATTTAAAAAAAAAGAAAGAAAGCTGCCAAGCCTGGGACACAGACCACAGTCAGCCACGTGGGAGTCCAGTGCCTTAATCACCATGCTACCAGCCAGTCTCTATCGAAGGGTTTTCAGAGTCGGGAGCTCACTTGAGGCTCACGAGGGCATAAAAGGTGTCTCTAGCTTTACTTTGAGAAAAGAAAGGCTGAAAGAGATTATGGTTATTATTTTTATAATGAATTATTTAATTTTCTTGGGGACCAGCAGGTAGTATGATGGTTAAGGCGCTTGACACTCCCACATGGCCAACCAAGGTTCAAGTCCTGGATCTGGTGGCTTGCTCTCTTTCTTTCTGTGTCTCTCTCTGGTCAAATTAAAATAAATAAATGAATAAAGAAAATTAAATCATTCTTTTTTAAGAATTATCCATTTTTTATTTTATTTACTTTTTTTTTTTTTTTAATTTTGACCAGAGAGACAAAGAGAGCGAGAGAGAGGGAAAGTGAGAAAGCAAGCAACCAAGCCCAGGACTCAAACTGTGGTCAGCCATGTGGTAGTGTCCACCACCTTAACCATCATGCCACCTGCTGGGAGAGATTATTAACCTCCCCGCCGATGGCTTCACGCTTTGCCGTGGTCAAATGGCTGGAAACCCAGGTCTTATGGAGCAGCTACTTTGGAAATACTGTTTGTCTTGAGTTTGAACCTGGAACCGGGTCCTGAAAGTGGCCCAGAGTAAAGGAGGCAAGAGGAGAAGGGGACAGCTCAGGCTAAAAGAACCAGGCTGTAACCATGACCTGCAAACTAGCTGTACATCAAAGGGTAAGAAGGGCAACCACCAAGAGCTTCCCATGAGTTCTTACTTGTCTCACTAACACGTCCCTGCAATTGTGCCCTGATATCCCCATTCTACAGGAGAGCCCACTGACACTTAGCTGGCCACTTGCCCAGGGTTTCAGAATAAGAATCCTACTGCACGGCTCTTCCTTGCTTTTCCTACCATGTACGTCACCCACCAGTGGCTAGGTGAGTTCTCCTAATATTTTTTCTCTCTCTTTTTTAGAATTAATTTTTAAGTTTATTTTATTTTATTTATTTATTTGAATTTGACCAGAGAGAGAAAGTGAGAAAGCAAGCCGCCAGGTTCGAGACTCGAACCGCAGCCTGCCATGTGAGAGTCCAGAGTCCTTAACCACCATGCCACCTGCCGGCCACAAGCTCTCTCTTTTTTTTTTTAGTTTGCTATGGAGTGTGTGTGCTTGTCAGGGAGAGTCAGAGAAGGGGCAAAGTGAGAAATCACTCCCCAGGGGAATGGCCATGCCACAATCCCTTCTCTAATCTCCTCTTGGGATTTTGGGCACGCACGCACATTCCTGTTGTGATCAAGTTGCTGGGTCCAGGACTTGAATGGCGCAGTTAGCTATATAAGATCCAGACTCCTTAACCACCATGCCACCTGGCTGGTCCAATACTTCTTTTATAAACTTAATTTATTTCTTCCATGACTGAGTGAGAACGAGGGAGACAAACAGAACTCTCAACAGGATCTTGAGACCACGATCCATGGGCATTCAGCCAGTGCCAGTCACATGGCCAGCACACTCCGGGATTTCTCCAGATACATGTTTTTGTTTTTTTTTTAAATAATTATTTATTTTATTTTTTATTATTTCACTCATTTATTTTTTAATTTGACCAGAGAGAGACAGAGGGTGAGAGTGAGAGAGGAAGTGAGAAAGCAAGCCACCAGATTCATGACTCGAACCCCGGTCGGCCATGTGGGAGTGTCCAGCGCCTTAACCACCATACCACCTGCTGGTCCTGACACATGGTGTTTTACAGCAGTGCCACCAACTGTCCTGCTCCTCTGTGCTCCGTGACTCCGCCTTCTATCACTAGGGATAGCAGGAACGATGGAGGATTACATGAGCTGGTATATTACCTATATTACCTGCCCCCATGCCCTCCTGGAGGCCCAAGCAGCACTTAAACCGGTAAGCACCAAGAAAATCTATCTCAGATACACCCCACCATCTGAACCTCAAGTTTACCCTCCCTCCTTGCCTTCTGATGGCTCAGGCTGCCCCAGGATGGTGTGGCATTTCCCAGGAGTGAGGCCAGTCAGGCTTTTCCTTACCTGAAGAATGAGCTATCAAAGGATGATGCATACACAGTAAATCAACGGGGCTACAGGCACCAGACAGCCCAGAAGTCCCAGGAACTTCTCAGTCTCCTTTCAACAAAGGTTTGCTGAACACCTGCTACTGGAAATGCCCATCACTCATCAAGCTCTCTGCTGGAGACCAGGGGCTTCACTCAGCAGGGTTTTGGGACACACCTTGGAGCTGGAAAACTGCCTCTTTGGTAGGTGAGACTTCAAGACAAGGTCCTCCCAGGCTCAGAAGATCATGGAGAAGGTACTCAGAGCACAGACAGGAAGAAGGGAGTGGGTGCTGGGGATGGTCAGGAAGCTTTGTGGTGGTGGTGATGGTGGAGGGGGTTCCATGCAAAGGGCACAGAAATGTGAGCAGCTCAGAGGTCACAATGTGGAGCGTGGCACTGGGGGAGGAGGTGGGGAAGAGATTGCTAGAGGTTAGGGTACAAGGTTACAGGGAGTCAGAGAGGGAAAAGGTCTGCAGGAACTGTACCCCCAAACTCTCCAGTCCCGCCTGCATCAACCCCTGGGTCAGCACCATGGGGACTCACAGTACTCATGCAGGCGTGAGCTGGCTGATCTGTGTTACATACTTATCTCCAAATCTCTTTGGGGTTGAAGAGTCCTCCATTCCAGGGACTGTGGGGGACACAGTCAAGAATGAGTCAGTTACTGCCTTCAAAATGCTCAAGGGCTTATCACTCACAAAGGAAGCCTTCTGAGGAATTAAGAACCCTTATATAGGGGCCAGCAGGTGGTGTAGTGGTTCAGGTGCTAGACTCCCACATGGCCAACAGCGGTTCGAATCTTGGACTTGGTGGCTTGAAAATCACACTGGGTACATGTGCATGCATGTCCAAAATTCTGAGAGAAGGGAAAAGAAGGAATTGTGGCATGGCTTCCCCCCTCCCCCCATGGGTGACTTTTCACTTTCTCTCTCTGAATCTGTCTCTCTCCTTTACAGTGAGTGCATGTGCCCTATGACAAAAACTTAAAAAGAAAAATAAAAGAATCCTCATATAAAGTGTTGCTTGTGAAGGCAGAAAAAACTGGAAGCAATGCAAATGTCTAACATGAGATATGTTATAAAAATGATGGCAAATTAATGGTGTTAAGCAATTGTTAAAAATTATGACTATAAAAAAATTAAGACTAAAGAACTTAAACGTAATTACTTTATTTAAAGAATTATTTAACTTTATTTATTCATTCATTTACTTCTAATTGACCAGAGAGAGAGAGAGAGAGAAAGAAAGTGAGAAAGTAAGCCACCAGGTCCAGGACTCTAATGGTGGTCGGCCAAGTGGGAGTGTCAGCACCTTAACCACCACGCTACTTGCTGGTCCCAAAAATAATTATTAAGTTAAAGCAAAAAGAAGAGTACTTACACTCTATGTTCGACATACAGATTACAATTTTATATCATTTTTTCTAATTGGCAGAAGGCACCTGTGCTTGCCAGAAACAGTGACAGAGACAGAGACAGAGAAAGAGAGAGAGAGACCACTCCCCAGTAGGGCATGCTCATGCTGCAATCCCTCCTCCTGTACCGTCAGGATTCAGATGTTTTCCAAGCTGCTGGGTCAGGATTTGAACCATGGTCAGCCATGTGGGGTCCTGGTTCCTTCACCACTAGGCTACTGAACCTTCCTGGTAACATTATTTTTATTTTTTAAAGAATTTTGAAAAAATTTAATTATTTTTTATTTAATTTTATTTATTATTTTAAATTTGTTACAGGTTACATATACTCACCAGAGAGAGACAGAGAATGAGAAAGTGAGAAAACAAGCCTCCAAGTCCAGCACCTTAGCGACCACACCACCTGCTGGCCCCTACAATTTTATTTATTTATTTAATAACCAACTCATTTTATTTATTTATTTATTTATTGGAGCGGTTTCTGCTATAGGGTGCATGCGCTTGCCAGAAAGACAGACAGAGACAGGGACAGAAAGTGAGAAATCAACCTCCAGGGGGGATGGCCACGCCGAAATCCCTTCTCCTCTATTTTCCTCTTGGGATCTTGAGCACACACGCACGCACGTGCACCTGGCGTTAGTTTAAGCCAGCAGGTCTGGGACTGGAATTGCGGTCGACTACATGAGAGTCCAGCGACATAGCCATTATGCCAACTGCTGGTCCCCTAATTTTATTTTAATTATTATTTTTATCTTTAAATTTGACAAGAAAAAAAAATCAACAAGAAAGAGGCAGAGAAAGAGGGGGAGAAATGAGAAACCAAGTCGGCCAGTCTGAGACTTGAATCACCATGAGCCATGTGGAAGTCTGGCACCTTAATCACTATGCCACCTGCTGGCCCCTGCAATTTTATTTTTAAAAATCTGCACATGGGACCAGCTGGTGGCCCACCTGGTGGCATAGTGGTTAAGATGTTGGACTCCCATGTGGCCAACCACAGTTTGAGTCCTGGACCTGGTAGCTTGATTTCTCACTTTCCTTTCTGTTGCTCTCTGGTCAAATTAAAATAACAAAAATAATACTAATAAATGGAATTAAATAAATAAATAATTATTTTAAAAATCTTTTAAAAAATCTGCACAGATCAGCAGGTGGTGTAGTGATTAAGGTACTGGACTCCCACATGACTGACTGTGGTTCAAGTCTCAGACCCAGTGGCTTGCTTTTTTACTCTCTTTCTCTCTCTCTGGTGAGCATACATGCCCTGCAGCAAATTAAAAAATAGTAATAATAACAATAAATAATATTAAATCTAAAAATCTTTAAAAAGAAAAAATGCACAGAAAAAAGGTTAGAAGGCAATAACTTCTCTTTCTAAATAGCGGGAATTATTTTACTGCTTTTAATAGTTAACAATGAGCATGTCTTGGTATTATTATCAGAAAATACATATTTTTAAAAGAATCATCAAGGTCCAGCCAGTGGAATGGTGGGCTATCTGTGCAGTTGAGGTCCTGACCTCTGGCCCTGAGAGACACGCCAGATGTGGTGTGTACATGCACCCTAAAAATCCTTAGAGGAGAAATGGAGAAGGGACTGCGGAGTGACCATGCGGCCCCACACGGGTGGTGCTTTGCCTCATCTCCTCTGGTGAGGGCTCAGCCCTCTGGTGAATTAAAAATAAAATAGAAAAAGAAAAAGAAATCATCAGTTTTCTGTCATGTAAAATACAATGATGGGGTCAATTGTAGCCGGGTGCCATTTGTCCCTCCTCTGAGCCTCAGCGTCCCCATCTATAAAATGGAGACCAGCACACAAGATGAGAGCTCCTTCCTAGTGGGAATATTCAAAGTAGCTGTAAAGAGGCGATCTGCATTTAAAAAACTGGCCAGGCTCCTCCTAGCAAAAACAGAGTTGAAGCAGGATCCTGCGGGAATGGAGGATTCGGATTGCTGCTGAGGAAGAAAAGGGACAGAGGAGAGGAGCTAGAATATTCCCGGGCAGAGTTGGAGACAAGCCTGATGGGAAGATCTATTCTAGGCAGGGGGGAGGGGTGATAACGCTGAGCACTGAGGTCTGCGAAGGAGGTGGGGTACTTTAGGGTCACGAGGTAGGTTCCATCTGGAGGTGCCAGGGCCGGAAGTACCTTGAGCACCCTGGGTAACCGTAAAGCGAAACATGTCAGGGACTGGCAGTGCCATATCCCTGTGGGAGTAGTTCCCTTATACTGAAGGCCTAAACCCCGATAGGGGACACCAGCGTGCCCCTGGTCTTGCCCCCAGCAGAGTGGTCCCCTTGCACACACGGTGCTCGGTAATTACCTAAGGCGAAGGTAATGGGAAAGAGCGCTCATCTCTGGGCCTCAACGTACTCATCGTTGGGTGGGGGCCGGGTGGAGAGTGACCAGGACCGAGGTGCAGTGGGAAGCCCACACAGCACTGCAGGGTGGCGGTGCTAGCCGGCTGTGGCAGGTCCGCACGCAGGTGTCCGCGGGCTGGCATCACCCCGACTGGGTTGTGCCTGTAAGCCAGCTTCCCAAGCCCACTGCCGCTGCGTGTCGCTTCCAGCTAGAACCCAGGTGGCTGCCATCGAGCTGGACGGGTCTGGTTGGAACAGAAACCCGACGCCCGACCCGGTTCAGGGTCCGCAGGATGCTATTCACTTCCCCGCCAAGGCTTTTCAAGCCCGACGGCGCTTCGGGCCCCGGGACCCCAGAATCGCCGCAGGAGTTCTGGGGCAGGGGCGCCAAGGAGGGGCCCAGTCCGCAGGCAGCTCGGCGGGT
>NW_006159521.1:679536-680400 GCF_000334495.1 Tupaia belangeri chinensis
CCCCCCCCGACCGAGCCGCGAGGGCGCGCTCCTCTCCCGCAAACCTCGGGCCCTGAACCCGAGGAGGGGAAAAGGTGCGTGAGGGTGCTTAGGCTGGGAGAGGGGTGAGGGGACCCGAAAGCCGGGGGTGGGGCGAACGGAACCTGGTCGGCCATTCGAGGTACCCTTCGCCGGGCTAAATAGCCACCCGTGTCCTCAACTTTCGTCTGAGTCCTACTCAGTGCGTGGGAGCGGGAAGGAGCTTGAGATCTTAAGTCCCACCCTCTGGGCTAGGAGCCCGAGGCCAGAGAGGGGAAGTGATTTCCTCAAGGTCACTCAGCGAAACAGAGCCGAGCCAGGGCCAAAGCCCAGGTGTCGGCCTACCCCACCCCCTCCGGCCATTCAGCCCCAAACCCGCCCCCCGCAGACCGCGCTTGGCCGGGGGCGAGCGGACTGGCAGCGGGCGGCTGGGTGTGTGTGAAAGGCGTGCGCCGGCACCCCACTGCCCCAGACCAGGGGCCACCGGGAGGCGACCACCACGGGGTCCCGCGGCGGGGCCCCTAGCGTTGGCCGCCCAGGCAGGGATGCGGAGGGAGCAGGGGCGCCGGGTGCCTGGCACGCGGCTCCACCTCCTCCGGCTGGGATATCGCGGAGCGCGCGTCCCCTTTAAGAAAGTTCGCTGGGCGAGTTCATCAAAGTTTAAAAACTTGCCGTGGAGCAGGGAATGGGGGAAGAGGAGAGAGGGAGCGCGCTGACCAGAGGGGAGAGGGAAAGGCCCCGCCGGAGGCCGGCGCGCCGCGGCCGGGGCCGGGGCGAGCCCGCAGTGGGCGGCGAGGATTGGCTGCGCGTTCCCCCGGAGACCGCGAGGAGGGCGGGGGAGGGGGC
>NW_006159521.1:680519-680779 GCF_000334495.1 Tupaia belangeri chinensis
CTCACCGCCCAGCGGGCCCCCACCGCCACCCCGCCCCGCACCCGGAGCGCACCGCTCACCGCGCCCCTTCCCACCTTCCCGCCGGGGTCGGGCGCCGCTCGCCCTCCGCGTTCCCGTGCCCTCGCCACTCCCCTCCCCCGCACCATGAGCAACCTGAAGCCGGACGGCGAGCACAGCACCAGCACGGGCACCGGCACCGGCACGGGCTCCGGCGGCTCCCTGGAGGAGGAGGGGGGGCTGCGGGCCCCGGAGCGGGCGGG
>NW_006159521.1:680974-690258 GCF_000334495.1 Tupaia belangeri chinensis
CACCGCCCCCCGGCGCGCCCCACCCGCTGGGCCGGGACCCGGGCATCGGCTGGAAGGAACTGAGCGGGATTAGCACGACGGCCGCACCTTCACTCTCTCGCCCTTTCCACCCTGACCTCTCCCCGTGACCTTGGAGGCCTCGCCGGCCTCCCGGCACCTCGGTCCGTTCGGGCTGGTTCCCCAGAGCCGTAGTCCTGGGGGCGGGCGGGCTTTTTTCACAGTCCGGGAACCCGGGCTTGGCGGAGGTGAGCGACAATTCAGTTCGAGTTGGGAAGGAGATGACTAGAGACGCTCAACCCCAAGTTCTCCCTCGGTTTTCCCTGGCTGGCCAGGCCAGAACCCCAGAGCTGGCCTGGGTGGGTTCTGCATGGAGAGGGAAACATCATCTTGTCCACCGGCCATGTGCTAAAAGGAGGGAGTGGGAAGCGGCTCCTGGAATCCCAGCAGTTGGGCGGCTGATGGGATGGCGAGGAGGATGGGTGGGGTGGGGCGATGGGTAAAAACCTTACAGCCATCAGGGATGGGGACCAGGAGCCCGGCAGGCCGAGACAAGAACTGGTGCGGAAAGGGCTCTGCAGCTCCCTGGAAGGGCCTCTGGTCTCTGCTGTGTCACGCCAGGGCCGAGAGACCCTTCCTGCCCCGCCCTGGCATGCTCTTGCCCAGGAAGCCAGGGCTGGTTATCCACCCTGACTGGCCTTTCCCCGGGTCCCGAGGAAACCGCAGAGCCCCTGGTGGAGCCTGGTGTTGCTCCTTCCCATTGTGCCTGGGGCTGGTGCAGAATGGCGGCCACAGCACGCCCTGGCTGCGCCCGCACTGCCAGCCCCCACGCTTAGCAACTGGGAGGCCTGCTGCCAGTCCCTGTCCACCAGTGGCTGGCATCTTGAGAACCTCGTCTGGAGCCTGCCTTTTTGGGGATGGGGGCAAGCTAAGAATATACAAGTCTTCACTCTGAGGGGTGGCGAGGGAAGACCTCTGTGCACTAGGGCTCAAGTGTCCTGGGCTGTCCTGGCCTTCAAGGCTTTGGTTTGGGGACCTTAACGCCATCCTGACTTGACTTAATTCAGATTCTCCCGAGTCGTGGGAGGGTGACAGGGCTGCTGGTGTGTGTGAGGGGTCTCTGCTTGGTTCCCTGTGGGCTGACACCAGGTGGGCTGTGACTCCTGTAAAGGTGGACCAGGACAGAACCCCACTTCGTTTCCTTTATAAAGTTTGCGTCTCTTCCATGAGAGAGAGACAGACATCTCAGTGATTCCCCCTACGCTGCAGTCACCCAGTCTCTGCTGCCAGGATTACGGGCATGTGTGCCCCTGGCACACTGGGAGGGGTCCCAGAAAGTTCACCTTTCCTATGTGGATGCAGCTGTGTTACTTCTGTGTAGCCACCTTCTCTTCCAGATCCCCACTTCTGCTAAGGGGTCACCCTGAGCAGGGCTGGGCTGACCCTCAGACCCACTGTTCTGGGTGGGAGGGTAAGCTACGTGACCAGGCTAAAGTCTCGGAGAAAGCACTTGAGGCTTTTTCTAAATGATTTTTTTCTGGGAGAGAGGGCAGTCCTTAAAAGGTAGGATCCTTCTTTGTTCCTCCTTGGGCTGAGATGGGCTGCAGCACTGGAGGTTTGGTCACTGGGGCTACCTGGAGAAGGGCATGTGCTTAGGTTTAGCCGAGGCCTGAAACTAGGGGCCCCAGGGATGGCTTACAGGCCAGCAGTCCTCCGGTAAAGCTCTGGTAAGGTGGGAGTCAACCCCTCCTTTTCCCAGCCTTTCTGAACAGGGGCCAAGAGTTCCTCTGCTGGGGGAGGGCGCTGAGGGGCACTGTGGATTGGTGACTTGAACTAGAACTCGCCTCCTTCCCTTAGATGCCCTTGAGGCAGTCATTTCTGTATGCCTAAAGCCACCGTCCATGAGTCTGGAGTTGCACTGGTGGTTTATCATAGGATCAGCTATTGGAGATTAGCTGGAGCAAGCCTAGAAAACCAAGGTACCCTGCTCTCCCTGGTGACGAGTTCCCAGAGGTGCTAGGTCTGTGGAGAAGGGGGTGTGTTTTCATGGTTCCGAGGGTATGGGCAGGGCTGACTGTCCCAACCTGCCTCCTTTATCCCTGGCTCTCCCTGCTTGTCCACCCTACACATGTTGTGAGCGTTAGGTTCATTTTTAGGACCAGGGCTAGGGGTGCAGGTGAAAAGGCTGCAGGCTAAGCAGTGAGGAAGACCTGCCAAGAAGTGGTGGAGTGTTCAGAGCAAGGAGGTTGAAATAAAGGGATATCAGTGTGGTACCACTGAGGCTAGGGGTTAGCCCTCCCCGACACGGGGGTGGGAGAGTAGTAGGTCGTTAGACCCGTGGGCAAGGAAAGCACGTTCTCCAAAGAGAATAGGACCTGTTTGAAGACAGTGCTGGGTTGTGGAACCATACGGCTTCTTGGCAGAAGAACCAGGAGTTCACTTTGTTTAGCATATTGAGGGCCATATTTTAAAGATCTTGAGGTCATGTAAGGTTAGGGGAAAAGGCATTTTTCTGCCACTTGGGAAGGAAATGTGTTAAAAGCTTTGATACCTTTGAAAGCCAAGGAAGGCTGCAGGGAGTTGAGGGAGCTGACTGTCCTTTTCAGTCTAGAGGCTGTACCCCAGGTGAGTCGAGGCTAGAGCGCCAGGTGAACGCTGCTCAGGGTAGGCTGTGTCCATGTTGCTGAACCCCAGCCCTAAGCACCTCCTTCTGTCTTAATGCTTCTTGGGGGTGACTGGGAAGTTATAGTGTCTAGGGAGGGATGGATGTGGTTTCTATGTGAAAATGGAGGCCTCGGGACCCACCCTGTGTCCAGGCGATTAAAGGAGCTGGATCCCACATGGCTGGCTGACTGTACAGTTTGAATTCTGGCCCCTGCAGCTTGAAAAGCGTGCTGGGCGCTGGTGAGTGTGTGCCGCAAATCCTGACACAGTCCCGACGCCATGGGGAGATGGAAGAGGGGAGGGGGTTGTGACCTGAGCACGCGTTCACCCTCCGTGCCTGGCAGGTGCACATGCCGGCTGACAGTTAAAAAGAAAGGAAGAGTTAAAGGAGTTTCACACCAGCATAGGGAAGCTGCAGAGAGGCAGGATTTATGACAGCTAAGGAGGTGACAGTTTGACCTGAAGGTTTGGCCCCTGGCTGCCCTCCCAGCCCACCCCACTGCAGCTGAGTCAAGGCTGCTCTGCTCCTTGGAGGCCTCTGACACCACGAAGAGGTTAGCACCTCCCGAAGTGTGGGTGAGGAGACCTCTGGGATGAAGAGGCCAGGATTCTGGGGTCCCGTGTGTGACCTGGGCAACTTCCCTCGCCTTTTCTCTGACATCAATGACTTTGGAGAGGCTCTGGGGCACGTAGTGCTCTGTAGGCTTTTTTCCATATGAGCAAAGGGAGGCCTTTGGGCTCTTACTTGAAGCAGAGCCCAGGCAGGTGGATGCAGGCAGGTTCTGGTAGGAGGGGAGGCCTCTCTGCTCCCAGGGGATTGCTCTTGTCCCCTCTCTTCAGACCTGATGGAGAAACCACATCCGCAGCTGTGCAGGGCATTGTTCCAGGCACTGTACTAGTTTAACTCATTTAACCATCACAGCAGAACAGTGGGGTGCATACATTAACATCACCAGAGAGAGGGAAAGTGAGAAAGCAAGCTGCAAGCCACCAAGTCTGGGACTCGAACTGCAGTTGGCCATGTGGGAGTCCAGTGCCCTTAACCACCACACCACCTGCTGGCCCCTATTACTATTCTTTTTTTTTTTTTTGGAGAGGTTTTTGCTATAGGACACGTGTGCTCACCAGACAGACAAAGAGAGAGACAGAGAGAGACAGAGAGACAGAAATTGAAAAATCTCCCCCCAGGGGGATGGCCACGCTGCAATTCCTTCTCCATTCTCCTTTCGGGATCTTGGGCACGCACGCACACGCGCCCAGTGTGAGTTTAAACCACCGGGTCCGGGACTTGAACCATGGTCGACTACATGGGAGTTCAGCAACATAGCCATTATGCTAACTGCTGGTCCCTATTACTATTATTTTTTAAAATTTGACCAGAGAGAGAGAGCAAGGCAAAGTGAGAAGGCAGGCCATTAGGTCAGACTCTAACTGCAGTTGGCCACGTGGTAGTCCGGTGCGTTAACCACCATGCCACCTTGCCGGCCCCATCACCAGTTTTATAAATGAAGCACAGAATGGTTACATGGCTTTATGCAGCCATTATAGAGAGGTTGGGATTTGAACCACACCCTGTACTTGCTCTTCTGTTTATATTAGGGTTTTGGTTAGAATTGGGAGTGGGGGACTGCTTTGTTTTTCTGTCAGTAACAACCATCTACTACACTGAGTAATAAACAGATTGATTTAGTACAAGGAGGTGAGGTTCAAGGATCAGGGGTCCCATATGGTGAGGGTCTTGTGGGTGGGGGCCCTGCTCATCACATGTGAGACAGGGCAAGAGGAATATCTACTCATAAAGCTACCAGGAGTCAGTCATGGGGCCCACCCTCATGACCTCATCCAATCGTAATCTCCTCCCAAAGGCCCACCTTTCAACACCATAATTGGATTAAGTCTCCACCCTCTTGATTCTGTCATAATAGGAACCAAATCTCAACATGCAAATTTGGTGGTGACACGTTCAAACCATAGCAGGGGAGAAAAGGTGTCTGCAACCAAAGTTTTTGGGCACTGAGCTTTGGGGGATGCCAGGGTCCAAAGTAGAAGCCCAGAGAGCAGGTCCAGGCTAGTTTCCTTGGTCTGGTGGCACCCCCAAACTGGATGACAGGAGCTGTCAGCCCCTGCTGGAAGGAGCACTTTTTCTCAGATACTGTTTAGAATTGCCATTGCGTGAGGGTAGTAAAATATGGACCAGGTTGATTTTATTAGTTTGTGTGTGTGTTTGCTATAGGACATGTGTCGTTGCCAGAGCCAGAAAGGCGGGGAGAGAGGAGAAGGCATCAAGACCCTGTTCAGGGTGCATACACACACATGCTCACTCTCTGTCTTACTTACGGAATAAACGGAAAAAAAAAACTAAAAAAAAATAGTTCATGGAAAATTGGATTTAAAGTACAAGTTTATTTTGGTACTAAAACAGGACGCCTGTACTTACCAGAGAGAGAAAGAGAGTAAGTACCAGCACCCCCCCACCACACACACACACACACACACACACACACACAGCCATGCAATCCCTTTTCCTCTATTCTCTTGGGATTTGGGGCATGCACACACATGTGCCTGGGGTGCTTTTTTTCAGGCCACCTTAGCCATCACGCCGCCTGCTGGCCCCATCCCATGAGCTTTTTGAAGACACCGCGTTCATAGAGGCAAGATGGGTGCGGAAGCTGAGCCTTGGCCGTGCTCTCTCGCTCTCAACCCATGTTTTCCCTTTGGGCCTTGGGACAGTCCCGAGAGGTAGAGGAGTCAGTCCCATCTGCCCTACAGCTTGAGCTCCGGGCTGCACTTCTAGCCCACAGTCTGCCACTGGTCATGGGCAGCGGTACCGGCTGGTGCTTTGTCCCTTCCACCATCTCCTGGCAAAGCCATGAGGCTAAGCCTGTCACCTACATTTCCGAAACGACAGTGCCATGTGATGGAGACTTCACATGTCAGAACCCCATCCAGGGCCTGCCCAGAGCCCGCCATGGCCTGCTTTTTGCTTCTTCCCACAGTCCACTCTTTTTTGGGGGGAGAGTTTTTGCTATAGGGTGCGTGCGCTCACCAGAAAGACAGAGACAGAGAGACAGAAAGCGAGAAATCACTCCCCAGGGGGGGATGGCCACACCGCAATCCCTTCTCCTCCATTTTCCTCTTGGGATCTTGGGCACGCACACACAAGTGCCCGGTGTGAATTTAAGCCATCGGGTCCAGGACTCAAACTGGTCGGCTACATGGGAGTCCAGCGATGTAGCCATTACGCTAACTGCTGGTCCCCCCACAGTCCACTCTTAGATGGAAGGAGTAAGGTTACCTCTGAGCTGTGCCAAGGGTGGATGGGTGGTAATGGGGGCCAGGGAGGTCGGCCTTTCCCTTCCTGAAGAGGCCATGAGGGGGGTGGTCTGTCAGTGCTGGAGGGCCCTGGAGTGCAGCAGGGCTGGGTGCGGTGGGCAGGTCCGTGTGTGGGTGTGACTGCTGTGCTGTTGGTCACCCCAGGCTGGCCGGGCAGAGGCCCCCGGGCTGGACCATGGCTGTGTGTGCCGGGTCCTGAGCTCCACTTTGGTTAGCCAGCCTCCCCTCCCCACTCGTGGGTCTTGTGCTCCTGATGGCGAGGAGTCAGCAGAGGCTACCAGAGTAAGACTGGAGACCATTTTTGAAGGTCTTTGTGCTGTGAAGACTGGGCACCCTCCGACTTCTGTCCAGAATGATCGCTGTTCCGGGCCATACCCAGCACTGCTTGGAACGGAGGGATCCTGCCATGTGTCACACAGGCAGCCTTGTCCCCATGGGAGGCTGATGTCAGGAAACCCCTCTCTTGTGTGGCTTCCCCTGCCTGGGTCACAGGTGGCTGTGGCAGGGGCGGCACTGTCCACTCGCAGATTTTAGGGTTGGCAGGGGATAAGAGGAGTCCCTTAGCCCAAGCCTGAGTTGAGTCCCTTCTATGAATGGTGACAGTGGTGGCAACTGTAGTCCCTCTCAGGCACAGGGCCCTAGGGGGGCAAGGCAAGGTGGCGAACCTGGAGGCCTCCCTGCTGAGGGCCCAGTAAGCCTTGCCTGGGAAAGCCGAGGCCTGGCCGCTGGCTCTTTCCGAGGCTGACTGCGCGCACGCTGTTGGGGCTGTCCCTGACAGAAGCGTGAGTCAGGGTACGCAGCCAGCTCTGAGACATTGAGCCCTCCATGCTCCGGCTGGAGTAGCTTGAGATGGAGGTCTGAAGCTTTCTTGTTGAGCATTTTTGCATGGTGGCTTGCCCTTCACTTCAGAGAACTTCTTTCCACCCCAGCTGGTTCTCCAGTCCCCCGCAGTGCTGCACACCCAGGTGGGACCCGAGGGCACATCGCAGGCTGTAGGGCAGGGGCTCTGAGCTTTCCAGGCAGCTTAGACTCCACCCCCAGCTCTGCCACTGGCCCCCAGCTGCCTAGTCCCTGAGCCAGTTTCTCCATCTGTAAAATGGCCCCGCACCTGTTCTGCTCGCTACGGGCCCCTGTGCCAGCGGTTTGTGAGAGGAGACTATAGAGCGGGGCCTGGCGGGGGACTTGCAGCCAGCCCTGATGGCAGGTGAGCTGGCAGTAGCCCACAAGACCCTAGGACAAACCACCAGCAGGACTTCTCCCCTCAGTGCCTGGTCAGGCTGCGATGGTGCTGGCAGCTCTGGTAAGGTGTCCTTCAGGTGGGGGACCTGGGCATGTCCCAGCCGGCCTCCCCAGCTCCTTGCTGGAAGGCGCCCTGAGAGCCTGGGGCTCTGGGCTGGTCTTCTGTGGGTTCACAGCACCGCCTGGCTGAGTCTGCCTGGTCCTGTTCCCTGTGGCCTCGTTCAGTGCCTTATAAGTCCTGGGTCTGCGGGCCACATCGCCACATTCCATCCTCCTCGCGTCAAGTGGCCCCACTCACGGGGCCTTTCTTTCCCCGGGAGGCATAAGAGCAACCTGCTGGTGCCAAGCCTGAGCCCAGAACCCAAGCAGAACTGCCCCCACCCTGTGGCAGAGGGCATCCTCAGGCTGTGCTTAGCCACTGGGACATTGGCCCAGCAGAGACCCCCTCCCAACCCCCAGGACCGCCTCTGATGCCTGTGCTCCAGTCCCCTCTCCCTCTCTGTCCTCCCTGTGGTCTTTGCCTCCTCCAGGCAGGAGGAAGTGTTGCAAGTTGGAGCTGGTGGAGGGTAGTCCTAAGTCCTGTCCTGAGGTGCATCACCTCCTCCCTCTTCCCTTCAGAAAACTCTGGAACCTTTGGACCTGGGAGTATGGAGAACCTGAGGCTAGGCTTCCTCCTTGTAGAGGGGTGAGGAAGGGCAGGCTGCAAATCTGCCTGCTTGGTGGGTGACAGGGACTCCAGTCTAGCTGACTGCAGATGTTCTCTGAGCCTGAGTCCAGCATCTCCGGGCTCAGGAGTCTTTCCTCCAGGGGTCGGGGCAGGTCTGGGGCAATCACAGCTGGCAGGATTCCCCCTCCCTCCCCTTTTCTTTGTTGCTATAGTTTGCTTGTCAGAGAGAGACAGAGACAGTGAGAACTTATCCCGGAGAGGAGGCGGCCGCACCGCAGCCCCTTCTCCAGCCTCCTCCTGGGATTTCGGGCACTCAGGCACACATGCAGGCACATGCAGGCACGTGCAGGCGCACATGCAGGCACACATGCATGGCGTGATTCTCAAGCTGCCAGATCCAGGATTCCAACTGTGTAGCTGGCCATGTGGGATCCGGCTGCCTTAACCTTCATGCCACCTGCTGGCCCTAGTACAAAATTTGTTTCAAGTTTGTTTTATTTCTTTCTCCTGTAAGAGAAGAGTTGAGGGAGGGAGGTGGCTTTGCCTGGGTCCCAGCATGCTGTGACCTGAACCCCACCGTCCAGTATAGCTCTGACATGGTGGAGCAGTGCCCTACCACCTGCGCTACCACAGCCGGGCCTGGTACTTTTTTTTATTTTAATTCTGCTGGTGACTGGTCAGCTGGCCACCTGGAGGCACAGGACCCATAGGCTTACCTGAGAGAGAAAGCATGTGAGATCCCCTGCCCCCACCGCCCCCCCTCCACAGGGCATGGTCATGCCACAATCCCTTCTCCTCTACCTCTTCCTCCTTTCAGGGTTTTGGGCACACATGCCTGGCGTGTTTTTCAAGCTGCTGGGTCTGGGACTCAAACCATATAGTGAGCCATGTGGGATCCAGTCGCTTTAACAAGTGTGAAAGGACATCTTCGTGGATGCTGTAAACTGTCCTGCAGGCTGCAGCTCCTGAGTCCCTGTGATCAGGGCAGGTGGAGGTGGCCTGGTCCTGTTTTACCCTCCCCCACACCTGCTGGCAGCGCACAAGGCCTCGCCCCCAGCCACTGGGAGCTGGCATTGCTTGGCAGCCTTGGAGCCAGCTCCAGAGGACTCACTGCTGCTACCCGCCCGGCCTCTCCCGGCCTCCTGTCTGCCCTCTTCACTCAGAAGCTGCAGGCTGGTGTAGCCCAGGTGGTGCACACTGTAGATGCTGCCATTCGGCAGCTGGGTCCACCTGGGAGACCGGGGTTCAATTCTCCACCCAGGGCTGCCTCCACTAGTGTCCAAGTGGGTCGGTGCTGGGTCAAGGTCTGCAGAGGAGCAGTGACTGGTCAGCGGGCCACCTGGGGGCACTGGGGCCACTCTGACATGCTTGGTGACTGGTG
>NW_006159521.1:690289-702516 GCF_000334495.1 Tupaia belangeri chinensis
GAGCGGTTCCCTGGACCCCTGGGCCCTGGTTTCCTCGGTCTAAAAATAAGGCTCCTTCCAGCTCCGATAGTCTGTATTTGGGCTGCTGCTGAGGGCTGGGAGCTGGGGAAGGATGTGGGAGGGGCTTACAAGAGGCTTGTTTTCCCTTTTTGGATTTCCCTCCTGTCCCCACCCCCTCCCTAAGTGGCTTTTTCCATCCACGTGACACCAGGGGAGCCCACACTGAGTAGGAGTAGGGGGCACTTGGGTAAGGGCCTTCCTCCAGTACTTTGATGGGGGAGACAGTTGAAGCAGTTTTCCTTTCCAGGTGGAAATCTAAAAAGTCATTTTGTCTTTTTTTGTAGGATGTTTCTGTCACTCCCAGTAAACTTTTCCTTGCTGCGACTCCTCTCTAAATCCAGCCCTGTGGGGCAGGGCTTCAGGGAAGTCCAGCATTGTGGAGGGCAGACTGTGGCCTAGGGGTTGGTGGGATGTCTGGGTAGGGGCAGCCTTGAGGATTTCCTGCCCCTGGGCCCTGGAGCCTGGGGTCTGGCTCTGGGACTCTGAGGCTGGGGGGAGGGGGGGTTGCCAAATAAGGGTAAGAGGGGCTTAATACCTGCCTTACCACCATTTTTAAAGGAACGTTTGCCTTTTGCATCTCTAATGAAAGCCCGCACTACTGTGGATGGAGCGGGGCCTCTCAGCCACAGTAACTGAGAAGTTGAGTGGTCGAGGCCCAGAGTGTGAGAGGGTCTTTTGTGTCAAAAGGGTGGGGGAGGGTTAGAGGCTTCTGCATCTCTGTCCCTCCCCTAGCAGAGGAGGAGACACCTGCTGGGCTTGGGGCAGTCTCCACCGGAGGGCTGCCCTCTTTCAGGCAGCCTGCCCCATGCTCCTGCAGGACCCTGTGAAGCTGGGCCCTGCCGAGCCCTGGGTTGGGGGAGACCAGGGCACTGGCCTTGCTTTGGGGCAGCCAGATAACAGGTCCACCCCCCCACCCCGGGGTGTCCAGGGCCAGGAGGGCCGCCTTGGCTGCTGGAAAGGCTGAGCCCTGCATGAGGCCTTTCCCATCCTAGCCCGAGTTCAGACTTAGGCTGGCACCTGGTGTCGCGGTCACCTCGTTCCTGAGGCTTATTTAATTTCAGCTTTTCGGAAGGACTTTGGACGCACCTCAGTCTGTCTTCAGTAAAACATAGCCGTGAGTGGGTTTAGAGCCCTTCTCTGTCCTGTCTCTGGAGTGAGCCCTTACCTCTAGGCTGGAGGGGGCTCTGGGTGAGGGAGAAGGAGAACCAGATGTCGCCTCCTGAAGGAGAGGGCTGGCTGGCTGGGAGCCTGGTCCTGCCAGGGCTTAGGCAGTCACCACCTAGGGCACGCAGGAACAAGGCTGAGGATGGAGGCCCTCCCCTGGGGACCCTGCTGACTTTGACCTCGGGCACTGGCCATGTGACTGAAGGGTATCAGGTTGTCGGGAACCCCGAGGCACTTAGGCTGGAGAAAGGAGCCCAGAGCACCCAGGCCCTGCTTCCTGACGGGGTCAGGCTCACAAACACCTGACACAGACTGGAGAACCCCAGGAACTCCTGCCAACAAGCGCTAGCCTGCAGTGTCGACCTAGCTGATGGGCTGGGCCTCTCCCTCCATCTTCCTTCCCAGAAGAGCCCAGAGCCTTGCTGGCCAGGGAACAGCTATGCCCAAAGCGGGTCTGTCCTCTAGACTGTCATGCCACTGGCTGGGCCTCTGGCCACGCGGGGTCTGCTCCTGACCATCGTGACGGTCACAGCGTGTCCGTTAAAATCACACAGTCCTGGGCTAAGCTGAACCTGGTGCTTCGGCAGGTTCCACCAGAAAGGTTGCTCCTCGGTGTGGGTCCCCGAGCCCCCAGCACCCCTGCACCTCCTACAGACTCGCCTTCAGCTGTGCTAAAGGTCACCACCATGGTCTCAGCACTGTCTCGTCTTTGCCCTCAAGATGGCCTTTTTATCTATGTTTTATATTTCTCAAGTGAATGTGCTGCTTATTTAATGTTCAGACTTCATTAAGACACGTACAATACGACACTTTACCGGGAGTTTAACCCTACCTAGGTTACGGTCAACTGCTGGGGCTTAGGGTTCAGTTCACGCTTAGCCCTAGGTAAGGGATTTGTTTTTGTTTTTGTTTGTTTGTTTGTTTTTAGAGAGAATTTTGCTATAGGGCGCGTACTCTTGCCAGAAAGACAGAGAGAGAAAGAGAGACAGAAAACAAGAAATCACCCCCCAGGGGGGATGGTCACACCGCAATCCCTTCTCCTCCATTCTCCTCTCGGGATCTTGGGCACACACGCACACGCGCCCGGTGTGAGTTTTAAGCCACCGGGTCCAGGACTTGGACCATGGTCGGCTACATGGGAGTTCAGTGACATAGCCGTTACACTAACTGCTAGTCCCTTAAGGATTTTGTTAAACGCAATACCAAATAGAACATGTCCAAGTGTTTTCTAAAACAATTTTCGAGGCCTTTTCATTCAGGCTAATAACACAATAAAGGCAGATATGCGAGTTTAACGTGACTGGTTTTTATATAGCACGTTTCTCTTTTAGTCTACAGGTGTATTAAGTGATAGCATGTCATGTAATTATTTCTGCAATAGCTAGTAGATACGTTTCTAAGAAAGATTTTTTTAATGAATTATTTTATTTAACTTTATTTATCCATTCATCTGTCATTTAACCAGAGAGGGACAGAGTGAGTGAGAGAACGTGAGGAAGCATGTCTCCAGATCCGGGACTTGAACTGTAGTCAGCCATGTGGGAGTCCAGCGAGCTCAACCACCACGCCACCTGCCAGTCCCTCTAAGAAAGATTTTACAGACCCAGTTTTCATACCTGCCCCAACAGGCGTAACTCTAAAGAGGATAAAGCTGGGGGCCAGCAGGTGGTGTGGTAAAGTGCTGGACCTCCCACATGGCCGGCCACAGTTCAAGTCCCAACCTGGTGCACACACGTGCGTGCTCTCTGGTGTGCACATGTGCCCGATAGCAAACTTTAAAATAATAGGGGCTGGCAGGTGGCATGGTGGGTAAGGTGCTGCACTCTCACAAGACCAGCCGCAGTTCCAGATCTGGACCTTCAAGCCGCGTGTGTACATGTGTGCCCAGTATACTGAGGGGGGAATGGAGGAGACAGAATTGCCACTGGCATAGTCCTCACCCCCAGGGGATGACTTCTCGCCTTTTGTCTCTCTGTCTCTCGGTTTTTAAGGCGAGTACGTGTGCCCTATATCAAAACTTTCTCGGGTTGGTGGGGACAGCAGGTGGCGTGGTGGTTAAAGCACTGGACTCCCACATGGCTGACTGCGGTTTGAGTCTTGGACCTGGTGCTTGCTTTCTCACTTTCCCTTTCTCTCTCTCTCTCTCTTCTCTCTCTCTCTCTTCTCTCTCTCTCTGTCTCACTCTGGTCAAATTAACAAATAATAATAAATGAAATTAAATAAATAAATAATTTTAAAAATCTCTCAAAAATTAATAGATTAAATATGTTTTTTGAGAGGTTTTTGCTATAGGGCACATGCACTTGCTAGACAGAGAGAGAAAGAGAGACAGAAAGTGAGAAATCACCCCCGGGGGAGGTGGCCACGCCGCAATCCCTTCTCCATTCTCCTCTTGGGATCTTGGGCACGCACACACACACACACACACACGGCATGAATTTTAAGCCACCGGGTCCAGGACATGAACCATGGTCGACTACATGGGAGTCCAGCGACATAGCCATTACGCTAACTGCTGGTCCCAGGTTAAAAAATTTTTAAAGAATTATTTAACTTTATTTATTTATTTTAATTTGAGCAGAGAGGGGAGAGAGAGCAAGAGAAAATAAGGGGACCAGCAGTTGGCATAATGGCTACATTGCTGGACTCCCATATAGCTGACCACAGTTCGAGTCCCAGACCTGGTGGCTTAAACTCATGTCAGGTGCGTGTGCGTGCGTGCCCAAGATCCTGAGAGGAGAATGGAGGAGAAGGGATTGCGGCGTGACCATCCCCCCTGGGGGGTGATTTCTCGCTTTCTGTCTCTATGTCTCTCTCTATCTGTCTGGCGAGCGCAGGCACCCTATAGCAAAAACCTCTCCAAAAAAAAAAAAAAAAACTGTCTCATCTCAGAATGAAGGAGAATGACCATTTTAGAAGGATCACGGTCAGGGCTGGCAGGTGGTATGGGTGGTTAAGGTGTTGGACTCTCTCCCACATGAACACCACAGTTTGAGTCCCAGACCTGGCAGCTTGAAAATCACACTGGGCATGTGTTCGTGCATGCCCCAAGTCCCAGGAGAACAGAGAAGGGATTGTGGCATCACCGTCCCCCTAGGGAGTGATTTCTCACTCTCCTTCTCTGTCTGTCTCTCTGGTGAATGCATGTGCCCTGTAGCAAAAAACAAAAAAAGGTCGTGGTTGCTCTTCACATTTGATGGCAGGAAGACGCTGACCCCTTAGTCTTAGGTTACTTCTGCAGAGGTGCGAGTTTACAGAGAGGGGGACCTGAGTGAGTGAGTTTGGCGCCTTCTAGCAGCCTGGGGATCGCATGGACACCCTTCGTTCCTCCAAAAACTTCAGCAGGTTTTTCGTGTTGAATTCTTGCAGTGCACTTGTGGAGCAGCAGGATGTGGGATCCTTGGTGGTTCTTCTTGACATCAACCAGCTGTTGGTGCCTGAGTCCTCGTCTGCACTCGGCCTCTGTCCTGATGTCAGGCTCTGTTGCCCTGAGACTGGGACCCAAACGGGCCTGGGAGGAGTGCCCCCAGTGGCACCGGGAACCCAAGACACAGGAGAGCTGGCCAGGCCCTGGGGGAGTCTCTGTGTGTCTGTGCCTGCTGAGCCCCCGCTTGCTTTGTCACCCTGTTCTGAGTCTGTTTCCTCATCTGTAAAATGAGGGGGTTGAATTAGTGGGTCTCTCTGGTGTCTACACCATGGGGGAAGAGGAAAATGGCAGGATCCAGTGGCCGCCTAAGGTCACCCCTCTCTCGTTCTCAGCTGCAGACTGATCTGGACCCCGACGCCCTTGCTGGCCAGCCTTAATGAATGCTTCCTGGCCCCCGTGAGGGGAGGTCCTAGTGCAGGCCTGTGATTGCAGGAGCGTAGAATAGGGTGAGCTCTGTCTTGAAGGTGGATGATATCTGAATTATGTAGATAAAGAAACATTTGAGGGCCAGTGGGTTGCGTGGTGGTTAAGGCACTGGACTCCCACATGGCCAAGTGCAGTTCAAGTCCTGGACACGGTGGTTTGAAAATCACACCGGGAGCATGTGTGTACAGGCCCAAGATTGGAGGGAAGTGCAGTAGGAGGGATTGTGGCATGGCCCTCCCGCTGGGGTGAGATTGTCATTCACTTTCCCTTTCGGTGTCTGTCTCTGCACTTGCCAGAGTGCATGTACTCTATGGTAGAAACCTTTTCTTTTAAAATTGAGGAGAGGGAGAAAGAAAAAGAGAAGAAACAGATTCGGGACGCTGCAGTGACTTCCCTGGGCCAGGCATAAAACAGGGATGCAGAATCTAGCTAACTAAGGCCTGTTCATTTAAGCTCATGGCAGGCCCCAAGCCAGGTGGTTAAGGCACCCAGATCCTACATGACTGACTGGTTCGAATCCTGGCACCTGCAGCTTGACAATGCGGGGAAAGGGGGCTGGGTGCATGCCTCAGATCCCAACAGGATGGAGAAATGGAGAAGGGGTTGTAGTGACCATGCCCCATTGGAGCATGCCCCATCTCTGTCTCTCTGGCAGTTAAAAAGGGGGGAAAACATCATCCTGTGTAGTTAAAAGTCCTTCCTGTCCCAGTGCCATCCTGCCCAGCCGGGGCGTGTCTGACCTATAGCTGTGAGCTGCTGCTTTGGAGGGGCTAAAGTGTGTGAGGACCATGAGTTTCAGAAGCCGAGGCCTGGCTACAGGCACTATTGGAGGTAGAGAGGTTTTGTTTGTGTTTGTTTGTTTTTTAAACATACATTTATTGATTGATTGAGATTTTTTAAAAAGAATTATTTATTTAACTTTTTATTTATTCATTTATCTTAACTTGACCAGAGAGAGGCAGAGAGAGAAAAAGTAAGAAAGCAAGCCACCAGGTCCAGGACTCAATCAATCGCAGTCAGCCATGTGGGAGTGTCCAGCGCCTTAATCACCATGCCACCTGCTGGTCCCTTGATTGAGATTTTCAAGGCACTTGGTCCAGGACTTGAACCACAGTTGCCGTGCGGGAATCTCCCACGCCTCCTGCTGGCCTGGGAGGTAGAGAGAGGAACTTTGCGATTTGGCTCCTCTGGGTTTTCTGTAGTCAGTGAGGGAGCAAGCTCAGACTGGTGCTGACCATATAAGGCAAGGGGCCCCAGGGCACCAGGAGACAGGCTGGAAGGCACAGGCCTAGGCAGCGCAGGTGCGCCTTCAGGTGGGGCTTGACTGTCGCCAGGGCCCTTGGATGGAAGGAGGGCAGGCAGGGCCCTGGCACCCCTTCTCCTCCCTGTGAGCAGCCCACCGTTTGTCGTGCTCCTGTTCCCCACCCCCAACTGGCCAGGTCCCTGTTCCTGCCCTCGTCATGATGGCTTTGCTGTCATTGTACCCAGGCGCCGTTGGGGAGGCGCGGCCGCCGAGCACATGTGCGGCCATGCTTTGCCCACCGTGGGGCTGAGGCTCCCTGGGCGCCATACTGTCCCCACAGCCAGGTGGGGTGCCCGCGGCACAGATGGCAGCCAGGGTGCAGCGTCGTCCGGCTCTGGTGCTCGGTGGACCGTGTTGCATGTCCTCGACACGTGACCCAGTCTTTCTGGATCTGTTTCCCTGTCTGTAGGAGGAGGGTGGTGGGGCAGCACCAAGTGAGGACAGGGGCATGTTCGTGTCAGACTGCAGGTGACTCCCAGGCTTTGCTCCACGAGCCTGCGGCCTGGCAGGAAGGGACCCATCTCCAACTCCAAAACTGCCGTGACCTCGGCTTATGTCTGAGAGACGGCCTGGGAGGTGGGGGCCATTAGTCTTAGGCATGTTTGAACATAGAGAGGTGGGAACCCCAACTCCGAGCTGGAGCTGAGGGAGAGCCCCTCTACTCATCCCCCACCCCACCCAGGCAGGAAACGCTGTCCTGAGAGTGTGCTATTTAAGGGGCCTCTGGGGACATCTGGCCAGAAAGGAACCATTTGAAGGAGGGTTTAAAATTAGCCCGGGTGCAATGGGCCGCCCCTGGGGAGAACTGAGGCAGAGGTTTCTATGGGGCGGCTCAGGCTCTGGGTCTGACCCAGACCTTGTCCTGCCATCCCATGGAAGAGGGAGAGTGGGAGTGGTTCTGGCCCAGCTGCTGTGACTCGGGCCCTGGGGGCTGCTGCCAGATGCTGGAACCATGTTGGGAGGCCCTGGGTTCAGTTCCTGGGTCAGCCCGAACATGCTGGCTGCTGAGAAGCTGGAGAGGGGTTGCAGCAGGACCGACCCTGTAGGGGGTTCCCCACTCTTCTCCCTCAGTATAGACAAAGGAAGGGAGGGGGGAGGACGGAGGACGGGCAGGGAACAGTGCAGCCTGCTCGCAGGGCCCTGGGAGTGGGGCGGGGCTCACCCTGAGCCAACCTGAGCAGGGCTGGGTGCCTGCCAGGGCCCCGTGTACTTTCCTGGTGCCCTGAAGCAGGTGTCAACTCCGGCAGTGGGGTGTGCAGGAGGGAAATCTGAGTTTGAGGCCCAGTGGCTGTCTCCAAAGAAACTGTGTGACTTGTACAAGTCACTTTTGTCTGGAGATTTACATGGAAGAGTCAAGCCCTGAGGTCAGAGGGCAGAGGGGCCTGTGGGGGCTTGGGTTTGGAGGTTAGTGCCCTCCACTGTCCAGGAGCTGCTGCGAACAGGGCAGACCTTGAGCTGTGTCTGCGGAGAGTGGAGCTTCCAAGACCGAGACAGAGAGGCCTGCACCTCCGCCCGGGAGCAGCGGCTGGGGAGATGGCGTGTCCTCCGCGGCCAGAGTTCTGCTGGGCATGTTTGTCCTGACCCTGGGTGCGTGGCACTCTTGTGTGGGTGAGGGTGTGACACGGGCTACTAGCTGCTATCAGGGTGGTCTCCTCTGACGTCTGGCTCTGTTGAGATCTCTGTGTTGGGAGTGACTTGGCGAGGTTCTGCTCTGGGTTTCAGCAGGCTGGCACCGAGTGCAGAGCAAGGTGGTTGTGGCCTCTGAAGGAGGGAAGTGGCCACTGTGGGGCCGCTAACTGCTCAGGAGTGGCCACGGGGCCAACGCTGTAGCGCTGAGCTGGATACCACTCTGCCAACCAGGTTCAGATCCTGGCCCTGGCAGCCTGGGGAGACAGACCGGGAGTGTGGCCTGACCATGCCTCTCCAGCAAGAGCACAGCCCCCTGGCAATTTCAAAAGAAGAAAAAAAGAGGGCAGGTAGTATAGTGGTTATGGCACTGGATCCCCACATGACCGACCACGGTTCGAGTCCTGGACCCAACAGCTTGAAACTCAGCCCAGGCATGTGTGTGTGCAAAGCCAAAATCCGAAGAGGAGAATGAAGAAGGGATTGTGGTGTGACCATCCACCCTGGGGGGTGATTTCTCTCTCTCTTTCCAACTAGTGCACATGTCCTATAGCAAAAACCTCTCCCCCCTCAAAAAAATAAGAAAGAAAGAAAACTAGGACCAGCAGGAGGCATGGTGGTTAAAGCCCTGGATCCCACATGACTAACTGCGGTTCTTGTCCCAGACCCAACAACTTAAAAACGCGTGCCAGGCACGTGTGCGTGCGTGTCCCAGATCCCAAGAGGAGAGCAGAAGAGAAGGGATTGCGGCGTGGCCATCTCCCCTGGGAGGTGATTTCTCGTTTCTTCTCTCTCTCTCTCTCTCTCTCTGCCTGTCTCTTTCTGGTAAATACGAGCCCTATAGCAAAAACTAAAACAAAGGGCCAGCAGGTGGCGTGGTGGTTAAGGCGCTGGACTCCCATATAGCTGACTGCGGTTCAAGTCTTGGACTTGATGGTTTTCTTGTTTTTTCTGGAGAGGTTTTTGCTACAGGGCACATGCGCTTAGAAAGACAGAGAGAGACAGAGAGACAGAAAGAGAGAAATCACCCCCTAGTGGGGATAGCCATGCTGCAATCCCTTCTCCTTCATTATCCTCTTGGGATCTTGGGCACGCATGCACACACACGCACCCACCGTCAGTTTAAGCCACCGGGTCCAGGACTTGAACCACGGTCAACTACATGGGAGTCCAGTGACATAGCCATTACACTAACTGCTGGTCCCTGGACTTGATGGCTTTCTTCCCCTCTCTCTCTCTCTTTTTCTCTCTCTCTGGTAAGCATGCATGCCCTGTAGGAAATTGATGATAATAATAATAATAACAACAATTAATAAAAATTAAATAAAAATTTTATCAATAACTATTATTACTATTTTAAAATAATTATTTAATTTTATTTATTCATCCATTTATTTTAATTTGACCAGAAAGAGTCTAAAAGGGAGAGACAGAGAGAAAGGAAGAAAGCAAGCCACCAGGTCTGGGACTTGAACCATGGTCGGCCATGTGGGAGTGTCCAGCCCCTTAACCACCACACCACCTGCTGGCCCCCCATGATTGTTATTACTTTTTAATTTGACCTGAATGAGAGAGAAGGAAAGTGAGAAAGCAAGCCGCCAGGACTGGTACTCAAACTGTAGCTGACTGTGTAAGAGTCCAGTGCCTTAACCAGCGTGCCACCTGCTGACCCCCCCCCATAGTTCTTTAGAAGAAAGGTGGCTGTGTGCTGGGTGAAATGTGAACCTGTCCTCATCTGCAGTGACAGGTTGTGAAGACCTGCGCTTGGCTCCGCAGTACGAGAAGTGGCACCATGTGAGGTGGTGCCACTTGTCCTCGTCCTTGGGGAGCACGGTTTTATGTGTTTTAATGTGTGAGCTGTGGAGCTCTCCCCTCTCATCACTGGGGTCTGCTCCTTTCACACCGGGTGCCCGCAGCTTTTTAGTAGCTGCAGTAATCCGGGAAGTGGTTCTGGCCCACCCTCTCGGGGCCCTCACCTGCTGTGCAGGTCGGGTGTGACTGCAGCCACATGCCGGACACCTGGTGTTCACAGCTTATAGCTGTGTTGAGGGCAAGGCTCGTGACTTACAGCGTCGCCTGGCTCACGGGAAACAGGCAGGATCCTATTCATTCTTCCAAACCCAGACTCGGAGCTCAGAAGAGCTAAGCGAGTGTTGGAAGGCAGCATGTGAGGCAGCACGGACTGGATTCCCAGTTCAGTGAGCGTTCAGAACCGGCCCTTGCTAGGAACTGGGCCTCGAAGCAAGATCATAACTAGGCCCCGTCACTGAAGAGCCAGCATCAGTGTGAGGAGCAGCAGGAAACGGACAAGGAATTCTGGCTCTCTGTCGAAATCGCTGCAGGACAGTGTGGCATGGAATTTCTCTTCCACGTGCACTTGGCCCTTCACACCCACAGGTTCTGCACCTGCAGCTTCTACCAGCTGTCCCAGGGAAAGTGGGCTGCATTTATACTGAACATGTGTGGGCTTTTTAAAAAAAATTAAATAATTGTTTTATTTAACTTTATTATTTTGACCAGAGAGGGACAGAGTCCTAAGAGAGAGAGAAAGAGCGGGAAAGTGAGAAAGCAAGACACCAGGTCCAGGACTCAAACCATGGTTGGCCATGTGGGAGTCCAGTGCCTCAACCACCGTGCCGCCTGCCAGCCCCTTATTTTAGGTTTTTGCCATAGGGCGCATGCGCTTGCTGGAGAGAGACAGAGAGGGGAGGTGAGAAACTATCCTCTGTGGTGGCCACACCACAATCCTTTCTCCTCCATTACCCTCCTGGAATTTTGAGCATGCACACATACATACCCGGCATGATTCTCAAGCCATAGGGTCCAAGGCACAGACCACGACTGGCCAGGTGGGAGTCCAGCATCCTAACCACCATGTCCCCTGCTGGCCCTGGGTTAAAGTGTACGGGGAGCTCAGCGTCAGCTGTGTGCGGTACTGCACCTGCTGTGCAGGGGGCTTGAGCATCAAGGATTTGGGGATTGAAGGTTCGTCTTTGCTTCTAGAGGCAGAGCCCCTCCACCGGGAGTCCATGGGTCTCTTCTGGAAATACACGTTCATTTTGCACGTGCATTTTTTTGGGTTAAGACATCGTGTCTTTCTTCCAAATCTCAGGCATCTCTGATCTAAGAAAGGACTTGATTGGTGCTGGCTAAGCCTGACTTTCTCCTTGCCTGTTTGCCAGCTGTCTGCAAAGAAGCAAGCAGGTTCTCGCAGAATGCAGAACGGCCCCTCCAGGATGAGCCCAGAGAAGGGGAGGGGTACAGAAAAGGCTTTGATGAAAGCTCAGTGCTGGGAAGTGGGGTGTCAAAGTGCCTCTGTGTCTAAAGGAGGCCCTGGAAGTACTGGGTTCCTCCGTAAGCTCTGGAGGGTTCCAGTTCCCGACGTAAAGGAAGAGCCCTCGCCCCACCGTTCCTACCCAGCCTGGCCCTGAGCACTGTGGTCTCTGTCCCCAGGTCCGGACTCTGTTTGTCAGCGGCCTCCCTGTGGACATCAAACCCCGAGAACTCTACCTACTCTTCCGGCCATTCAAGGTGAGTGAGGCCCAGACGTCCACAGGGCAGAACCTTGGACTCGGGGCAGCAGCAGGAGTGAGTCTGTGCTATGGGTGGGCGGCAGGAAGGTGCAGGGCCATGTGGCAGGCGATTGCAGACCCACCTCTGCCCTCGTCCCTGCAAATGTACATGCTGCCCTCTGCCCCCTGCTCAGCTCTTCGGAGCCTCTGTTCCCATGTCTGTAAGGCGGAGACGATAAAGAATCAGAATAGGCTATGCCGTGTGAGGAACCTTTGAGCGTCAGTGTAGCATTTTCAGTCTGTGGGGTCTGTGCTCCCAGATTCCGAGTTAGTGGAGCACGCGGGGTTTTACGCATGAGATGCTGAACCCTGCCGCCTGCCCCGTGCTGCCATGTGACTCGGGGCATGAGGCGGCGGGACTTGGCCTGGGGGTCGGAGTGGGTTGCCTCTAGGGGGAGGGTGGTCCAGGGAAGGAGGGGGCTGTGGGGGAAGCCGGGCTGGGTGGGCACGAAAGCTCTGGCCTTCCCACTAATGGCCACCTCTCTCCGCAGGGGTACGAAGGCTCCCTGATCAAGCTCACCTCTAGACAGGTAATCCTTCTGCCGGGTGTCTCTTTCCCAGCTCAGACTGCTGTTCGGTTTGGAACCGAAGTCCACTGCCTTTCCCTGGTCTGGAGGCTGGTGGCAGCCGAGCCCCTCTCTCACCAGCT
>NW_006159521.1:702665-711081 GCF_000334495.1 Tupaia belangeri chinensis
GGGGGGGGGGGCCATCGGAGCCCCTCTCTCACCAGCTGTCTGAGCCTTCGGCTCCTGGCCCTGGTGTTTAGCTCTTGGCCACCAGAGCCGCTGCCTGGCCGCCATGGCCGGAGATGCTAGAAGTGGTAGTGAAGCCCTAACTCCTTCCGCAAGGGGGCCGTGGCTGAGAGCCCGTGTCCTCGATCCTGAGGGTGGGCATTGGGGAGCTCTGACTTGTGCTGTACGGGGCGCCTCTGCGCCAGCGGGACCTGGGAGGACATGGCCAAGGGGCGTTTTCTTCCCCTTCCTGCCCCTCTCTTCATTAGCGGGACAGACACGCTTGGCGGTTAAGGGTGGTCTTTCCGTTTGGAGGGGGAGGTCAGTGGGGACGGATGCGAGGGCTTCTCTCTTTGTCCTGCCAGCCTGTCGGTTTTGTGATCTTCGACAGCCGGGCAGGAGCAGAAGCAGCCAAGAACGCGCTGAACGTGAGTCTGCGAGCACTAGTCTTGCCCCGGAGTCCCTGTTCCATCCTCTGCAGACCTTCCTCCACCCCTTGCCCAAGCAGGGGGTCCACGCGCGAACCCCACTTCCCAGCCGTGCCAGGACAGGGTCCTCGGCTGCGCTGTGTGCCAAATGCCATCCCGAGGCCCGGGCAGCATTTCCTCTGCAGGGCAGGTCTTCCCAGCTGGTTCCTGGGACCCTTCTGTACCGGCTGCAGGTGGCAGTGCTGCTGCTGCAGAGTGAGCCCCTCCTTTCCTTCCCTCTTTGTGTAGGGTATTCGCTTTGATCCCGAGAACCCGCAGACCCTGAGGCTAGAGTTTGCCAAAGCCAACACGAAGATGGCCAAGAGCAAGCTCATGGCAACCCCGAACCCCACCAACGCGCACCCCGCCCTTGGAGCCCACTTCATTGCCCGGGACCCCTGTGAGTGCTCTGAGCCGCCCTTTTCAGCCCGCCCTTTCCAGGCCTTTCTGAGACTCAGGCATTCTCCTCCCTGGCAGCCTCTGGGCCTGGCCAAGCCCCTGCGCTGTCAGGGGGACCTGACTTCCCCAAGGTTTCTGGGACTTCTCTTGGTTGGCGTGGGCGGAGGTCTGTCTGGGAGCTTCCTGAACTAGAAAGGCTGCTCTGTGTGCCAAGCCTCGTTACCATGAACTGCCTGGTCTTGGGGTCCTCCATGGGGAGCCGCAGCCCACTAGAGCTGGATTCCCGTCTGTGTTTGGAGGGGGCTGATGGGAGTGGGGAGCGGCGTTCTGACAGTGGAGGCTGCTGTCTCCCGTTGCAGATGACCTGATGGGGGCTGCTCTGATCCCTGCGTCCCCAGAGGCCTGGGCCCCTTACCCTCTGTACACCACAGAGCTCGCCCCTGCCATCTCACATGCTGCGTTCACCTACCCAGCCGCCACTGCCGCCGCCGCCACCCTACACGCTCAGGTAAGCCCTTTGGTGAGGAGCAGAAGGGGGGACCTGGGGCTGCCACTGCATCTGCGCGGGGCGGGGAGGGTTAGCACGACGGACAGGCTCCGAGCCAAGGCAGCTGTTGCATCTGGTGCCCTCGGGGTTGGTGGGTGGTGATCCCAGCCTGGCTATGCAGGCCTCAGACCCTACAGCGGGGGGAGGTCTGTGTTGTGGCATGGGGGGGTGACTTCCAGTGGCAATGCCGGGACACCAAGAAGCCCCACAGGGAAGGCTGGGGGCATCCTGAGCCCACCTCAGCCTCTGCACAGTTGCGGGAACCAGGCTGTGAGGGAGCGGGCAGGGTGGCTGCCATGTGGCCTGCGCAGTAGGAGGGGGAGCAGAGGGAAAGGCAAGGAGAAGCCGGGAAGGGAGAGCTCGAGGGAACCAGGAGCTGCTCGCACATCCACCTTCAGGTCCTCTGAGGGCGCAGTGACCCTTGGGTCCGCCCAGTTCCAGGAGGGAAGTTTAGGTTCAGGGGCAGCCATGCTAGCACCCTGTCTCCCCGCCAGGGGGTTCTGACCACGGCAACTTCCAACTGCACCAAGGGCAGGATGGTGGCTAAGCTTGGCGCCGTGCCCGGGCTGAGCACTGCAGCCGGCTGGGCGATTGATCGGAGGGTAGGGAGGTGGCAAAGACCTTCCCTGGAGGAACTGCCCCACTGTTTACCACAGACCAGCCACTCTGGCGGAGCAGAGGAGCTGGCTCTGTCCCCCAACCTGGGCAGTCTGGTGCTCAGGCCAAGCCCTGCCCTGCAAGACACTGGGCCGAATCACAGACTCCCACCTCCCTGGGCCCTGCCACTCTCGGCTATGTGATCTTCACCTCCAGGCCTCCATGTCCTCATCTGTAAAGTGAGAGGGAGAGACCAGATCGGGTGGAGAGGTTCTGCCCTGTCCCCTCGGAGACGTGAGGCCGCTGCTGTGACAGCCAGGACGATGAGTCCGTCAAATGAACCTGGGAGAGGCGTGCCGCTGCCCACTGCCCCTGTCCCCAGACTCCATACCCAGGGCTGTGTGCCCACCTGTCGCCCTCACTGCCCCTGTCCCCAGACTCCATACCCAGGGCACCCTGCCATGCTGGGTCCAATCTCCATGCAAGCCTGGCTCTGGCTTTCAGTACCTGTGACCTCAGACGGCCCTACCGCCGTGCGCCTGTGTCTGTGAACCCAGTGAGAGTGGCAGCTCTTGGCAGGGGTTGTGACCGTGTTAGCAGAGAGGAAGTGCTGTGCATGTGGCGGGTGAGGACTGTGATTAACCGTCGGCTCCTCTGCCCGCCCGCGTGCCTGCCTTCCGGCCTCTCTGCACGGCTGAAAGTGTCTACAAAAGGGAAGTGGACACTGCTGATCCAAAGTGGATTGTTCTGAACCCAGGGGGCCAGTAGAAAAACTGAGTTTCCCTGTGCCTGGGGCAAGGAGGTGACTTCCAGAGAAGGTGGCATCAGTGGGGGAGACCGAGACCTCCTCCCTCTGCCTAGCCTGACACCCGACTGCTTGCCCTTCCCAGTGGTCCATTCCAGCCAAGGTCTCCACGGCCAGGTGGTCACAGGGGCCAGACCCGCAGGAAGGGGCCTGGGGGGCATCCTGTCCTGCTTAGTCTTGGCCTGAGGCCATCTTGCTTGGTCTCCCAGCACTCTTGATAAACCAGTTCCTTTGAAGAGGTGAAGTGTGAAAGCAGCCGGGGCTGGCGGGGCTCAGTGGGGCTCAGTGGGCTCGGCACATTAAGATGGTGCCCTGGGCCCAGCAGGCGGGGTGGAGGGGAAGGTGGCTGGGGCCCACGTGGCCAGCTAAGCAGGCAGTCCTAGACCCTGCCACTTGAGAATCAAGCCAGGCCCAAAGTCCTAAAAGGAGAAGGGGTCGTGGCATGGCCCTCCCCTCCTGGAGGGATTTTCCTCTTTCTCCCTCTCTCCCTGGTGAATGCACATGCCCTATAGCAAACCAGAACCAAAACCAGAAACCAGACGGATGGTGGCCTGAAAGCAGGGATCCTGTTCATTCGTGCCCCCAGGTCTCAGACGGGATTTCATTTTCCATTTCATCCCGAGGAAATGGTTATCTTTCCTTGTCTTGCTAGAGGATGCACCTGCTTGACAGGGAGGGGGGGGACAAAGCACCTCCAGTGGCTGGCACACTGGTCCCTTTCCTTCCATTTCTTCATCCCGCCAGGATTTGGGGCACGCACATGTGCATGCACACGTGCCTGGTGTATTTTTCAGGCTCTTAGGAATCAGAAATCAAAGCCAGTCATCCATATGGGATCTAGTTCCCAGACCCCCTAGGCCACTGGGCTGGCCCAGAAATAGGGTCTTCCCACATCGCTTTCTCCACTCGAATTGGTTCAGTGACTTCCCAAAGACCTTAAGGTTACAGAAGCTCCCCTGCCTTTCTTCCTGTCTGTGGTTATCATCTGACGGCTGCACCAACTCCATCGGCTTTGGGGACGAGGAAGTGGACTTGGTGTCTGAAAGCTCCTTGGAGCGCCCTTTGGCCCCGGGAAAGGGCTTCCTAAGGTCAGATGTCGTAGGTCTGCGCTTTCTGGGGAAAAGTAAATGGGCAGGTTTGTTTTCGTTTTCCTTTGGTTTATTACCTACTCCCCTAAAGCCACTATTTTTAGTCCTTAGATTTGGCAGGTAGTTGGGAACTGATGTGTAAATAAATCCAAAGATCTGATTCTTGTCCAAATACTATTTTATATGTGTGTGTGAATATATATGTGTGTGTGTGTAATTTTTCTTTAAAAAAAAAAAATTTTTTTTTTTTTTACTTGATCAGAGAGGGACCAGGGGACAGGGAGGGGCGGGTAAGAAAGCAAGCTGCCAGGTCTGGGACTCAAACCATGGTCAACCATGTGGGAGTCCAGCACCCTTAACCACCACACCACCTTCTGGCCCCAATTTTTCTTTTACATTTTTTTGTTTTTGTTTGTTTTCTGTAGGGCATGTGCCCTTCCTTGCCAGAGAGAGAAAGAGGAAAGCTGAGAAATAAACCCCCCAGGGGTGGTAGCCACACCACAGTCCCTCCTCTCTTCTGGGACCCTGAGCACGCACTCACATGCACCCAGTGGTGATTGTCAAGCTGCCCGATCCGGGACTCAGACTGTGCAGTTGGCCGTACGGGGCCCACCCACCGTAACCATCATGCTACCGGCTGGCGCCTATATTTACTCTGTAAAACTTCAACATTTGAACACTTTCTGTGTCATTAAATCCAGCTTTTAGGGACCAGCAGATGGCGTCCTGGTTATGTTACTGGACTCCCACACGGTTTGAGTCCCAGACCTGGCAGCTTGAATCTCATGTTGGGTGTGTGTGCCCAAAATTCTAAGAGGAGAATGGAGAAGGAATTGCAGCGTTGCCATCCTCTGTGGAGGGTGATTTCTCACTTTCTGTCTCTGTCTCCAGTGAGCAAATGCGCTGCGCAGCAAAACTCTCAAAAGAAAACAAAAATCACCGGGAACCAGCAGTTAGTGTAATGGCTATATCGCTGGACTCCCACGTAGTTGACCGCAGTTCGTGTCCCGGACCCGGTGGCTTAAAACTCACGCCGGGTGCGTGTGCGTGCGTGCCCAAGATCCCGAGAGGAAAATGGAGGAGAAGGGATTGCGGCGTGACCATCCCCCCGGGGGTGATTTCTTACTTTCTGTCTCTATGTCTCTATCTCTCTCTGTCTGGCGAGCGCATGCACCCTATAGCGAAAACCTCTCAAAAAAAAAAAAGATCTGCATTTGCAGTGCCTGCCTAGCAGCATGGCATATGTAAGGGCGTCCAGATCCCGGCAGGTGGTGGGATGCTTCACACACGGTCACACTGCAGTGGGTGCACTTGCTCTGACTCCAGGCTACGTGTCCTGTTCTGTTTTCCTGTGATAAATTCCTAGAGCTGTTACCCAGTTACACTGAAGGCTTGCTAATCTGAGTTAGATATTTTTCTTTAAAAAAAAAAAAAATGCAGGGCTATCAGGTGGCATAGTGGTTAAGGCGCTGGACTCCCACTTGGCCACCTCGGTTTGAGTCCTGGACCTGGTGGCTTGAAAGTCACACTGGGCGTGTGTGGGTGTGTGTGTGTGCCCAAAACCCCAGGAGAAGGGATTGCAGTGTGACCATCCCCCTGCAGGGAGTGGGGGGATATCTCACTTTTCCTCTCACTTTCTCTCTCTCTGTCTTGCTCCAGTCAATGAATGCAACTGATGGCAAAAACCTAAACCACACACTGTCAGCCATGTGGGGTCTGGCTCGGCCATTCTAACCACATTCCAGCAGGTGGCCCTGGGTGTCTTGTTTTATTGACCTTCTGGTGCGTGACACTTCAAGTTGTTTGGCCATTCATATTCTTTGTGGATTCACTCCTTCCTGTTTTTTTTTTTTTTTTTTTTAAATTATTTCATTTAGCTTTATTTATTTATTTATTTAAATTGACCAGAGAGAGAACAAGAAAGCAAGCTACCAGGTCTGGGACTTGAACCACAGTTGGCCATGTGGGAGCCCTGTGTCCTTAACCACCACACCACCCACTAGCCCCCCTTTTTTATGTGTCTTCTCAGTCTGTCCTGACAACAGAGAGAGGGGTGTCCTCCTCTCTAGGGCTCATGTGCCTGCTGGAGGGAGACAGAGAGACAGAAAGCAAGAAATCACCCCAAGGGAGGATGGCCACACCACAATCCCTTCTCCATTTTCTCAGGAGTTTGGGCACACATGCATGTGCACCTGGCATGAGTTTTAAGCCACTGGGTCTGGGACTTGAACCACGGTTGACTATGTGTGAGTCCAGTGACGTAACCATTATACCATCTGCTGGTCCCTGTAGCAGCCCTCTTAGGGCCTGGTCATTGTAGCCTGTGGGGTGGCGGCCCAGGACCCGCATCTCCCCCATGGACAGCTAGAGGCCCTGAGAGGACACTGACTGCTAGTTCCCTGACCTGGGGCCCCTGCCCGCTAGCTGAGGCAGGAAGAAGAGGTTCAGGGAGGGACTGTGCCTCTTCCAGAGCCCCAGGCCACTGACCTCAGTGCAGCCTGTCTGCCTTAGTGGCATGGCTGGGACCATCCTGAACCTGCAGACAGGAGCTTCCTCCACTTTCTCCCCAAGGAGCCACCGACTTGTCTCGGGCTGGAGAGAAGGTGCCGCTTTGGAGGTGGGGGTCACAGCACCTTGTGGAGAGGGGCAGGGTCTGGCCGTTCACTGAGGGAGGCCTGAAGAAGTACCCAAGGCCTCAGCTTCCCCACAAGGAAAGATGGATGAACTGGAAGGCCAGACAGCAGCTTAGCAGTAGTGCTTGCAAGGCTCTGCAAGGCTGACCCACATAAGAAGGTTCCAGGTTCAGGTCTGGAGACTTCCCTGAATGCAGTGCACACGTGCCCACGACCCAGGGCTGCCAAGCTGGGATGGACAAAGGCGGGACCCTATTGCAGGGGAACCTATCTCGCTTGCTCGCTCACTCTCATAGAGGAAAGAAGTAAGCTTTTAAAAGAGTAAATCGGGCCAGCAGGTGGTATGATGGTTGAGGCACTGGACTCTCACATGACCAACTGCAGTTCGAGTCCCATACCCAGTGGCTTGGAAGTCACACCGGGCATGTGTACATGTGTGTCCAAAATCCCGAGAGGAGACTGGAAGAGAAGGGATTGTGGTGTGGCCTTCCCTCCTGGGGGTGTTTCCTCATTTTCTTTCTCTCTGGCAAACACACACACCCTATAACAAAAACCTTTTTTTTGTGTAAAAAAAAGGGTGGTGTTACTCAGAAGGCTTCCTGAGCCCCTCCCTCCCGGTCATCCAGTTCTCCCTCGTCCTGCCCTGCAGGGCACCCAGCCAGTCCCAGCACTTCCTGCTGCAGGGAAGGGCGGAGGTCAGAGTGGGGGTGCTGCGCGGGAAGCACAGGCTTCTCTGGGAGTGGCAGTGCTGGCTTCCTCTGTCCCTGCCTTGTGCAGTGAGTCCTGGTGTCAGCCTGCTTCAGCTGAGTGTCCCAAGGCTCGGCCAGGGCAGGAGGAACTTCCTCCCACACAGCTGTCAGCCAGGAAGGGGAGGAACTGCTTCCAGATGTCAGGGAGGCTGAGTAGGAAATGCTGTGGCCTCCGAGGCTGGACGGCCCAGGGCGAGGAGTGGGTTCGGCCAGGTGGTTCCTGCAGCCCTGGACCGGCTGTCCTCTGGTGACAGCAGCGCCATCATGGAGCCCGTGAAGAGCTGGCTCAGTGGTGCCAAGGGTGGTCCTGCTGGGCACCAAGTATGCTGCTGGCTGGGTCCACAGTCCCTGGCTTCCCACCGAGCTGCAGGGGGTGCTGCTGGGGTTATGCATTGCAGAGCAGCACCTAGGGCTTTGGGGGCACGCGCGAGCCTGAGGCTTCCCTCAGTCCCCAGTGCCTGGCATTGCCCAGCGTCTCCTCTGCTTACCCAAGGCAGGAATTGCAAGACGACAAATGGGTGTTCTCTGTGTGCCTGGCTTTTTCTTTAAAGGTTTTTTGACCATAGGGTATTTGCACTCACTGGAGAGACAGAGACTGAGAGACAGAGAGAGGTAAAGTGAGAAATTATCCCCTGGGGGGATGGCCATGCCACAATCCCTTCTCCATTCTCCCAGAATTTTGGGCATATACACACATGCCACCCGTGTGAGTTTCAAGCTGTTGGATCAGGGATTTGAACCGTGGTCAGCCACATGGAAGCCTAGCACTTTAGCTACTACACTACCTGCTGGCCCCATCAGCTTCTTGTTTTCTACAAGGTCTCTTGAGTGCTACCCCCCTCTTTCTTAGGGGACCCCTGGCCCCTCAATGAAGGTTCAGCTTCTCCTGGGCGGCGTGGCGTGGGCAGCCTCTGCGGCTGGCATAGCACACTTCCAGACTGCTCTGTGGGGTTAGGGTGCCTGTTTTCTGGACCCGCTTCTGGGAATCCAGCTTTGGGGGCTTCTGCTACTGCTCTGACCTGCTGGCACGTGGTACCTGCCCGGCATTGGCGAGATGTCCTGAAGCTGCCAGCCACCCATGTGCGGGCTCAGCGG
>NW_006159521.1:711360-719838 GCF_000334495.1 Tupaia belangeri chinensis
GGGGTCCACAGTCCCTGGCTTCCCACCGAGCTGCAGGGGGTGCTGCTGGGGTTATGCATTGCAGAGCAGCACCTAGGGCTTTGGGGGCACGCGCGAGCCTGAGGCTTCCCTCAGTCCCCAGTGCCTGGCATTGCCCAGCGTCTCCTCTGCTTACCCAAGGCAGGAATTGCAAGACGACAAATGGGTGTTCTCTGTGTGCCTGGCTTTTTCTTTAAAGGTTTTTTGACCATAGGGTATTTGCACTCACTGGAGAGACAGAGACTGAGAGACAGAGAGAGGTAAAGTGAGAAATTATCCCCTGGGGGGATGGCCATGCCACAATCCCTTCTCCATTCTCCCAGAATTTTGGGCATATACACACATGCCACCCGTGTGAGTTTCAAGCTGTTGGATCAGGGATTTGAACCGTGGTCAGCCACATGGAAGCCTAGCACTTTAGCTACTACACTACCTGCTGGCCCCATCAGCTTCTTGTTTTCTACAAGGTCTCTTGAGTGCTACCCCCCTCTTTCTTAGGGGACCCCTGGCCCCTCAATGAAGGTTCAGCTTCTCCTGGGCAGCGTGGCGTGGGCAGCCTCTGCGGCTGGCATAGCACACTTCCAGACTGCTCTGTGGGGTTAGGGTGCCTGTTTTCTGGACCCGCTTCTGGGAATCCAGCTTTGGGGGCTTCTGCTACTGCTCTGACCTGCTGGCACGTGGTACCTGCCCGGCATTGGCGAGATGTCCTGAAGCTGCCAGCCACCCATGTGCGGGCTCAGCTGCAGGTCGCAGGCCTCCAGGCTCAGGGGTCCTGCAATGGAGGGAGCAGGAGGTGTGAAAAGGTCAGAACCAAGTGACACCAGCTGGGGCCCGTCCACGGCTTCTCTGAAGAGCCCTGCAAGGATGGAGACCAACGCCTGAGCCTGCCCGAGCAGCCCAGAGCACTGTGGGTCTTAGGGGTGCACCCTGTCCTGCTGATCCTCACAGCCACCCAGAGACAGCCCTGTCTCCTAGCTAGTGGGGACAGCCGCAGCACTGGACCGAACATTCTAGCTCACCCGCCTCCCGAGGATAGGGGCCCACAGCCTCCGGTGCAGCCTCAGGCAGTGGGTCAGGGGGCACTTCCCCCTCCCCCGCAGGACGAGGAACTTGGAGGTGAGTCCTGGCCCCACAACTGTCCACCTGTTGGTGACAGGACTCCAGCAGGACAGCAAAGGCCACATTTCGGGCTCCCGAGGGCAGGACTCACTCGGGCTGCGGCTTCTCTTGCAGGTGCGCTGGTACCCGTCCTCCGACAGCACGCAGCAAGGGTGGAAGTACCGCCAGTTCTGCTAAGTCTTCGTAAGTGTCCGGCAGAGGTGGCCCGGGCGTCCAGGGCCCTGGCTTCCTGCAGGGCCGTGGTCCTCCCGCCTGTGTCCAGGAGTTGGCGAGCACACGGCTGTGCGGAGCCTGCTCACGGGCTACTGGCTCCTTCCCTCCCGCCCCTGACCCCTTGCCATGGGCAGAGCCTGGGTGCAACCCTGCCCAGCCTCCTGCTCAGGCTCCTTCTCCTCCCTCCAGGTCTTGCCACCGGGGAGTTGGTCCTGGGAATTGGTACCTCGGTGCCAGGACAGGCGCCCCATGCTTCCGAGGCCCCAGGCGGCTGGGCAGAGCTGCTGCCTCCCACCAAAGACTGTGAACTGAAGCCAGCCTCAATGGACTGCTCCCCGCCCCTGCCCCCTCCCCCCTCAGCCCTGTTTGACCCCAAAGCCTTTCTCCAAGGCCTCCCAGGGGAACTTGGGGGCCTTCTCCCCAGGACACCCAGACCCTGCTTGGAGGCCTCACTGGGACCCTGCAAGGCCTGATCTCTCGCCCAGACTTGCTTCTGTAACTCTCCTCAAGGAAGGCGTTTAGTTCTGCATGTTTTCTGGCATGAATTAAGACACTTAAACTGTGTATATGTGAGTGTACAGTTTGTTCTCACGCCATGTCACCATAGCAACAGGTCCTGGCCACCACTGGCTCCCCGTGCCTGGTCCCTCCACGCCCCACCCCGACACCTTGCTTCATTGGGGACCGAGGCTTGTGGCTGATTCTGCCTTGATGGCCCAGCATCCCACACCCCTATGCACCCCTCCAGGCCCAGCCACCACCCAGGGTACCTAGTGTTTGCTTTTTCATTTCAGATCGGGGCCCTTCAATCCCCCCTCCTCAGGTGGGCCAGCCATTGTGAGAAAACCCTGTCTCTGCCCGAGTTGCTTACCTCTCCACAGACACCCCCCACCCCCTGCCGTCGCCCCTCATCTTTCCAAACCTCGAAACCAACCAAAACGTGAGAAGTATTTTTGTACCCTGTATAACAAAATATTTATGCATCATAAAGGATTTTTTTGTGCGTGTACCATTAATTATTAAAGAGACCTTGTTTACCCTGTCAGATAAGTTTAATGTTTAGTTTGAGGCATGAAGAAGAAAAGGGTTTCCAGTCTTCAGCAGGGAGCCTTCGTGTCAGGGTTAGTGTAAGGAAAGTGAAGGAAGGAAGAGTTGTGCAATTGTATTTTGTGTTTGTGAGTGTATCCGTGCTTTGCCGTGGGCCGCAGCCGTGCCCGTCTCGCCGGTCCGGACGCGGGGGACGAGGTGGCTGTAGTAATTGCTGATCCTGTGAGAATGTGAAACTGGATAATATATGAAATGCAAAATAAAAACAATCGTCCAGAGTGCCTGCTCTCGGCCCTCCGTCTTCCGTGGGCTGCAGGCTGGCGGTGCCTTTGGAGGGCACAGCCGGGGCCGGGGAGGTGGGAGGCCTGGGCGATAGGGCAGGACCTGGTCGGGGCTCACTTGGCCTCTCCTGCCTCCCCCTTCTGCAGTTGAAGCTTAGTCCTGGAGGGGAAGTGACCTGCCCGGGGCCACGTCAGTCCGGCTCACCCTGTGCTAATTCACTTGCTTCCTCCTCTGCAGTTTTGGCATTCCGCACCCAGAGTGAGCACCGAGTTGTGGGAGGCTGTGCCCCTGGAATCCAGTCCACCCTAGAGCTAGGGTCTATGGGATGTGCTTCCTGGGGCCAGAGCCAGCGGGCGAGTGGGCGTCGAGGTGCAGGGGGAGAGGCAGTGGGGTGGGGCAGGGTGTCAGGATGGCCTGCAGCGGCCTTGATTCTGGTTCCAGGCCAGGTTCCTGCTCATCTGTGAACTGGCTCTGGATTTCTGCCTCCTGATGCATTTCCAGCTTTTTCCTCCCGTGGCCCAAGGTGCTCCCCTGCACACCCCCTCTGCCCAGTCTCCCTACCCAGAGCTGTGCCTAGAAAGGTCCATCAGCCCTCTGGGTTTCAGCCCAGCCTTGGCCCGAGCACGGCGGAAGTGGCTGCAGCTGGCACCAACCTCCTCACCTGTACCTGTAGTGACCCTGGCGTCCCCATCCCTGCCTCACCCCGAGCCCTGGTCCTGTCCGCCTGTTCACTGCTGATGAACCTGTCACTAAGCCCAGCTGCTGTGCCGAGGAGGGAGGACAGCCCCGGCTGCCTGAACCCTGGAGGTACCTGGGTGGTGGGTGTGGCACCTGAACCCGGAGGGGCTCTGGAAGGAGGGAGTTGGAGTGTCCCCAGGGAGGGAGGGCGCCATGTCCCCACAGCCACATACCCTGGGCTCACTGTATCAGGCCCACTGGGCACTGGCTGGGTGGCAGGGCCTCCCAGCCCGCAGCCCCTCATGCTGGCGGGAAGCTGCTCTGAGCCATGGCCACCCACCGCCCAGCCATGCCTGACCTACTTCGGCTGTCAGGAACCACTGGGTCTTCCTGAGGCGGTGAATTATTTAGCTGGGGCCCGGGCCTGTCTGAGGGGCCAGGAGGACTGCTCCATAATTTAAAGGGCCCTGCGCCTGTGGCTCCCCTGGGGGGCCTCCTTCACGCTTTGCTGAGCAGGACCCAGGCTGGGCCTGAGGAGGGGCAGGGAGGGGAGCAGCCCTGCAGCCCTGCAGCTCTGGGGTGGGAGGGGCCTGCAGGAAGGCCTGTGCACAGCCATGTCTGGGCCAGTTGGAGTAGGGAGCCCCGGTAAGGCTGGGGCAGAGCGGGTCTGCTCCCCGCTAGGCCCTACCAGAGACCCTTTCTTTCTCCTTTCCAGGAGCTTCGTCCTGGTCTCTGCAAGGGAAAGGCCTCTGTCCTTGCTGAAGGGGATTTAGGCGTTTAGCTGTGACAGGGTCCCTTTGGTTAGAGTCCCCTCCTGCGGCACTGGAACCTCCCTCTGTGGGAGGAGAGACCATCTGCATGATGCCCCGCGCTCGGCCTGGGCCTGGGCCAGAAGCTGCTCTACCTGGAGCAGGGGTGGTGCGTGGACCCCGGCCGTCCTTGGCCAGCCCTGGCCAGGAATGTGATGTGGGCTGTCACCATGTGCCTGACAGTAAGCATCCTGGGAATCCATGCAGGGTAAAGGGTCAGGCTGGTAGGGACCCAGAGCTCTGGGGGAACTGGGACTGCCACCTTGCAGCTGCCCAGCCTGTCCCTAACAAGCACTGCGTGGCTCTTTTTACATTTTTAAGAATTACTGGTTTATTTTATTTTATTTTTTTTTTTGAGAGATTTTTTTGCTATAGGGTGTGTGCGCTCACCAGAAAAACAGAAAGTGAGAAATCACCCCCCCAGGAGGGATGGCCACACCACAATCCCTTCTCCATTTTCCTCTCAGGATCTTGGGCACGCACGCACACACGCCCAGCATGAGTTTAAGCCACTAGGTCTGGGATTTGAACCCTCCAAAGGGTGCCCACACTGTAATCCCTTTTCCTCCATTCTCCTCTCAGGATTTTGGGCGCACATGCGCCCAGTGCGTTTTTCACACTGCCAGGTCCAGGACTTGAACTGTGCTGTCGTCCATGTGGGATCGAGCTGCCTTAACCACCATGCCACCTGCTCGCCCCATTTTCCCTCTGAATGTGTATGTATTTCTATGTCTCTAGGCCCTTCCCTCACAAGGTTATTTTGAGGTTAATGATAACACAAGAGCATGCCTAAGAACGTAGCCAATACTGAATATTTTCTGTGGTTATCTTGAATAAATATATTTTCATATTTCTCTCATCCTTAACAAGAAGTGAAATTGAGCCAATTATGCTTTTCTGTTTTGTTTTGTTTTTGCTATAAGGTGTGTGCGCTCATCAGAAAGACAGACAGGCGAACCAGCAGTTAGCGTAATGGCTATGTTGCTGGACTCCCACATAGCTAACCGCGGTTCGTGTCCCGGACCCAGTGGCTTAATAAGCCACTCTCTCTTTCACTCTATCCCTCTCTGACCAAATTTAAATAAATAAATAAATGGATAAATAAAGTAAAATAATTTTTTAAATGAAGGTACTGCAGGGGCCAGCAGGTGGCATAGTGCTTAAGGCACTGGCTCCCACATGGCTTAATAAGCCACCGGGTTCAGGACTCGAACCGCGGTCGGCTACGTGGGAGTCCATTGACATAGCCATTACGCTAATGACTGGTCTCGAGCCAATTACATTTTTTGTAGTTGACTATTTTAAAAATAAATTAGCACTGGGGCTGGCAGATGGCGTGGTGGTTAAGGATGCTGGACTCCCACATGGCTGACTGCAGTTCAAGTCCCAGACCTTGCGGCCTATCTTCTCACTTTCCCTCTTTCTCTCTCTGTACCTCTCTGGTCAAATTAAAATAGATAAAGTTAAACAAAGTAATTCTTTTTTTAAAAAAATCAAACATTGAAAGGGATTTTAACTTTTTTAAACTTTTCTTCTTCTTCTGCTTCTTCTTCTTCCTTCTTTCTTCTTCTCCTCCTCCTCTCGGGATCTTCGGCACACCCGCACATGCGCCTGGCGTGAGTTTAAGCCACTGGGTCCAGGACTCAAACCATGGTTGACTATATGGGAGTCCAGCAACATAGCCATTACACCAACTGCTGGTCCCCCATTTGAAAGGCTTTTTGTTTGTTTGTTTTTGTTTTTGTTTTTAGAGGTTTTCGCTGTAGGGCACATGGGCTCACCAGACAGACAAAGACATAGAGATAGAAAGTGAGAAATCACCCCCCAGAGGGGATAGTCACGCCGCAATCCCTTCTCCATTCTCCTCTTGGGATCTTGGGCACGCACACACACGCACCCGGCGTGAGTTTTAAGCCACTGGGTCCGGGAAGGGAACCACGGTCGACTACGTGGGAGTCCAGCGACATAGCCATTACGCTAACTGCTGGTTCCCCCCATTGAAAGGTTTTTAATCCCATGTTCTGCCTGGAGGAGGGATGGCAGAAGGCGGGGCAGGGGCTCCGGAGCCTTAGAGAACACCTGCAAGTCCCCAGAGCTCGCTTGTAGCCCGGGACCTCACACTGGCCTTTCTGTCAAACCACATAGGAGTCCTCACCGCAGGTGGCAGTCACTGCCATGCATTCCGCTTTAGAGTTTACAAAACACATTCCCATGCGCTCTCCAGTGACCGCCAGGGATAAGCAAGAAAATCATTAGCCTCTTCTTTTACAGTCATAGAAACCAAAATTAAAAGGTTCTGGAGGCCGGCAGGTGGCGTGGTGAAGGGTGCTGAACGCCCCCATGGCTGAATGCAGCTTGGGTCCCAGACCTGGCAGTTCGCTCTCTCACTTTCTCACTCTCCCTTTCACTCTATTCCTCTCTGACCAAATTTAAATAAATAAATAAATGGATAAAGTAAAATAATTTTTAAAATGAAGGTACTGCAGGGGCCAGCAGGTGGCGTAGTGCTTAAGGCACTGGCTCCCACATGGCTGACCACAGTGAGTACCAGACCTGGTGGCTTGAAAGTCACATGGGCCATGTGTGCGTGCGTGCCCAAAACCAAGGGAGGAGAATGGAAGAGAAGGGATTGTGGTGTGGCCATTCCCCTGGGGGGTAATTTCTCACTTTCCCTCCCCTTGTCTTTCTCCAAAGAGCACATGTGCCCTGTGGCAAAATCTTAAAAAAAAAAAAAAAAAAAAAAGGTACCCCAGAATGAATGAGTAGCTTTCATAACTTGAGTTGAATTACTTGAATTTGTTTGTTTAGAGAATTATTTGGACCAGCAGATGGCGTAATGGCTGTGTCGCTGGATTCCCATGTAGTCGGCTATGGTTCGAGTCCCAGACCTGGTGCTTAAACTCACACCGAGCATGTGTGTGTGTTCCCAGGATCTCGAGAGGAGAACAGGGAAGAAGGGATTGCGGTGTGGCCATCCCCCCTGAGGGGTGATTTCTCGCTTTCTGTCTCTCTGTCTCTCCTTTCTGGCGAGCACACACGCCCTGTAGCAAACACCTCTCCAAAAAAAAAAAAATTATTATTATTATTTAATTTTAGGACCAGCAGATTGTGTAATGGTTATGTCACTGGACTTCTGCATGACCCACTGTGGTTTGAGTTCTGGACCCAAAGTCTTGAAACGCACACTGGAAGCATATTCGGGGCCAAAATCCTGAGAGAATGGAGAAGGGATTGCCATGTGGCCATGCCCTCGGAGGGTGATTTCTCGCTTTCTATTTCTCTGGTGATCGCACACACCCTGTAGCAAAAATCTCAAAAGAAAAGAAAAAAGGAATTATTTAATTTAATTTTTATTTTTAGAGGTTTTTGCCTTAGGGTCCATGCACTCACCAGAGAGACAGAGACAATGAGAGGGAAAGTGAGAAATCATCCCCTAAGAAGGACTGGCCATGCCGAAATTTATTCTTTTTTTCCCTAAGAATTATTTGTTTATTTATTTAAATTTGACCAGAACGGGACAGAGAGAGCGAGAGAGACAGCAAGCCAGCAGGTGCAGGATTTAAACCTGTGGTTGGCCATGTGGGAGTCCAGCACCCTTAACCACCACACACCACCTGTCGGCCCAATTTATTCTCCTTCTAGGATCTTGATTCTCCTTCTAGGATCTTGGGCCAGCACCCACGCACATGGGCCTGGTGTGAGTTTCAAGCCACCGGGTCTGGGACTTGAACCGTGTTTGGCCATGTGGGATTCTAGCGGTTACCCCTACACTGTCTGCTGGTCCCTATTATTACTATTTTTAAATTTATTAGAGGGCATGTGTGCTCACCAGAGAGAGGGGGCAAGGGGAGTGAGAAATCAAGCAGGCAGCCATGTGGGAGTCCAGCACCTCAACCACTGCACACCCCCTGGCCTGAGTTTGTTTGAATTTGCTACAAGGGCCTATAACCACCAGAGGGAGACAGTGAGACAGAGAGATACGGAGAGGAAGGAAGTGAGGAATTGTCCCCCCGGGGATGGTTGTGCCTCAGCCCTCTGCAATTCTCCCATCTCCCCTCGGGATCTTGGGCACGCACATGTGCAGGGCGTGTTTCTCAAGCCGCCAGATCTGGGACTCAAACCACACAGTCAGCCCTGCGGGATCCACCGCCCACAACACCACGCCAACGCCCTGCGGGATCCACCGCCGACAACACCACGCCAACCAGTTGGCCCGAGTTTGTTGTTTTTAATAACTTAACATTACAGTGCAGATAAGAGAAGAGGGAGGCGCGCTGGCTTTGCCGGGGAGCCCCCCCGCCTCTGGCCTCCC
>NW_006159521.1:722320-734132 GCF_000334495.1 Tupaia belangeri chinensis
AGCACACACGCCCTGTAGCAAACACCTCTCCAAAAAAAAAAAAATTATTATTATTATTTAATTTTAGGACCAGCAGATTGTGTAATGGTTATGTCACTGGACTTCTGCATGACCCACTGTGGTTTGAGTTCTGGACCCAAAGTCTTGAAACGCACACTGGAAGCATATTCGGGGCCAAAATCCTGAGAGAATGGAGAAGGGATTGCCATGTGGCCATGCCCTCGGAGGGTGATTTCTCGCTTTCTATTTCTCTGGTGATCGCACACACCCTGTAGCAAAAATCTCAAAAGAAAAGAAAAAAGGAATTATTTAATTTAATTTTTATTTTTAGAGGTTTTTGCCTTAGGGTCCGTGCACTCACCAGAGAGACAGAGACAATGAGAGGGAAAGTGAGAAATCATCCCCTAAGAAGGACTGGCCATGCCGAAATTTATTCTTTTTTTCCCTAAGAATTATTTGTTTATTTATTTAAATTTGACCAGAACGGGACAGAGAGAGCGAGAGAGACAGCAAGCCAGCAGGTGCAGGATTTAAACCTGTGGTTGGCCATGTGGGAGTCCAGCACCCTTAACCACCACACACCACCTGTCGGCCCAATTTATTCTCCTTCTAGGATCTTGATTCTCCTTCTAGGATCTTGGGCCAGCACCCACGCACATGGGCCTGGTGTGAGTTTCAAGCCACCGGGTCTGGGACTTGAACCGTGTTTGGCCATGTGGGATTCTAGCGGTTACCCCTACACTGTCTGCTGGTCCCTATTATTACTATTTTTAAATTTATTAGAGGGCATGTGTGCTCACCAGAGAGAGGGGGCAAGGGGAGTGAGAAATCAAGCAGGCAGCCATGTGGGAGTCCAGCACCTCAACCACTGCACACCCCCTGGCCTGAGTTTGTTTGAATTTGCTACAAGGGCCTATAACCACCAGAGGGAGACAGTGAGACAGAGAGATACGGAGAGGAAGGAAGTGAGGAATTGTCCCCCCGGGGATGGTTGTGCCTCAGCCCTCTGCAATTCTCCCATCTCCCCTCGGGATCTTGGGCACGCACATGTGCAGGGCGTGTTTCTCAAGCCGCCAGATCTGGGACTCAAACCACACAGTCAGCCCTGCGGGATCCACCGCCCACAACACCACGCCAACCAGTTGGCCCGAGTTTGTTGTTTTTAATAACTTAACATTACAGTGCAGATAAGAGAAGAGGGAGGCGCGCTGGCTTTGCCGCGGAGCACCCCCGCCTCTGGTCTCCCAGAAAGGCCGTCTGGGAAGGGTCATCTCCATTTCGTGGACAGGAAGTGCGCGTTGGGAGACGAGCCAGGGCCGCGTCTGGCAGCAGTGAGCGGAGCCAGAGCTCTGAGCTCGGCCTCGGCACCCGCTCGCCCACGTTCTCCTTCAGTCGTTCTCAGCAAGCACTTCGTGAGCACCTGCGCTGCTGAGCCGGTGTTAGGGGCAGAGGGAATGAGGTCTGGTTTCTGTTCTGGGGTGCACAGCGTGGAGTCAGGGAGTTCAGGGTGGAGCTACTCAAGTGGGTAGTAACCAGAAAGGGGAAGAGTTGGGGGGCAGGTTCCATTTTATGGGAAACCTCAGTGTCACCTCTCCTAGTCTCGTTTCCCGACGTAACTCTAGGCGTGCTCGTGACCCCAGCCAGTCCCCTCTGCTCCGCTCTCTTCCTGTCCCATGGTCGCTGTGTTCAGATCCCAGTGATGCTGCCCCGCGGTGTCTGGAGTTCGGTTTCTGCTCACCCAGGACAACGCGCATGGTGGCCTCGGACCCGGCTTCCCTCCCCGAGCCGGCTGAGCCGAGCGGGCCCGGCGCGCCCTCTGGTGGCCGGAGATGCTCACAGCCACACGCGCATTTTCCCTTCTGATGCTCCAGGACGAGCGGCCTGGGGCTACTCCTGGGTCCATTATTCCGGACCAGGTGGGCGCCCCTGCTCTGAGCAGTGCTCAGAGGCAGAGTGAGGGTCACGAGCACGTCGGAGCCCCTGCGGGGTCTGTGCACAGTGTACGTTCTACTAGTCACTCCGCTGGCCTGGGGATTAAGGGCGAATGTTACTGGATGAAATTCGATTGGACGCCCCGAGTTCACAGATGGAAAAGCTTCAGCCCTAAGAGGCAGAGAGGAGCCCAAGTTCCTGCAGACATGCGGAACGGACATAAAGCACAGGCGTCCTGACGCAGTGTCACAGAAGATCACATCAGTTACCTCGGTGCCCTTCCAGCTCACTGATTAGACCTCCAGATGTCCACAGTGAGGCCGGCTCGGGAACGGCAGTCGGTCTTTTCAGATTTCCATTTCTGGGAGATTTTCTGCCCATGGGAGTGGCGGGGATCGACCTCCCTGGAAGTTCAAATCCGGACTGCCCGTTCTGGTGTGCTGTTCCCAGGTGTCACTACCAGCACTGTCAGGTGTTGCCCTCGCCTGTGCAAATCTGGCTGGTCCACACTCAGACTGGAAACCGCTGCAGGGCGTGGGCCAGGCCATTGTGCCAGCTAACTGGCTACTTCGCTTTCACTTATTTTAAAAAAGATTTTAGCTATAGGGCCAGCAGGTGTGGTGGTTAGGGCGTTGGATTTTCACACGGCTGACTGCAGTTCAAGTCCCGGACTTAGCTGGTTGCCTTCTCACTTTCCCTCTATTTCTCTCTCTCTTGTTCTGCCCCTCTCTGGTCAAACAAAAATAAATAAGTAAAGTTAAATAAAATAATTATTTTTAAAAAAGATTTTTGTTATAGGGAATGTGAGCTTGCTGGCTAGAGACAGACGGAAAGTGAAAAATTGCCCCCTCAGGGGATGGTCACCCCATCATCCTTTCTTCTCCATTTTCCTCTCAGGATTTTGGGCAAGTACGCACATGCGCCTGGTCTGGGATTTGAACCATGCAGTAGCCATGTGGGATCTGGAGCCATAACTACCTGCTGGCCCTCATTTTCTTTTTATTTATTTTAATTTTTTTAAAGAATAAGTTTATTTATCATCATTATTATTTTTTAGAGAGACATTTTTGCTTTAGGGTGTGTGCACTTGTCAAAGACAGAGAGAGAGGGAAAGTGAGAAATCACCCCCAGAGGGAATGATCATGCTGGAATCCCTTCTCCATTCTCCTCTTGGGATTTTGGGCACGAATGCATGTGCCCAGCATGAGTTTCAAGCTGCCTGGTTCAGGACTCAAACCGTGGTCAGTCCATCACCACAACCAGTATGCCACTGCTGACCCCATTATTATTATTTTAAAATTTTGCTACAGGTCAGAGATCTTAAAAAAAAAAAAAAAAAAAAAGAGGGAAGTTGGTATAATGGACTCCCATGTAATTGACCACGGTTCAAGTCCCGGACCCGGTGACTTAAACTCACGCCGGGCGCACGTGCGTGAGTGTCCAAGATCCCAAGAGGAGAATGGAGAACAGATTGCGGTGTGGCCATCCCCGGGGGTGGGGGTAGGGGTGGTGGGGATGGGGGGGCGATTTCTCGCTTTTTGTCTCTTTCTGGCGAGCGCACGTGGCCTACGACAACAAATTCTTGATTTTGGATGTTGGCACCTAGTCAAGAAAACATAAAGCCATTGCACAAGCTAAATTATGACCCATATGCTTGTCATTGCAACCTCAGGTCGAAGCTTCCTTCTCTGCATCTTGTGCAGTGTGGGGACTCAGGCTCCCTCCAAGTGCTCAGTGAGCCCCGACCTTATGCACGGCAATTCCGCTCCCTCACTGCTCGCTGCTTCTCCCACAGCCGGCAGACAGCCAGGCAGAAAGGTTGGGGTACCTGAGCATTTTTCACGGCGCTGCCTCAATCCCATTTCCCTGATGCAGGATCCGAAGACCGTGTCTGCAATGCTTCCAGAGGCCACCAGGGGTCAGGCTGGGTGTCCCAATCGCTCGGTGTGGAGGAGCGGAGGAGCGGGGCATGCGTCCAGGTTTGGGGGTTCAGGAAGGCAGCTTGGGTCGCTCACTCAAGGTGCATGCAGTGCGATTCCCCATTCCCTGCCATACCTCCCGGGGGCCAAAGGAGGAACCTTGTCTCTGGACACTGCCTTTAGCTACACCCCCCCACCTCCCGACCACCCAGTTCACCGGGACAAGATCCACCCGCCCCAAGCCCTGTCACTGCAGACCTTCCACGAGGCTTCGCGCTCTTCTCATTGCAAACAGTGAACCACCCAGTTTTCTCCAAGTGCAGGTCGGGGCGCTGGGCCTGGTCACGTGAAGGAGGGCGGGCCCAGGAAGCTTTAACTTCTTTCCCTCGGCTGTCACTGGAAGGGCAAGCCTCATGCTCCACCTTTATAGAGGAGACGGCACCCAGGAGAAGGGCCGTTCTGTCCTCACACTGAGCTCTGTGCTTCTATCTGCTAGAGGCTGTGGGGGTATGAAAAACTTGAAGGGCGGGACAGTGGGGCCAAGGATAAAAAAGCACGTGCTCTGTGAGGCTGACCCCACTGGGAGGTCCCTCTCCCTCTCCTGCCTGTCCCCCCCAGTATCCCTGCAGGCGTGCCAACCGGCAGGGCTGGCTGAGGCTGCTGTGGATAAGGGTCAAGACACCTTGGTGCCTGTCTCTCAAAAAAGAAGAAATAAGGGAACCAGCAGTTAGCGTTATGGCTATGTCGCTGGACTCCCACGTAGTCGACCGCGGTTCGCATCCCGGACCTGGTGGCTAAAAACTCACGCCGGGCGCGTGTGCGTGCGTGCCCAAGAGCCCGAGAGGAGAATGGAGGAGAAGGGATTGCGGCGTGACCATCCCCCCTGGGGGGGTGATTTCTCGCTTTCTGACTCTAATGTCTCTCTCTGTCTGTCTGGTGAGCGCACGCGCCCTATAGTGAAAATCTCTCTCTCAAAAAAAAAAGAAGAAATAAACTAGCTAAAAAGAAAATAGCTTGGGGCTGGCAGTTGGTTTGGTGGTTAAGGGTGCTGGTCTCCCATATGTCTGTCTACAGTTTAAGTCCCGAACCTGGTAGCTTTCTCTCTCTCTCTCTCTCTTACTCTCTGGGCAAATTAAAATAATAAATAAATAAAGTTAAATAAAAGCATTCTTTTTAAAAAATGTATTCATTAATTTATTTTAATTTGACCAGAGAGAAACACACACAGAGAGAGGCGGGAGGAAAGTAAGAGAACAAGCCACCAGGTCCAGGACTGGAACTGTGGTCAGCCATGTGTGAGTGTCCAGCACTTTAACCACCACGCCACCTGCTGGCCCCCTAAATAAAATAATTCTTAAGGAAAAAAAGAAAATCACAACAAATAAATAGGTGAAGTAGATAAATAAGTGGCTAAGGACGAAGAAGAAATGAAGTCATGTCCTTTACATCTATTTAAGCCTTGCTGGATTTTTATTTATTTATTTATTTATTTATTTTTGGCCATAGGGCACACGTATTCACTAGGGAGAGAGAGACTAATTGAGGAATCACCCTGGAGGGATGGCCACGCTGCAAAATCCCTTCTCTATTTTCCTCCTGGGGTTTTGGACATGTGCACACACGCGGCCAAGTGATTGGTCTGGAACTCAAATGGTGGTCCACCGTGTAGGAGTCCAGCACCTTAACCCCCACGCCGCCTCCAGCCCCAGTAAAGCTCATTTTAGAAATGATGTGTCCCAGGGCGAGCAAATCATCTGTTTTAGGAACGAATGAGCAGAATGCCTTGGCCTGGTACCTGAGAGGCTGACCCCACCTCACCTTTCCAGCCCAGCTCAGATTCCTTCCCTCCAGGAACCGGGGCCTCGCCCCCAACATCGCCTGCTTCTACTCCACCTGAGTGCTCCTCCTTCTACCCAGGACGCTTTCTCCTCCATCAAGCAACCAGTGATACAAGTTACCCGTGATTACAGTAGCATCCTAAAAGCCGAAAGCTTTAGGGCCAGCAGGTGGCTGAGTCCTGAGTCTTTTTATGCCTTGGAACTGGGATTGCCAAATGGCTGACCACAGTTTGAGTCCCGGCTCTGGTGGTTTGAAAATCACTCCGAGCGTGTGTGCGTGCCCAAAATCCCAAGAGGAAAGACTGGAGGAGAAGAGATCGTCCTGTAACTACCCCCTCCCTGGGGCGATTTCTCACTCCTCTCTGGTCAGTGCACACGCCCTATGGCAAAAAAACTTAAACAAAAACATGGGACCAGCAGATGGCGTAATGGCTACATTGCTGAACTCCCATGTAGCCCTGGGGGTGATTTCTAGCTTTCTGTCTTTCTGGCGAGCACACATGTCCTATTAGCAAAAACCTCTCAAAAAAAAACTTAAACAAAAACAGAAAAACCCAAGTTCTACAGGTAGGCATGGAATCACCTCCACTTTGGGCCCCCTCTCCGCCTCCTGGAGGTGACCATTGTTTGCAGTTTGGTGTGCACTCCCTTGGCTGTGTTCACGTGTTGCACGTCTCGGCCCGAGAGGAGGCCTCAGCTAAGGAGCTTCCGCTTCATCACAGACCACGGCGGGCAAGGCGGATCCCCGCAAGGCTGTATTGTCGTCCCTTTATGCCTTGGAACTGGGATTGCTCACCGAGAAGATGAGTTGTGACTTTGGGGTGAAGTGAGGGACGTCGGGGACAAAGCTGGCACTGATCCGTGACTTCGTATTGTCAGTGGGTGGCATCAGGCACCGTACCACCGAAAGAGGGAGCGCAGGGCTCCACAGAGATGGTGGGGTGGGAGGCCGGCTAGAACTATGTTCTGTTGTTTCTTTGTTGTCCTTCCCTGTTATTTTGAGAGAGAGATTTTTGTTATAGGGCACGTGTGTTTGCCAGAGAGACAGAAAGCAAAGAAATCACCCCCCAGGCCACACCACAGTCCTTTCTCCTCCATTTTCTTGGGATCTTGGGCATGCACACAACCTGGCATGTTTTAAGCTGCCGGGTCCTGGACTCGAACCACAGTTGACTACGTGGGGGTCCAGCGACATAACCATTATGCCATCTACTGGTCCCATTCTTCCCCTTTATAAAAACATTTGTTATAGGGCATGTGCTCTCACCAGAGAGAGAAGAGACTCAGACAAAGTGAGGAAGCACCCCTCTGTGGGGGATGGCCACACCGCAATCCCTCCTCTCCAGGAGGAGCAGGTGGGATTGTGCTGTGACCACTCACCCAGCATGAGTTTCAAGCCACTGGGTCCACTATTCGAACCGCGGTTGACCATGTGGGAGTCCAGCACCTTCATCACCACACCACCTGCTAGCCCTGGCCCCTTAAGAATTATTTATTTAGGGGCCAGCTGGTGTTATGGTGGTTAAGGTGTCCCCATGGCTGGCTGCCATTTGAGTCCTGGACCTGGCGGCTTGCTTTCTCACTTTCTTTCATGCGTTTTCTCATTTTTTTTTTTAAAGATGATAAATAAAATTAAATAAATCTTTTTTTCTTTTTTTCTTTTTTTTAGAGGCTTTTGCTATAGGGCACCTGCGCTTGCCAGACAGACAGAGACAGAGAAACAGAAAGCGAGAAATCACCCCCCCGGGGGGATGGTCACGCCGCAACCCCTTCTACTCTGTTCTCCTCTTGGGATCTTGGGCACGCACGCACACGCGCCCAGCGTGAGTTTTAAGCCACCGGGTCCGGGACCGTGGTCAACTATGTGGGAATCCAGCGACATAGCCATTACGCTAACTGCTGGTCGCAGATTAAATAAATCTTTAAAAAAAATGATTATTTATGGGGCTGGCAGGTGGTATGGTGGTTAAAAGTGCTGGACTCTCATATGACCAAGCATGGTTCAAGTCCCAGATTTGGAGGCTTCCTTTCTCACTTTCCTTCTCTCTCTGTCTCTCTCTGGTCAAACTGGAAGATAATAATAAATAAAGTTAAAATAAAACAATTATTTTTTAAAAAAGAAAGAATGATTTATTTAGGGGCCAGCAAGTGGCATGGTGGTTAAGGTGCTAAACTGCTACATGGCCAACTGTGGTTTGCTTCCCGGACCTGGTGGCTTGTTTTCTCAATTTCCCTTTCTCTCTCTTCTGTGTCTCTCTCTGGTCAAATTTTAAAAATAATAATAACAAATAAGGGGCCAGCAGGTGGCGGGCGTGATGGTTAAGATGGCTGGACTCCCATATGGCTGACCACAGTTCGAGTCCTGGACCTGGCAGCTTGCTTTCTGATTTTCCTTCTCTCTCTCTGGTCAACTTCAAAATAATAAAAAATAAAATAATGACAGTGGATAAAATTAAATAAAATAATTAAAATAATAGTAACAACAAATAAAATTAAATAAAAACTGGAAAATAAAAATAAATAAAGTTAAAATAAAACAATTATTAAAAAAAAAAAAGAATGATTTATTTAGAAGCCAGCAGGTGGCATGATGGTTAAAGCACTGGACTCCAGGAGCCAGCAGGTGGCATGGTGGTTGAGAGTGCTGGACTCCTGGGACCAGCAGTTGGTGTAATGGCTATGTTGCTGGACTCCCATGTAGCCAACCGTGGTTCAAATCCTGGACCCAGTGGGTGCGTGTGCGTGCGTGCCCAAGATCCTGAGAGGAGAATGGAGGAGAAGGGATTGTGACATGGCCATCCACCCTGGGGAGTGATTTCTCACTTTGTCTCTTTCTGTCTTTCTGGTGAGTTTACAGTCCTATAGCAAAAACCTCTCCAAAAAAAAAAAAGAGAGAGAGAGAGTGCTGGACTCCCACATGGCCGACCTCGGTTCAAGTCCCCTTGCTTTCTCACTTTCCCTCTCTCTCTCATTTTGTCCCTCTCTGGTCAAATTAAAATAAGTAAATAAGTAAATAAAATTAAATAAAATAATTCTTAAAAAAAAAAAAAAAGACGCTAGACTCCCACATGGCCGACCACAATTCAAAGCCCCAGACCTGTCAGCTTGCTTTCTCACTTTCCCATTCTCTTTCTGTCTCTGATCAAATTAAAAGATAAATAATGGGGCCAGCAGGTGGCATGGTTGTTACGGCACTGGACTCCCACATGGCTGACCGCGGCTCGTGTCCCAGACCTGGTGGCTTGCCTTCCTACTTCCTCTCTGTCTCTCTCTAGTGAGAGTGCTTACTCTTTAGCAAATCGAAAGAAAAAAATGACATAATTCCAAAGTAATAATAAATAATTCTTTTAAAAAAGAATTTATTATTTTATTAATTATTCTTTATGGTGGACCAGCAAATGGCATAAAGATTACATTGCTGTATTCCCACATAGTCAACCACTGGTCAAGTCCTGGACCCTGCTGCTTAAAACATGGGTGTTGGGACCAGCAGTTAGTGTAGTGTCTATGCCGCTGGACTCCCACGCAGTCGACCGCGGTTCGCGTCCTGGACCTGGTGGCTTAAAACTCACGCCGGACGCGTGTGCGTGCATGCCCAAGATCCCGAGAGGAGAATGGAGGAGAAGGGATTGCAGCGTGGCCATCCCCTCTGGGGGGTGATTTCTCGCTTTCTGTCTCTCTGTCTCTCTCTATCTGTCTGGCGAGTGCACGCGCCCTATAGCGAAAACCTCTCAAAAAAAACAAAACAAAACAAAACAAACCATGCTGGGCATGTGCGTGTGCATGCCCCAAATCTCAAGGATGGGGAAGGGATTGTAGTTTGGCCACCACCCCAGGGATGATTTCTTGCTTTCTGTCTCTGTGCATACACTCTCTAGCAAAATTCTCTTTAAAATAATTCTTTATGGGGCTGGCTGGTGGCATAGTGGTTGAGGCACATGACTATAACATGTCTGACTACAGTTTGAATCCCAAGCCTGGCAGTTTGCTTTTTCACCTTCCCTCTGTCTCTTTCTCTCTCTGATCAAATTTAAAATAATAATAATAATAAATTAAATGCATATTTTAAAAGGATTGTTTTTAAATAATTATTCGTTACTGTGTGTGTGTGTGTGTGTGTGTGTGTGTGTGTGTACAGAGACAGAGCACTTCAACTACTTTGCCACCTACTGGCCATTCCAGTGTATTTTTCAAGCCACCAGGGCTGGGATTCAAACCATGGTTGGCCGTGTGGGAGCCACTCAGCCACAGGGCAGGCTTGATTTTTTTGTTATTTTGATTTCTCGTTCTTCTTTCTTTCTCCCTCTCTTTTTCTTCATTCTTCCTTTCCCTCTTACCTTTCTGTTGCCATAGAGCACGTCTTACCAGAGCGCAACAGAGAGAGCATGCGAGAGAGATAGAGAGAGAGAGAGAGAAATCACCCCCCAATCCCTTCTCCTCCAGTGTCCTCTCAAAATTTGGGGCACTCCTGTGCACTGGCATGTTTTCCTAGCCACTGGGTCTGGGACTCAGCTACACAGACAGCCACACGGAAGGAATCCCAATGCCTTAACCACCACACCACCGGGCTTGTTCATGGCCTCTGTTTTAGAGCTTCTTGCTGAAGAAAGTGCTGACCCCTTTTTTTTTTTTCAGAGGTTTTTGCTACAGAGCTTGTGTGCTCACCAGAAAGCCAGAGCAAGATAGACAGAAAGTGAGAAATCACCCCCCGGGGAGATGGCCAGGCCACAATCCCTTCTCCTCCATTCTCTTCTGGGGATCTTGGGCACGCACACAGATGTACCAGCGTGAGTTTAAGCCACTGGGTCCAGGACTCGAACCACGGTCGACTACATGGGTGTCCAGCAACATAGCCATTACGCCAACTGCCGGTCCCCAGTGCTGGCCCTTCCTGTGAGCTCTGGGCATGGTGCTGGGCTCCAACTTCACAAGGATGTGCAGGATCCTAAGGCCATGGGCGGCCTCACTCCTCGTCTGCTTCCCAAGATCCAGCCAGTGAGCTCTACCAAGAGACTGGGAGCTTCGCAGAAGATTCCAGAAGCACTGTCATAAATTCAGGGAAGTCTGCCATCTGATTCGCCAGCTGACCTCTCCAGGGAGCCAACCCGGAGGCCCCTGGTGTCTTCACCCCAGGACTTGGGCAGTTTTCCCGCCTCTCCCGAGGCCAGCCCAGTGGGAACGAAGGCGGGAGACTTTCTCAAAGGGCTGTGCCCTGTGACTAGAGCCAAGCAGGGCAGACACAAACGGAAAACTCACACATGCACACCCGTGCACGCGCACACGCACACAGTCCCCGGCACTTCCAAGAGCTTTTCCCACGCAGCCCCGGGGAGCCGGAAGGGCAGCCGGTCATGGGAATGCACGAGCCCCCTCCCCGTGGAAGCTCCACCCTCCACTTACTCCCCCACTCCTTCCAGGGAAGGAAGTAGCTGAACAATGTGGATCAGAGACCGGGCACAGCGCCCAGGGCCAGGGCTGGGCCGCGCAGGCTGCCAACCCCTCCTAGGCGGCCTCCCCAATGGCGGCCTCCCCACAGGCAGCCTCCTGGCTTCTCTCCCCTGTGAAGCCTCACAAGCTGAGGACTGTCCCTCCTGTCCCAGGTCCGCCTCTCCCGCACTGTGTCCTTCCTCCGGTCCACATTCCCACCCTCCTGCTGGGAATACTTCCCCGGGTGGCCATGCCAGGCTGTGGTGGGGATTTTGGCCGGTGGAGGCCGTGAGCTCGAAGGCCACCTTTTCCTGAGCGCTTTCTCCTAGGGCTGGGAAAGCAGCTCCTGCTCGTAGAGACAGCCTCAGTCTTGGACAAAGTTGTCTCCTGGGCAGGGGGCAGGAGGTGCTACGGGCCTGGGGGAGCCATTCTCCAAGAAACAGAAAGTAACTGCTAGTCACAGCCAGCTTCCTGGCCTGGGCAGTTGGTGGGAACCACCACTTTGGTTTTTCCTGTTGGCCTAAAATAACGATCTGCCTGGGACCGGAACCGTGCCCTGCCGAAGTCCTAGGCAGGGCTGCCCCTCGCTCACTCCCAGTTCTAGCACTTTCAACGCCTCACCTTCTGCCAGGCACTTCCTCAGGAATCTGCACACACACACACACACACACACACACACCCCGCAGCCGCCCCTCC
>NW_006159521.1:735193-741087 GCF_000334495.1 Tupaia belangeri chinensis
GGGCCTGGGGGAGCCATTCTCCAAGAAACAGAAAGTAACTGCTAGTCACAGCCAGCTTCCTGGCCTGGGCAGTTGGTGGGAACCACCACTTTGGTTTTTCCTGTTGGCCTAAAATAACGATCTGCCTGGGACCGGAACCGTGCCCTGCCGAAGTCCTAGGCAGGGCTGCCCCTCGCTCACTCCCAGTTCTAGCACTTTCAACGCCTCACCTTCTGCCAGGCACTTCCTCAGGAATCTGCACACACACACACACACACACACACACACCCAGCAGCCGCCCCTCCACTGGTCTGGTCGTGGCATCCACACGACCCGGAGCTGGCCTACTGGGACGCTGGCACAGGCGGGGCTCATGGCCTCCCTAGTCCCGGACACTGGTTCCAGCACACAGGGAGGGGAGTCCTAAACCGCTCTCTCTTTCCCCATTTGGTTTCACCCTTTATTTATTTTCAGTTTTGCCAGAGGGCATGTGCACTTGCTGGGATAGACACAGAGAGGGAGAGTGCAAAAGCACCCCCCGGGGGATGGCCACGCCACAGTCCCTTCTCCATTCTGTTCTCAGGATTCTGGGAACGCATGCACACGTGCCAGGCGTGATTTTCAAACCCCCAGGTCCAAGACCTGAACTGTGGAGTTGGCCACGTGGGACCCAGCGCCTTAACCTCCACTCCACTTGCTGGCCCTGGTTTCCTCCCCTTAAGTGATTTCTGCCCCTTTGTAGTGTGGCCACATGCAAGTGCCCACTACAAATTGTCAGAATCTGCCCCAACCTCAAAGTTCAGATGTGAAACAGGCCTTGAGTGTGTGCCCTGCCCCAGGTCACGGGCCAGAAAAAGGCTGAGGATTGGGGTGCCCAGTTCAGGTATATGGGCTCTCGGGCGATGTCTTTCTATGAAGTCTGGAGGCAGCTTTGGCAAAACCCCAGGAGGAAACAGGTGAAAACTACTCTTGTCATCCTGTTCTTTTCTTAATTGTATAAGAAATATATATATATATATATATATACACACACACACACACACATAGAGAGAGGGATTTTTGCTATAGGGTGTGTGTGCTCACCACAGAGACAGACAGAAAGCGAGAAATCACCCCCCGGTGATGGCCACGCCGCAATCTCTTCTCCTCCACTCTCCCCTCAGGATTTGGGCACGCACGCACACGCACCCAGCACGCGTTTTAAACTGCTGGGTTCAGGCCTCAAATCATCGTTGACTACGTGGGAGTCCTATATTGTAACCATCACACCATCTGCTGGTCCCGATATAAGAAATATTTTTAATTGTATTTATTTCTTCATGAGCGAAAGAGACAGAGAGACAGCACCCTCAATGGGATTGTTCTGCTACGAGTGCTCCCCACCCAAGCCTCAGCCAGCCATGGATCCTGGCACACACACGCCTGTTGTCCTCAGCGAGGTCTTCGGATGTGAACCTGGAACCTTCCCATATGGGCCAGTGTCAAAGAGCATTTAGTTTTATAAGCTATACCATCAGGCCCTCAATCTCGCTTGGGCCTTTTAAGCACATACACACACACACACACACACACAAACACACATGCACACACACATATACACACATGTACACATACATACTCACATACACACACATTTAATTTGGTATCTGTGCAAGGCACACGCCAGAGAGATGAAAGGAGTGTGAGAGAAAAAGTAAGAAAACACCCCTGCAAGATGGCCACACCGAAGTCCCTTCTCCACCAGTCTCCTCTCAGGATTTTGGAGCTCATACACATGCGAGTTTTTCAAGCTGCCTGGTCAGAGACTTGAACCATGTGGTCAGCCATGTGGGGTCCAGCCGTTTTAACCATCATGCCACTGGTTGGCCCAAGGACCTATCATTTTAATCTCTTTTTCCAGTGCTTTAGTCTCTACTTTCACCTTGAAGAGGCAGCATTTAAATTGCCTTTGATCTTTTTTTTTTTAAAGAATTATTTTAACTTTATTTATTTATTAATTTGACCAGAGAGAGACAGCGTGAGCAAGAGGGGAAAAGTGAGAAAGCAAACTGCCAGGCCCGGGACTCGAACTGTGGTTGGCCATGTGGAAGTCCAGCATCCTTAACCACCACACCACCTGCCAGCCTCTGATCTTTTTTTAAACATAATTATTTTATTTAACCTTATTTATCATCATTATTATTATTTTCCATTTTGATCAAACAGAGGACAGAGAGAAAGCGAGAAGGCAAGCCACCAGGTCCAGGACTCAAACCGTGGTCGGTCATGTGGGAGTCCAGCACCAAAGAGCTGATGCTAATTCTAAGCTCCTTGTGTACTCAGGGCTGATCAGTCCTTTCTCATCCTCATTTGCTTCCCAGAGGTTCGTGAATGTAAATTACCTCTCTGACTATACAGCAAGCTGTCCTGCTTCAAAAAATGTTCCTCGAATTGTATTACAGTAAGGACAGATACTCATGGAGGGACTCCTGTGGCTACTTGGCTTCTGGCCCTCCTGTGAACAAGGAGACGACCAACCAACTCACCACACATGTGACATGGCTATAGGAAATGCACATGGGAGTGCGAGTCTGAGGGCTCTCCAGTCCAGGCCCAGGGAACAGTAGTAGCGAAGACCCTAAGGCAAAAGGCTTGTCTGCTTAGAGCCCCTGAAAAGAAGCCAGAGTTACTCAGGAAGGAGAGAGGTGTGAGACACACTGGAGGGTAGGAGGCCTTGGTCTTGGAGGGTCTCAAGTGTAGGAGAGGTGAGAATTTGGATTAAAAAAATTATTGGGGCCAGCAGGTAGTGTGGTGGATAGGGCTCTGGATTCCCACATGGCTGATCAAGGTTCAAGTCTCGGACCTTCTCTCTCTCTCTCTCTCTCTGGTGGTCAAATAAAAAAAACTAACAATAACAAATGGAATTAAATAAATAAATAATTCTTTAAATACTATTTAATTTCATCTTTCTTTCTTCCTTTTTTTTAAAGAGATTTTTGCCATAGGGTGCGTGGACTCTTCAGAGAGACAGAAAGCAAGAAATCACCCCCTTGGCCACTTTGCAATCTTTTTGGACACACACGCACATGTACCCAAAGTGGGTTTTAAGCTGCCAAGTCTAGGACTTCAACCACAGTCGACTTGGGACCAGCGGAAGGGGTAATGGTTATATTGCTGGACTCCCATGTAGTCAGCCGCGGTTCCAGTCCTTGACCTGATGGCTTAAAATTCACACTGGGCGCATGTACATGTGTGCTCAAAATCCCTGGAGGAGAATGGAGAAGGGACTGAGGACTGCAATGTGGCCATCCTCCCAGGAGGTGATTTCTTATTGTCTCTGTCTCTGTCTCTCTGGTGAGTGCATGTGCCCCATAGCAAAGTCTCTCCAAACAAAAACAAAGAAAGCATGGTGGGGACCAGCAGTTGGCGTAATGGCTATATCGCTGGACTCCCACGTAGTCGACCACGGTTTGAGTCCTGGACCCGGTGGCTTAAACTCACGCTGGGAGTGTGTGTGCGTGACCAAGATCTCGAGAGGAGAGTGGAAGAGAAGGGATTGCAGCATGGCCATTCCCCCTGGGGGGTGATTTCTTGCTTTCTGTCTCTCTGTCTCTCTCTGTCTCTCTCTTTCTGCCAAGCGCATGTGCCCCATAGCAAAAACCTCTCCAAAAGAAAAAAAAAAAGAAAACATGGTCAATTATGTGGGAGTTCAGGGACATAACTACTATGCCATTTGCTGGTCCCTTAATTTCTTATTATTTATGTTATTTTCTAATTTGCTATAGGGCATGTGTGCTCATGAGAGAGAGAGAGAGAGAGAGAGAGAGAAATCAAGCCACCAGGTCCAGGACTTGAACCATAGTCAGCCACATGGGAGTCCAGTGCCTTAACCACACCACCTGCTGGCCCCAAGAAACTTGGATTTTATTACAAGTGAGATAGGAAGCCATTGGAGGGTTTAAAGTGGAGTAATGACACAACATATTTATCATCGGGAAAGTCATGACACATTTTTGCATAGAAAAACAGGAAAACACATCATGACTTTCCCGACAACCTAATATAAATATCATATTTATGTAGTATAAATAAGTAAATAGTTTTGCTATAGGGGATGTGCATGTAGGTCACTGGAGAGAGAAAGAGGGATCACTGCCCTGGGCAGGATGGCCATGCCACAATCCCTTCTTCATTCTCCTCTTGGGATTTTGGGTACACACACACACACACACACACACACACACTTGGAGTGATTTCTTTTTTAAAATTTTGTTAGAGTTTTTTTTTCTTTTTTTCTTTTTTTGCCTTAGGTTGCGTGTGTTCACCAGAGAGAGAGAGACAGAGACAGTGAGAGGGGAAGTGAGAAATCACTCCCCAGGGGAATGGCCATGACACAATGCCTTCTCTTCCAGTCTCCTCCTGAGAGTTTGGGCACACACAAACACGCACCTGGCATGATTTTCAAGCCACCAAGTCCAGGGCTTGAATAGTAAAGTTGGCCGTTTGCGTCCAGCACCTCCACCATGCTACCTGATGCTCCTCTTTTGATTTTTTGAAGTTAGTCTCAGGCATATAATTTCATCCATAAATATTTCAGTGCATATTATTGAAAAAATTTATTTTTAAAAAATATTTTTAAAGAATTATTTTATTTTAACTTTGTCATTATTATTTTCCAATTTGACCAGAGATAGAGGGAAAGTGAGAAAGGAAGCCACCAGGTCCAGGACTTGAACCATGGTTGGCCATGCGGGTGTCCAGCACCTTTAACCACCATGCCACCTACTGGCCCAAGGATCTTTTTTTTGAAGTTATTTTATTTTCAGAAGGCACACACACTCACCAGAGAAAGCGACACAGAGAGGGAGAGGAGGAACCACCACCAGCGAGGTGTGGTCAGTCTGCAATCCTTTCTCTCCCTTCCTCCTCCTGACCGGATGCGGGGCTCGCACATTTGCCCAACCTGGTTTCCAAGGCCCTGGGACCCAGCTGGCCGCGCGGGGTCTGGCTCCCTGAGGTACCTGCTACCAGCCAGGACCGTCTGCGGGTGGGGCGGCCCAAGCACCCCAGGAGCACTGTGGGAGGAGAGGGGCTCTGGTCCAGAAACGGCGCTGGGTGGGAGGGAAATAGACTTCTCCACTCTGCCCGGGGGTCATGAGAATGACCGAAAAACAGCATTCATCTGAGAGCTGCCAAAGAGCAGTATCCGTAGGGGACCGTCTGGTTTTAGGCAGGAGGCACAGCAGCGTCTGGGAAGGGCCGGGGTAAACGAGAGCTAGGTGATCACGGTTTGCGGAGGGTGCGGTGGGCAGGTGCGTCTGGGCAGCACCAGGAGCAGTGCCGGTGTGAGGACGGGGCGACGATGCGTGACTGAGGTGAGCCGCGACAGCAAAGGGGCGAGCGCAGTGCAGTAGACGTTTCTATGACGACAGAGTCGTCCAGGCTCGCGTGGCTTGCTGAGCGCGTGCAATGCTGCTCAGGGACCGTAACTTTATTTTATTGCTTTATTTGGCAGAGCGAGAGAGAGAGAGAGAGAGAGAGAGGGCATTTGGGGCACACTCACGGGCGATGTGTTCTTCACACTGCTGGGTCTGGGACTCAGCCGTGCTGTTGGCCATGTGGGATCTGGCTCCCTTAACCACCAAGTCACAGACTGGCTCTTTTTTTTTTTTTTAGATTTTTTGCCATAGAGCGTGTGTGCTTGCCAAGAGAGACAGAGACGGTGAGAGGGGAAAGGAGAAATCATCCCCCAAGGGGGATGGCCACTCTACAATTCCTTCTCCATCATTCTCCTCCTGGGATTTTGGGCATCCACACACGCCTGGCATGATTTTGTAGTCGTAAGGTTCAGGACCCGAATAGTAGTCACGTGTAAGTCCAGTGCCTTAACCACCATGCCACGTACTGGCCCCTGGACTGGCTTTTTACTTTTAACA
>NW_006159521.1:741169-745714 GCF_000334495.1 Tupaia belangeri chinensis
AAGCCACCGGGTCCAGGACTTGAACTGCGGTCGACTACATGGGAGTCCAGCGACATAGCCATTATGCTAACTGCTGGTCCCATATTTTTAAAAATAATTATTTTGTTTAACTTTATTTATTTATTTTTAATTTGACCAGAAAGGACAGAGTGAGAGGAGAAGTGGGAAAGCAAGCTGCCAGGTCCAGGACTCAAACCGCAGTCAGCCATGTGGGAGTCCGGCACCCTTAACCACCATGCCACTTGCCAGCCCCTATTATTATATTTTAATATGCTATAAGGCTTGTGCTCTCACAGAGAGAGAGAGAGAGAGAGAGAGAGGGAAAGTGAGAAAGCAAGCCACCAGGTCTGGGACTTGAACCACGGTAGGCCATGTGGGAGTCCAGGCCTTTAACCACCACACCACCTGCTGGTCCCCAATTTATTAGATTTAACACAGCCACATGCAGAGAGTGACTATCATGTGGGATGATACAGGTTAAAAGAAAGTAGCTCCCACTTCAGGGGCCACTAATTTAGACAGCAAGCTGCAGCAGGGAACTCTCGGCTCCTCCACCAGGTGACTCTAGACCATGGCCAGATCAAGCCATCGTGGGTCCAGATTCCAACTCTGCCACTGGTTAACTTTGAATTTGAGCAAATATTAGGTCGTTGGGAAAGTCATGATGTGTTTTTCTATGCAAAAATGTGTCATGATTTTCCTGATGATGCAGTAAATTTAATTGTCTTGCATAGAGAGGCCTTCATCAGTATATATCTATTTAAATTATTGATTTAATTTTATTTATTATTATTATTTTATTCATTTTTTAAGTTTGTTATAGAGCACATGTACTCATCAGAGAGAGACAGATAGAGAGGGAGAGAGAGCCGTCATTTCCGGCACTCAAACCGTTGGTGGCCATGTGGGAATCTAGTGCCTTAATCACCATGCCACTTGCTGGCCCCTAAAGAGGCCTTCATTATGTATATATTTTAAAAGAATTATTTTATTGAACTTTATTTATTTATTTTAATTTGATCAGAGAGGGATAGAGTGAGAAAGAGAGAGAGAGTGAAAATGAGAAAGCAAGCCACCGGGTCTGGGACTCAAACCACGATCGACCATGTGAGAGTTCGATGCTCTTAAGTCACCATGCCACCTGCCAGCCCCAAGGCCTTCATTATATTAACTAACCCCTGAGCTTTAATTCTTTCCATCTGTAATACGGGAATGGGGAGCTATTCTAAAATATAGTGCATGGGGCAAACAGGTGGCATGGAAGTTAAGGTACTAGACTCCTACATGGTTGACTGTGGTTTGAGTCCTGGATCTGGTGGCTTACTTTCTCACTTTCCCTCTTTCTCCCTCTTCTTGGTGAATTAAAAAATAATAATAATAAATTAATAAAATAAAATAATTATTTAAAAAATAAAATATAGTGCTTTAGTATGAGACTCAATAAGTGGTTGCTATTATTGATATAGTGAGTCCTTATTGCTTGCATAGTGATCAGAAACTGTTCTTCAGGTGGTGTGGTGGTTAAGGTGCTGGACACTCCCATATGACTGACTACAGTTCAAATCCCGGACCTGGTGGCTTGCTTTCTCACTTTCCCTCTCTCTCTCTCTTTGGTCAAAAATTTAAAAATAATAATAAATGAATTATTAAATAAAATTAAAAATAAATAATTCTTTGAACAAAAAAGAAAGAAAATGTTCTTCAGGCTGACGGGTTGGCCAGAGCAGGGCTGGTAGGGATGAGTCATCCCAGCTCCCTCTGGGTCTTTGGGACTGGTGAGATGGGGTGGATCAAGGCTGTTAGCTTGTTTCTTCTTTTTTTTTGAGATCCGATCTTATTTGCTACTCTTATAAAATTTGTTTTTGACTGGACTCAGACTTAGAAGCAGAAGCTCTCAGAGAGGACAGCCTGCAATCTCTTGGCAATCTGTTCTTGACATTTTTCTTTAGCCTCCTTCATCCTCTTGGCCAAAAGCTGAGCACACTCTGCTGCCTCTTCCTGATTTTTCTTAGTGCGCTGTTTCCTGAGAGCAATACGCTGGCGTTTGTGCTGCAGGACACGTGGAGTCACAGACGATGAATCTTGGCTGCTTTGGGCCTAGGTTTCTTACCTTCTTTATTTTTATTTATTTATTAAAAGAATTATTTATTTAATTTTATTTATTCATTCACTTATTTTAATGTGATCAGAGAGAGACAAGAGAGAGAAAGAGGAAGCGAGAAAGCAAACCACCAGATTCAGGACTTGAACCATGGTCAGCCATGTGGGAGTGTCCAGTGCCTTAATCACCACGTCACCTGCTGGTCCCCTATTTTTATTTATTACTTTGTGTTTTAGAGAGATTTTTGCTATAGGGCATGTGCATTTGCCAGAGAGAGAGAGAGAAATCACCCCCCAGTGGGGAAAGGCCGCACCATGATTCCTTCTCTTCCATTCTTCTCTTGGGTTTTGGGCGCACATACACACATGTCCAGCATGAATTTCAAGCAGCCAGGTCTGGGACTCAAACAGCGGTTGGCCGTGTGAGAGTCCAGCACCTTAACCACTACCACCACTTGCTGGCCCCTCTTACCTACTTTATTTAAGCACTCTCTTGGGCCAGCAAGTGGTGTGGTGGTTAGGGGAGCCAGACTCCCTCAGGGCTGACTGTGGTTCAAGTCCTGGATCTGGTGGCTTGCTTTCTCACTTTCCATCTCTCTTGCTTGCTCACTCTGTCCCTCTCTAGTCAAATAAAATAAATGAATAAATAAGTAAATAAAGCTAAATAACACATTGGTGAATGTAGTCTTTTTTTTTTTTAAATAGAGATTTATTTAACTCGTGATTCTAATGGCTAGAAAGTTCAAGGCATCAAGCAGGCCTGCATCACAACATTTTTTTTTTTTTTTGGAGAGATTTTCACTGTAGGGCGCGTGCGCTCGCCAGACAGACAGAGAGAGACATAGAGACAGAAAGCGAGAAATCACCCCCCCGGGGGGATGGTCACGCCACAATCCCTTCTCCTCCATTCTCCTCCCGGGATCTTGGGCACGCACGCACACGCGCCCGGCATGAGTTTTAAGCCACCGGGTCCGGGACACGAACCGCGGTCGACTATGTGGGAGTCCAGCGACATAGCCATTACGCTAACTGCTAGTTCCCCATGTAGTCTTCTTTAGAAAGATCGAAAAGTTTTTGGAATCTGCTAGCTCTCTTAGGCCTCAGGCAATGAGGCACCGGAGCATCAGTCAGTCCTGGAATATCCTTCTCGCCTTTTTTTTACAGTCACTGAGTGGAGATTGCTCAGATTGACATCCACAAGGCAACCATGGACAGATCTGAGCTTGCTTTCTCCAGTTCTCCTCTGTCTCTAACTGAATGTCCCTTAGTAGCAGGCAGACATGGCCATGGGTGAGGACACCCTGCTTCATGGGGAAACCTTATTTGTCATTTCCACCACTGATTCGGACCACATAATCCTTCCATTCTTCACCCAAAGTGCCAGCAGTAACGTCTGTGGCCACAGCACGCTTCTCGTAAAAAGTGCAAGGTTTGTGTTCACTGTCCACTTCAGTGAGTTTCTCGCAACCAGTGGCTGGGAAGGAGAGGTCAGCTTCATCTTGAACCAGACTGTTCTCCGTGTTTCTTTTAATTTTAAAAATAATTTTGCCGTAGGGTATGCATCCTCGAGGAGGCAGAGAGAGTAAGAAATCACCCCCAGTGGGTATGGCCACACTGCGATCGTTCTCTTCTATCCTCCTCACACGCATGTGCCTGGCATGCTTTTCAAGCTGCTGGGTTCAGGACTTGAACCACACAGTTGGCAATGTGGGATACAGTGCCTTAATCACCACTCCACAGGCTGGCTCTGTTTATTCTTCAAGTTTATTTATTTTTCCCATGAGAGACAGAGACAGTACCTCTTACAGGGCCTTCATGTCGCCACCCACCCTCAGCCTCAGCCAGCCCTGGACCATGGACACACGGCTGCCCAGTGTGCTCAGGAAGGTCTCTAGACACAAACCTGGAACCTTCCCACATGGGTCAGCTTACAGAGCATCATGTTTTATTGTTGTGCCATGGTCTGCTCCCCACCGTTTTTTTTTTTTTCCCATTTTTTAAAAATAATTATTTTTTAGGGAACCAGCAGTTAGCATAATGGCTATGTCGCTGGACTCCCACATAGTCGACCATGGTTCGCTTAAAACTCATGCCAGATGTGTGTGTGTGCGTGCCCAAGATCCCGAGAGGACAATGGAGGAGAAGGGATTGTGGCGTGACCATCCTCCCTGGGGGGTGATTTCTCGCTTTCTGTCTCTATGTCTCTCTCTGTCTGTCTGGTGAGCGCACGCGCCTTATAGCAAAAAAAAGCTCTCCAAAAAAAGGATTATTTTTTATTTAACTTTATTTTATTTATTTTAAATTTTGACCAGAGAGAGACTGAGTGAGAGAGAGAGAGGGAAAATGAAAAAGCAAGCTGCCAGGTCCATCCCTTGAACCTCAGTCGGCCATGTGGGAGTCCAGCGCCTTTAACTCCCATGTCACCTACTGGCCTCCCCTTTAAAA
>NW_006159521.1:745785-747549 GCF_000334495.1 Tupaia belangeri chinensis
TTCTTTCTTTCTTTCTTTCTTTCTTTCTTTCTTTCTTTCTTTCTTTCTTTCTTTCAATTTGACCAGACAGAGGCAGAGTGAGAGTGAGAGTGAGAGAGAAAGAGAGAGAGAGAGAAGGTGAGAAAGCAAGCCATCAGGTCTGGGACTCAAACCATGGTTGGTCATGTGGGATCCCAGTGGCCTTAATCACCATACCACCTGCCAGCCCCTTTATTTGTTTTTTAAAGTTTTTAAAAAATTATTTATTTTATTTTATTCATTTGTTTATTTATTTATTTATTTTTAGTTTGACCAGAGAGAGACAGAGGGTGAGAATGAGAGAAAGAGGAAGTGAGAAAGCAAGCCACCAGATTCAGGACTCGAACCCTAGTCGGCCATGTGGGAGTGTCCAGCCCCTTAACCCCCATGCCACCTGCTGATCCCAACTTTTTTTTTTTTTTTAAGAGTTGTTTTGCATTTGGTGGAGAGAGAGACAGTAAGAGTGAGAAATCACCCCCTGGGGTGATGGCTATGCCACAATCACTTCTCCATTCTCCTCCCTGGATCTTGGGCACGTACCCACACATGCTCAGTGTGAGTTTCAAGCCACTGGGTCCAGGACTTGAACCATGGTCGACCATCTGGAAGTCCAGTGACGTAACCGCCACACCACCTGCTGGTCCCATGTTATTCTTTTTTAATTTGACCAGAGAGAGACTGGGGTGGGGAGTGAGAAAGCAAGTCGCTGGGTCCGGAACTCAAACTATAGTCGCCCATGTGGGAGTCCACCACCTTCACCACCATACCATCTGCTGGCCTCTCCCCACCTCTTTTTTAAAATTTCCTTCTTTCATAAGAGAGAAAAAGACATCAACAGGCTCTCATGCCCAGTCCAGCCTTCCCAGTCAGCCAGGACCAGAGGTTGGTGTGCACACCTTGCATGTACAGTTTGACCTGGAACTGAACCCTGATCTTCCACATGGCTTCCAGCATTGCACTGGACAACTGCCACGGCCCCACTGCTGGGGCAGGGCTGTGTTTATTGCCCGATTTTGCTATGTACTCACGTAAGAGTATATTTGGCTTGAGCTTTGAAGAATAAATAGGGGTAGCTGAGGGGACAAGGTGGAGGATCTTAATGTGAGCCAGAGTGATAAATAGCTGGTGATTTTACCCAATGTCTAGTAATAATCTGGATAGTTTTGATATCATTGATCACATTTTTGGGGGCGGGGTTTGTCAAAGGGAGTGTGTGCTCTCCAGAGACATAGAGACAGAGAGAAGGAAAATTAGAAATCCGCCCGAGCTGGGGGGTGGGGTGGGGGTGGCCATGCTACATTTCTCCCTCCTTCATTCTCCTCTTGGGATATTTTTTTTCTTTTAAAGAATTATTATATATTTAATTTCATTTGTTATTATTATTTATTGTTTAATTTGACCAGAGAGAGACTGAGAGAGAAAGGGAAAATGAGAAAGCAAGCTGCCAGGTTCAGGACTCAAACCACAGTCAACCATGTGGGAGTCCAGCGTCTTAACTACCATGCCACCTGCTGGCCCCTTGGGATTTTTTTAAAGAATTATTTTATTGGGAACCAGCAGTTACCGTGATGGCTATGTCGCTGGACTCCCACGTAGTCGACCGCGGTTCGTGTCCCGGACCCAGTGGCTTAAAACTCACGCCGGGCGCGTGTGCGTGCATGCCCAAGATCCTGAGAGGAGAATGGAGGAGAAGGGATTGTGGCGTGACCATCCCCCCTGGGGGGTGATTTCTTGCTTTCTGTCTCT
>NW_006159521.1:750173-752296 GCF_000334495.1 Tupaia belangeri chinensis
AGAGAGAGAGAGAGAGAGAGAGAGAGAAAGTGAGAAGCAAGCCTCCAGGTCCAGGATTTAGACCATGGTTGGCCATGTCGTAGTCCAGCACCTTAACTGCAATGACACCTGCTGTCCCCTCCTCTTGGGATTTTTGGGCATGCACTCACATGTGCCTAGTGTGATTTTCAAGCCACTGGGTCTGGGACTCGAGGCACAGTTGACCATATGGGAATCCAGTTCCTTAACCACCATGCCACTTCTTGGCTCTGGTATTATTAACCACTGGAATTTTTGCTGAAAAAGCCTTAGTTTGGCAGCTCCAACATTTTTTCTGTCCCCACATCCCCATCATTTAAAAACCAAGAGCATAGGCAGTTGGTGGCCCAGAGGAAAACTGCAATGCTCTGTGAGACTGGCCTGTGGGAGGCTGGAGGCGGCCGAGTTCTAGTCCGGAGCTCTCCTGAGGACATTGGACACACAGGTGACTGCACCCCAGGGCTAGCTGAAGCTGGGGACAGATCACAGAGTCATCCATCTGGAGGGAGGGCACTGTGTCTCGGTCTTCATCTCTCCCTTTTGCTCATGGGATAAATAAACTGAAAACAAAACAAAACAAAAACACAGAAAGCCCAGGGCCAGCCTGTGTCCTGGTAGTTAAGGAGTCGGATCCCACATGGGCTGACCTCTCAGTTCAAGTTCTGGATCTAGCAGCTTGAGAAACACTGGGCATGTGTGTGAGTAGGTCCAGAATTCTGACAGGTGGGAGAAATGGAGAAGTGGTTCTTCATGGGGTGTTTTTCTCCTCTACCTCCCTGTCTCTGTGATGAGTGCACACCCATGCTAGAGGGAAGAAAAAATTCACAGAAGCATGTTGTTTGTGAAGCAGACTAATTGTGTCCTGAGATGGCTTTAATGTGGGAAAGTCGTGCTTCCAGTCTATTGAGAGTTGGAGGTCATCGTGACCTCTGATATGGTTGTCACTCCTTCTGCGAAGCCATCCCTGGTTACTTTTCTCTGGGGCCGCCCTCAGACCAAATGCTTATTTACCTCGTATTGTGATGGTCGCTATTTCTCCCTCCCACCAGATTGTGACATGCAAGGCTGGACCCTTGCCCAGATGACCACTGACACGTGCCTGAAGCACATGGTAAGTAGCTGCTCAGTAATTATTTGCTGAATAAATGAATGGACATGACTTGGGGTAACAGAAATTCACTGTGACCTGAGATAATGTGATCTTTTTAGGTTGCAGTTAGGTGGGAACAGTCAGGGCTTTTGACGCTTGTGTGGATGTGACTGTGATAGGGGTGTGTGTCTCTGGCCTTTGGGTACTAACCTGTGAGAAGGACCAGCAGGGACAGTAACGGGAGGTGACTGTGAACTTAGTAACCTTAAGTGAGTGATTAAAGTAACCTGCACGGACTGTGACTGGGCGCGACTGTGAACAAGTGAGTGACGGTGCCTTGCACACCTGCTGTGATGTGACGTGACTGTGATCATGGCCTACAGATTTAGCTTCAGGTGACCACAGCCGTGATGGGCCTTGCCCACTGACCTGAGTGAGAGGAATCTCCCAAATGCAGTTATCTCAGCTGGCAGTCGAGGTTATTGCTTGCATTATGAGCGGAGGCAACTGGGATCTGAGCGCTGGACTGAGACAGGGAACGGTGCTAATAGGTGTGGAGTACTCATATACTTCCGATTTTATTTTAACATAATATTTCCAAGGCCTACAACGGCATAGTTTTGCCAGTCCCCATGCAAACAAGGATTCCGCAGCAAATCCCACTAGAAACGCAATGCATCTTAATACCACGCATCTTTCGGGCCACCGTGCCATCGCCACGGCCATCACCACCTCCAACGACAGCGCCTCCGGCAAAGGCAAACCTCCACTCGGACCCTTCCGCCCCACCAGGCTGCCAGCCCCTGGTGCGCCTGCGCGCAGGCGGGGCGGTGCTGTGCCCTTTGTTGTGGGCCCCAGTTTCCCAGGACACCGCGCGGCGCTGGGTGGGGCTATGCAGATGAGGCACTCGGGGGCGGGGCGGTTGCGGCGGCGTCGGCGGCGGCCGGGGAGGGTCAGTTGGAGGCAGGCGCTCGCTGAGGCAGAGAGGAGGGCTCTCGGCCCGCGGCCTGACAGG
>NW_006159521.1:752521-754349 GCF_000334495.1 Tupaia belangeri chinensis
CCGAGTATGATAAACACCCAGGACAGGTAACGGCCCGGCCCAGGCTCCCCGCCCCCATCCTTCCTCATCGGCCCCGAGGGCCTCCTCCCCCGCCACCTAGCCGGCCCCCGCTCCCCAACGGGCCCATCCGCCCCCCCCCTGGTCCTTTCCCCACTTCTGCTCCCCCAGGCCCGTGACTGGGCCTCCTTCCGTCCTTTCGCCCCCTCCCTCTTGCCCGGCCCATCCCCCTCATCCGGGCCTCCTCCCTGAAAGCCCCCGCAAATCAGGGCCCAGCCTTCCAGTAAGGTCCCCCCCTTCCTTTAGCCCTGTGAATGGTGCCCCGTTCCCCGAACCGGGCTTTCTCCCGCATTCAGGCTCCCCAGATCGTTTCTCGTCTTCTCGAAACCTTTCTACTTCCCGTGTACTTAATCCTTCCCTCTGAATCCACTATCTAATGGCAACTGCACCCCCAACCAGACTCGACTCTTATCGCTGTCCCCCCAAGTCAGGCCCCATCCTTCTGTTCTCAAGGTACCCATGACCCTCCAGTTTCCCCCCCACCCCAGGCCTAGTGGTCTGGACGAGGGTGTCCAGCCCACCCTTTGGTCCCTCAGTCCAGCTTCATCTTTTCCTCCGTTCACACTCCTCTCCCAGTTAGACTCCTTTTTCCCTGTCTCCCAACGTCATTCTTATTTCGCACATTGGACTTGATTCTGATCATCCTGCTCCCCTAATGGTGCTCCCCCATCACCCTTCTTAACACTCACACTCTACACACTTTCTCTCAATTGGAACTCATCTGAACCCCTTCTCATTTACAAAAAGTTTTAAAATGAATTTTTTCCATGAGGGAGGGGCACACCTCACCAGGGTCTCCACACCGTGATCCACCCCTGGTCTCAGCTAGTGTGGGTCATGGCTCCCTCCAGCACATGCCCTGTGTGCTCGGAGGTCCCAGCACATGAACCAGAACCTTTCCCTTGTGGGTCTAGCTGCATTAGCTCCTTCCCACCCTACTTCCCATCTTAACTGAACTCCATCTTTAGATCATTAAGCCACAGAACTCAGCCCACTTTCAGTGAAGAACTTTAAGGGCTTGCTCCTTTTCCTGAACCTGTAGTGCCTTCAAATCGGGTGCTATACTCAGGACACAGGTGTTTGCAAGTTTCCTCCGTCAAGACCTAACCCCAATCTTCCTCACTAATTGCAGAGAAAGGCTGTGCATCTTTTTGAAACTCAGAACCAGTGGTTTTCTAACTTGGCATCAGCCATCCTTATCTCAGTCCAAACGAGGCAGAATTCATTGGTCAGTTTTCTTTTCTCCTCTTTCTCCAAGGCAGCCCCTCTCACTTTCTTTCCCGCTAGTATATCCCTTATTTTTGCTCCAAACATTTCTCTGAAACTGTTCCATAATTTCCTGATTCCTCACAATGTTTAACTCCAGTTGCTCCATTTAATTCAGAATGGCCTCCATTTAATGTTAGGGCCCAGCCCTTTCCTCATTTCTTTTTCCCCTGGACTTGTTGCACTCCCCTCCATAACTTGTCTGAAGCTCATTAGTTCCCCACACCAGACCCTTTGTCCCCAGATTTGGCTTTATGGTCTCTGGCCCTCACTTGGGCCTCATTATTTTGCACGGAGATCTATTCCCTGTAAATTCTCCTTAAATTGGGCCTTGGTCTATCCAGAACCAGACTTCAGTTCCTCTTACAAACATAGCCATCCTTGTTTTTCCTTGTGTAGCCACTCTGTCACTCAGACTTCCTCTCAGTGTGGGCTCCCTTCTCACTAAGATAGTCTCTAACTTCCCATTCCCTCTTGTTTAGCACCACTGTCCTTAAACATTCCT
>NW_006159521.1:754401-775034 GCF_000334495.1 Tupaia belangeri chinensis
CTCTGTTTGAGCACCACTGTCCTTACCATTCCTGCGGAGAGTTTCAGATTTTCCTGTCTCTCTGTGTCTTTAACCCTGGCTGCACATTTGAAAAGTCAATCACCTGGACCCTACTTTCAAAGTTTGGTCTAACTGGCCTAGAGTGAGGCCTGGTTATCAGCATAGTTTTAAAACTTCCTAGGTATTTCTAATGTGCAATGGAGGTGGGAAAACCATCCCACCCCTCCCCCACCCCAGCAGAAGGCCTCAGCCTTTTCCATTACATTCCTTTAGTGGGTGTCAGCCCTTTCTTTACTGACAAGGGCCTAGTCTTCAGGGATTTCTTAGTCTGTCTCTTTCAGGTAGTATCCAGAGTACCCAGACACCTGCTACAGTGTCTCCTGTTCTCCCTCCAGTTACTCAGTTCTCAGCCATTAGTCATTTTCTTTCCTCAATTCTCGGACTTACCTAGCCGCCCTACCTCTTTTTGTCCCCCATATACAGGAAGGTTTGCTCCCCACTTCTGGTTTGTTACAGTCCTGTTGGACCCATTATCCCCGCCTCCCAGGTTCTCTTTACCTACAGTCCCATTGTGCTGTCTGTCCCCCCTTCACATGCCCTTCTTTTATTCTGCCTTTTCCAGCCCAGTCCCTCTGGAACCGAGGGGTTGGAGGTGGAAGTGGGTAAACACTTGCATGGTGCTGGATGCCAGGTTTAACTGTGGTAAGGAAGGCTTGTGTGTGCGTGTGTTGAGAATAGTTGGCAGGTACGGGAGAGGCAGGGTGAGGTGCAAAGGGTGGATGGAGTCAGGAACCTACAGCAGAACCCACTTGAGTGTGTGAGATGGGTTTTCTGCTCTGACATTTGTGTGTCTGCAGTGGGGGTGGAAGGTGGGTGGTCTCAGCAGTCATTCCCTACGCCTGCTGGACTGAGCAGGCCTAGATGCAAGGTCTTTTGCCTTTAGAACCCTGAGAGTTGAGCACATGGGACCTACATGTAAGGTCTTCATTGGTGGGAATAGGTGGGAAGACCTGTGTTTGAGTTCTGGCTTAGCCAGAGTGCTTACATGTGAAAAGAGGAGGTTGGGTTAGCTTCATGTGAAGATTCCTTCCAGCTTCCTCAGAGCATAGCCGGCCTGCTTGTCCCCAGAGCCCTTGCTTGTTCAGTGTGTTGGTAATTTGAGGGGTTTGGCTGTTGGAAAGTCAGGTGGAGGGAGGAGCCAGCTGGCCTGCTGGGGCCTAGGCCTTGGATCTGGCTCCTTCAGTTTGGCCTGGGGGTGGGGTGTGTGTGCAGGGTGTCTGGTTTCTTTGAGTTATGGTAATCCTGTTTCCATAGCATGTTTCCCAGCCTCTGGCCTGCCCTAACTTTCTAAAAGGACTCCTCGTAGAGTCCTAACTAGGGATTCTGATAAGAGCCGGATGTTCTTGGTGTTTTGTCAGCAGGGAGGTGGGGGCTGACTGAGAGTTTAGCTCCCATTGGGTGGGGGATGGGATTTCCAGCTTTCCTGGCTCCAGTGAAAAACTCAGGAGGTGGAGGCTTGGTTTCCTGGAAGAAATAGCAACTTGAAGAGGAGCTGGCAGTGTTTTGAAAACAAGGCTTAGCGCTTTCCTGTGTTCTGATTGGTACCTCCAAAATGACAGAATTCCTGGTGGTGGGGGAGGGAAGAAGACATATATAGATATTGATAGACAAACAGATTTTATTGACTTTTTTGAAAATGAGCTTTAAATCTAAAGGAAATCAAGCCATTTCATGGTCTGTCTCTGCCTGGATTTGCAGAGCAGGGAGATGGCATCTGTCCAGGACTTGCTTGTGACAGTACAGGAGGAGAGCGAGCCTGGCCCAGTTGTTGTGTATAGTATAATCTGTGTGCCGCTGGACTTTGAGGAGCAGTGTCTGGATGTGTCGGTGGCTCTGGGGGTAGATGTGCAGGGACAAGAGCACATCAGAGCCTCCCTGAGCATTGTCACTGCATGGTTTCCTGGGAAGTAGAATTTCTGCCTCTTCCCAAAGGATTTGGTTTCAGTTATTCCTTATTTATTGGGACTGTGGCTTGTTGAATGTGGGTCATAGGAAGAGCCAGTTTTGCCTAATGTACCTTCAAGGTCATGAGAGAGAGACCCCGACCAATTGCTAGTGTAGTCTGGAATCCCCCTGAATTGGAGATATGCTTCAGAAAGCAGTATGGACTAATAATAGCAATTCCTCACTCTGCCAAGAAAGCCAAATTTAGCTGTAGAGCTGCTCAGAAATATAAAAAAGGAGATTGAGGAGTGGGATAGAGTGATGTTACAAATGCACATTTCTAGAAAAAAAATGAGTAATTCATTTCTTTTTGAAAAAAATGTGCAGTGTTGATTTAAGTTGGTACCATGCTTTGGAAGGCCATGAAGCCTAATTGAAAGCTATAGACCAGAAATGACCGAGTAGGTGAACAAGAATTTTGTTATTTGAAGTGAACAAAATAGGTAGTTTCCTGTTAGCAGCAGCAGCATAAAATGCTTTGTATGAGATAAGCCTTAAGAAAATTTCCTAGGCTTTTGATAGCATATAAACAATGATGTAACTTTATCCTGGGAAGGAGGCTAGGACTGTGTGATGAGCTTACTAAACAAACTAGATGGAGGCCCTAAATGTGTAATATGCAGGGTTTTTTTGTTTGTTTGTTTGTTTAAGGTTTTCTTGTTTTTTTTTGCTTTAAAAAAAAAGTTTGTTTCTTACTTATTTCATGAGAGAGAGAGGCCCAGCTGAAGTGACATAGCCAGTAGGGTGCCACTGTACCATAGTGAGCCACCTGGGAGGCCTGGGTTCAAATCCTGGGTTGACCTGAATACACCAGGCACACCTACACATGCTATGATCCTGTAGCTTGGAGGATCACCGGGGTGAGACTCAGGTGAGACTGTGTGTGTGTGTGCATGTGTGTGAGAGAGAGAGAGACAGTGTGTGTGTGAGTATGCATGTATCTGTATATCTCTCTTGAAAGAAGAAAGGGGAGGAGGGAGGGAGGAAGGAAGACAGAAAGAGAAAAGAAAAAGAGAGAGAGACAGGTGCCCTCTGAAAATCAAGACAGATAATCTAGCTGCCATCCTGGTGTGTTTCACGTGGAGAAGCAACCTAAACCCAGTTTGGCTTCCAGCCTCTGATTCGGAGTGGTGATGTCATTTTCTTTATAATCATGCTGAACAAGTGGACTCCCTTTGGAACTTAGAACAGCCCTAGTGGAATCACTTATGCCTGGCACCTGCCCAGGGCCCCTTCCTCAGATGGAAGGGGCGTTGGCAACTGGTAACTGGCAGCAAGCCTTTGTGGTCACAATATACTGGAGGTGGCACTTTTCCTATTTATCTCCCACCTCCTACCTCTCTTCCTGTTTCTTTTGCTAAGTGTGAAGGCAGCCCTGCATTGGTCTCCCTTTGTGGAGGAATTAGTCATCAGAGACACTCCCAGTGTCAGAGGAAACACAGCCTGTGTGAGGGTGTAAGGGAGGTGTGGGCACGCTGGGTGTCCTGTGAGATAGGCCTGAGATGAGAATGATCAGAAGAGGTTAAAAGAGGGAAGTGAATCCTGAGAATGTGGTGTTGGTGCCTTTTCATTTGATACCAAAAGGTAGGTAATACCAAGGCCATCTGATCCTCTTGACAGGTAATAGACACCACAGAGAAAGGGGGCAGACTTGAATAAGCTGAGTATGCCACTGATTCAAGTGAAACACGATCAGAAGTATACCAAGGAGAATTTGAGTTCAAGTATTTGCAGCTTAATAGAAGTTAGCCATAGAGTTACTGTCACATTAAATCTCTACTCTGTAGCAGGCTATACCCTCTTTGAGCAAACTAAATAGAGAAATCACAACTGGCATAAAGTCAGCTGGAAGTGGTTCTTTTTTTTTTTTTTTTTCTTTTAATAGAAAATCCTTTATTTTATCAAGAGATTTAAGGTTCTTTATTTTAAATAGTAAATACCCCAGAGAGTTAAAAAGGATCTGAATTAGACAAATTTCATTTGCTGTCAACATTTCTCAGGAATAATCTACTATACACTGCCTATTGTAGCCTGTATTTGAAATTATAACCTGCTAAGGACATTTCAGACAATAATAGTTCCACAGATGCTTGAAATTAGAGGCAGCAGGATGTGCTGTTTCCCAGGCATGTCTAAGAACAACTGAGAAAATAAAAGGCACTAATAGATCGCCTCTAATCTCCATCTCTCTTGTGACTTGTCTTGGATGCTGCATACCTGATACCCACATTTCCAGCATGATATATTTTTTCTTCTCCAAAAGTTAAGACCAGCCCAGCTGGATGTTTGGGTTCAGTCTGACAGATTAACTCTCCTTAATCGGCTTGATTTTTTTGTCTGTGCACTGAAAGGCTGATAGAGATTACACCATGCCTGACCCCCAGCAGAGTGACCAGGATGTGAGAAAGGGTTGGAAAAAGCTAGACACCAGAGCCAGTCAGAAACAAGTCTAAACTGAATATGAAATCTAACTCGGCTTGGATCTTGTGACAGAAAGACTTGTTTAGAAGTCACTTTCTCTTGTGCTTAAATTCTTCCAGGATTTACCCTTCCAAATGATGATGGTGGCATTTCTTGCCACAATACCATTTTGAAAACTAAAACCAGTAGGAGAGAGCGAGAGTGAGAAAACAAGCTACTAGATTCAGGACTCAAACTGCGGTTGGCCATATGGGAGTCCAGTGCCTTAACCACCACGTCCCCTGCTGCCCCCCCCCCCCCCCAGTTTCTTTTTACTAATTAACCACCACATATGTATATATTCCCCTTCCTTTCTTATTTTAGAAATGACAGTCAGGTTTTTTTTGAAGGAGAAGTGATTTGTCATTCAGAGCAAGTAACTACTAACAGATGCTTTATAATGGATGATGATGGTAATTGTGATCTACTGTCTACTAAGTTTATCCCAAACCCCAACTGTTTCTCTTAGGGAACTAGAACTGGATCCTAGAGTGGGAGCCCGAACTTCTCCCCACCCTAAGCACTTTCTTGTGCAGATTTTATGGGGGAGGAACAAAGAGTCTCCAGGATCCTGTGTGTGCAGGTGGGGAAGTGGTTGTTACCATGACATAGGCTTCTTGTATTGATTTGAAGAGGAGAGAGATCAGGAATCCATAAATACCACAAGCTCATAGATTAGTGCTGGACACAGGGCAGGCTCCAAGGATTATTTCTAGGAAGACAAAGGGGATTCTGGATCTAAAAAAATCCCTTACTTTATTCTGATCTTTTTGGTGGGTTAGTCCCATTACTTCTGCCGTTTGTAAGTCAAAATGGCAATTGGAATGCAGGGTAGAGGACCTTTGGAAGTAGGACACCAGCATTGTAGACTTGCAAGGGCCTTGTTTTTTTTTTTTTTTTTTAATGACCCTAGGAGATTTATTTTTTAATAATTTTTTAAAGAATTATTTATTTAATTCCACTTGTTATTGTTTTATTTTTTAACTTGACCAGAGAGAGAGAGAAAGAGAAAGGGAAAGCGAGAAAGCAAACCACCAGGTCCGGGACTCGAACCATGGTCGGCCATGTGGGAATTTAGCACCCTTATCCACCACACCACCTGCCGACCCCACCCAAGCAATTTTATTAGGTTGCCAGGAAAGTCATGACGTATTTTTCTATGCAAAAATGTGTCATGACTTTTCAGACAACCCAATAGTATATAAGATGACATCTCTCAGGACCAGCAGATGGTGTAATGGTTATGTCTTTTGACTCTCACATAGTTGATGGTGGTCCGAGTACCAGACCTGGTGGCTTAAAACTCATGCCAGGCACATGTGCATGTATGCCCCAAATCCCACGATAATGAAGGAGAAGGGATTGTGGTATGGCCATGCCCCTTGGGGGGGGTGTGATTTCTTGCCTTCCTGTCTTTGTGTCTCCAGTGAGCACGCACACACTGTAGCAAAAATCTCTTAAAAAAAAAAAAATAGATGACATCTCATTTACCCTAGAGATTTGCCCAGTGCTTGGGTAGCTCCTGTGACCAATACAAGCAACCCAGCTGTTTCTAGGTGGCCCAGCTTTCTTGGTCCCTATGTAGGAACTTCAGTGCAGGCCATATATGATCACAGGAATGGGAAGTGGGACATGTGTGTGCCTTTCCTTGGGGAAACCACCACCTTTGTCTACCGTGGACACCATTATTCTTCCCATTAATGCATCGGAAGGGGAAACATAATAGCTCATTGTCCCCAGCAGAAAGTAACTCCTATCCTTGAAGACAGAAAGTTGTGTATCCTCTGTCATGCCCTTTCTGTTAGCAGCTGTTGGTGCCAATATGGCTGTCATTCCCAGATGTTGATACTGCCCCCAGTCCTCAGACACTTCTCGCAGAACCCCATTTCCTACAGAAATTTCCAAGGTCCCTTTCATTTTTTAAAGAATTATTTATTTAATTTGATTAATTATTATTCAGTTTGTTGAGAGAGAAAGCTGCCAGGTCTGAGACTTGAACTGCAGTTGGACACATGGGAGTCAAGCACCTTAACCACATTTCTTGCTGACCCTCAAGGTCACTTTTAGATCCCTAGTTAAAATCCTTAGTATAACAAACCTAGGAGCTGAGCTTTGATGGGTTTGAATTTCCTGTCCGAGCCAGAATGCTAATACAATGCTGTTAGTAGTGAGGAATTCAGTGGGCTGTCCCTTTCGTTACTGTAAAATTGCTATGTTAGGCATGAGTGCAGTTCTGTTGCTCTTCATGTAAAAGAGCCCAAAATTGGTATACTATACTGTCTAAAGCAAAGCAATGTAAAGATGGTTGCCTCATATGTTACAACTGGCTTTCAGAAAAAAGTCCTGATTGACAGCTTATGCTGATTACTATGGTGTAAATATCCCCCCCTTAGCTGACATGACATCATTAAACACGTAGCAGAGAAGTGAGGTGCAGTCACATGTGCTGCCTCTGGCACACTGTAGCACCCCATCTGTGTGATACCACTGTGTGCCAGCTGCCCTGAGGCTGGTACGTGGTGGCTATGGGACAGGCCTGTTGCTGAGTCATGGTGTACATGCACAGACAACAGCTTTCCCTGCTTTGCTTGCTTTTCACCTGGGAGTAAGCTGTACCTCAGTCTGAGAAGCTACTAAATCAGATTCAAAGAAGGCAGTGGAGCAGATTTGGAGTCCTGTTGAGTCCACCTGAAAATTGCGGCCAGAAAGGGCACCGTGGAGTTGACGAGGAACACCTTTAGGAGCTGTTCACTTCTGTGATCTGTCTGATCAGCTCCCTTACTCAGGCCACAGGCCACAGGTCTCCTCCCCACACGCATACACCTGAGTGCCTGTTCTGACCAGGTGAACGTTGCTGGAACTCCCATGCTCAGGTCATGAAGGGAACAGAGAAGGGCAAGGGCCTGCATTCGGCGGTGCGGCAGGGACAGAGTGGGACTCTACTATTCTGTGTACTCTAGTGCACCTTTACTCTGCAAGCCAAATCCTTGGGTTTAGTTTCGTTCTTAATCCTAGAGGGATCTGGGTAAGTGACTGCGCATTCCAGTTCCTTTTCTTAGGGCCATCATTTGGAGCTACTTAGGAACTTCCATCCTCATGACTTCCCATAGCCCATGTGCCATGTCCCTCCAACCTGAAGTGATTGTATAGGCTTTGATTCTGCCACTGCAACGGAGGCACTGAGGGGCAAGAAGACTGATGTGGCATGGGGCCTGAGGCCTGGCCAGCAGGCTGGGATCGGGCTCCTTACAGGGTCAGCCCAGAACCATACAGACCTGTTAGGGGCGCCGGGATTGGGTTCCTTCCAGGGTCGGCCCAGAACCATACAGACCTGTTAGGGGCTCCTCTGGTCACACATGTCCAGGTGGACTCCTTAGCCTCTCTGGAACTCTCTGCCACTGCAGGATGCTTTTTCTTTAAGGAGTTCTGGAAGCTGAGGCTATAAGGATGGGGCACTTGGTGAGGGAGAGCCAGTGGGGGTGTGTGGGTTTGGGTTTAGCACTCCAGTCTGGGTGCTGACTGCCTTGCCTTCTTTGTTTCTTGCAGTAGTATTTTGCCTTTGAGTAACTGTCCCCAGCTCCAGTGCTGCAGGCACATTGTTCCGGGGCCTCTGTGGTGCTCCTGATGCCCCTCACCCACTGTCGAAGATCCCCGGTGGGCGAGGGGGCGGCAGGGATCCTTCTCTCTCAGCTCTAATATACAAGGTAAGGAGAGGCCTGGGAGGAGGGCATGGGGCAGAACATTGGCATATACCACTGAGCTGCTGCTTGAGGGCAGAACTGTGCCCATTAGTCCTCTGACTCTCAGGCTAGGTTGGTAGGGGTGCAGAAAGATTCCCTTAACTGAAGTTCCTACATAGCTTTTCAGAGTACTAGAGGGAGGGTGTCGATGTGTGCACCATTCGCGGCCTTCTGCACCATTCACGGCCTTCTGTATCGGTGGCTGAGGCCCAGAGGTTGATTTAGCTTCTCCCTAAGACTGGGATGGAAGGTTAACAGGGCCGCTGAGTTCTGGTCTCTTGAGACTGCCCGGGAGAGCTTACATGGGTCGGACAGTCCCCTGGGGAGCAGGCTTTGGTTGATCAGGGGCCTGTTCAAACCTTCATGTATGTCTTCATTTGTTTTTTTTGACGTTACTCTTTCAGAGAGGAAAGGGAAAGGACATGGCGTTGGGCGGGAAATAATGGGCTTTCTTCAAGTCAGGAAGACCCAGGTTTGAATGAACTCTGCCCTTTGGAGCCTTGGGTCGGTTGCTTCATTGTTCTGGATCTCAGTATCTCAGAATCTCAGATTTCAAATGGATCCTAATGGTGGTCAGCAGATGATGTAGTGGTTTGGGTCCTGGACTCCCACATGGCTAACGGCAGTTTGAGTCCTGGACCTCTGGTACAAAATCCCAATAAGAAAATAGAGAAGGGATTCCACCGTGCGGCCATCCCCCAAGGGGATGATTTCTTTCTTTTCCTCTCACTGTCTCTGGTGAGTGCCCATGCCCTATGGCAAAAACTTTAAGAGAAGGAACAGACGCTCATGCCCAGAGAGGGCATTAGTCACAGCTGAGGCATATACCGGACAGCACCTTACAGTGCTCAGCACCTAGAGGACGTCTGGGAAATACTTTCCTTCCCATCAGGCTGGCTTTTAGCAATGTCAGCTAGCCTTAGTGCGCAGTGGGAGGCTTCCTGTAGCCTCAGGCAGCAATACATTCTCAGTGTGCCCAGTTTCGTGCTACCCTGAGACTGGCCCACAGGGACTCCTGGCACCACCTAGGTAAGGGAGTGGATGCTGTCGCCAGAAGCAGTTGTGTTAGGATCCTTTGTGGTTTCCTTCCCAGGACGAGAAGCTCACTGTGACCCAGGACCTCCCTGTGAACGATGGAAAACCTCACATCGTCCACTTCCAGTACGAGGTCACCGAGGTGAAGGTCTCTTCCTGGGATGCAGTCCTGTCCAGCCAGAGCCTGTTTGTAGAAATCCCAGATGGGTTATTAGCTGATGGGAGCAAAGAAGGGTAAGGAGGAGCAAGCACTGGAGGAGGGACAGGAACAAACGGGGAAGGAAGGCCCACTCCAGAGGACGTGTATTTACTGGGTTTGTAAAGGAGTCTCTGCCTCCTTCCCTCTAGACATTCCAAGCAGGCAGCATTTTGTAACAGGCTATTTTCAGCCAGTAAGGCACACCTACTGTAGGTTATAATTAAAGAGGATCATTATCACATTAACCAAATACCTGCCAGTTAATCACTCTACAGTTCACTCTTCCCAGCACTCAGTCCCCTTGAGTCACCATACAGTGGTGCAGTTTAGAAGGCAGGAAGCTCTGAGATACAGTGGAATTTCACTAGGTTGGGCAAGGCCCTCCAAAAAGCCAGGTGTGTAAGAAACAGTACTAAGGACGGAGTTATCCTGAGTGGCTCTGTCTCTTGAAGAAATCCTTTTAGATAAGCGTTAGGGCCCAGAGTGTCCCTCTCAGTGGCAGGTGATCTTATCAAATGTGGCCCTCTAGCGGGACCCCTGAAGAACTGGGTTCTCTTTGTGAACTGCATTAGTTATATATTATTTTCAGGTGAAGAACCTATTACAGGAAGAGATAATTCAGTAACATTTTCCTCAGGGGCTGTGGCTTATTTCTTTCTGAAATCAGGATTCCTGGGGTGTTGAAATATGAATTTTCAGGACCAGCAGATGGTGTAATGGTTACGTTGCTGGACTCCTATGTAGTCGATCGTGGTTCAAGTCCTGGACCCAGCGGGTTAAAACTCAAGCTGGGTGCATGTGTGTACATGCCCAAAGTCTCAAGAATAGATTGTGGCGTGGCCATCCCCGGGGGTGTGTAGAGAGTGATTTCTTGCTTTCTCTCTGTTTCTCTGGCGAGTGCATACTCCCTATAGCAAAAATATCTCTTAAAAAAATAGAAATATAAACTTTCCCCCTAGAGCTTCCATATTGATACCGCTGGCTGTGAGCTCAGAAAAGCCCTTTACTGGGGTGAATGGAGGGAGGTCTAAGAGGTGCTGCTGGGCCTGAGCATTTCTGTTGCTTCTTGCAGATTGTTAGCACTGCTAGAGTTCGCTGAGGAGAAGATGAAAGTGAACTACGTCTTTATCTGCTTCAGGAAGGGCCGGGAAGACAGAGGTAAGGAGTCAAAGCAGCCTGGACCTTCAGCCACACTGTGGGGGACGGAGGCTGGGGGGCGCGAGGGGGAGTGTCTGACAGCGGTGAGGTGGAACTCCTGAGTTCGCCTTACAGACCCTGGAAGCTGTGGGTATGATGGGGCCTGCCCAAGGGTTAGTGAGGGCCTCCTGCTTTTTTGTTCCATCTTTGGGTTTTCCCTTGATTTGAGCCTACTTTGTTGTTTCTCATCGGACTCTTTTTACGCTCCTTCTTCTGCAGCTCCACTCCTGAAGACCTTCAGCTTCTTGGGCTTTGAGATTGTACGTCCAGGCCATCCCTGTGTCCCCTCTCGGCCAGATGTGATGTTCATGGTTTACCCCCTGGACCAGAACTTGTCTGATGAGGACTAATGGTCACAGAGGATGCTTTGCCCAAGAGCCACAGTGGGGGAAGAGGGGAAGGCAGGCAGCCCTGGGACAGAGGAGAGGGCTCCTGACTGTCTAGGGAAGGACGCTGTGGGGCTCAGGGCGAGGGTTGCCTCTTGTGTTCTCGGAGTTGACTCGTTGCAATTGTTTTCCATAAAGAACAGTATAAACATATTATTCACATGTAATCACCAATAGTAAATGAAGATGTTTATGAACTGGCATTAGAAGCTTTTTAAACTACGCTGTGTGATGTGCTCTATCTAGCCTAGGGGAGGACATTGCCTAGAGGGGAGGGACCACCAGGTCAGGACAAGGCCTGAGGGCCAGAGGGCAGTGCTGTCAGGCTCAGCTTCCCCTGCTGTCTGTTTTCTTTTTCTGGTTTCTAAGACTTGTGTATTTTCTTTCTTTGCTTCTTGTCACTCAGGGGCCCCTGAATATAGGCCTTCTAGTCCCTGGGCAGTGTCCTTGAGTTGTTCTGACACTCTCCCTGGCTTCTCTGTGCATTTGTATCTGCCTGGAGTAAGCAGGTCTGACCCCTCCTCCTTTACAGCTTAGTGTTCTTCTGGCATTTGGTTAAGCTGGCTTAATCTGTTTAATGTTATCAGTGCATTTCAGATAGGGGCATTGAAGTTCACTCCCACCACCAGGGCTTTTATTTGGGGTGCCTGGGCCTTAAAAAGCACTAGCCAAACTCCAGTTCTCAACGTCATCATCAGAAGCTCTTGCTCCTGGCAGCAGGCCCAGGCCCTAAGGTCTCCTTCCTAGAGTCAGGGTCACAAAGAGCAAAGAGGAAGAGCAAGCCAGGACCTGAGAACTGTGGGGACTGTCCTGAGAGACTGGATGCTCCTGGCTGGCCGATTACAGTGACTGCCTCCCCTACCAGGTCTGAGCTGTGCTTGAGACCCTTGCCCACAGGGCCACTGGGCAGGACTGGGGTCCAGAGTGGTCTGCCTTTTGTTTTCACTGAACAGCTTGTTCTACGGGGAGCGGAAAGGGGCGAAATCTAGATTGGGTGAGGGGGGTGGGGGTGTCAGGGAGGCAAGTGTGTTGTGTTACTGTGTCAATAAACTGATTTAAAGTTGTGGTTGGTTCGTTCTTTATTCCTGTGCCAGCATCAACTTCCCACCACTGCTGCCTTGTGAATCTAGAGCCTGACCTCAGAGGAGCATGGTATGTGCACCTCGGAAAAAACGCAGAAGGAAGCGTGGTGGGGCGACGAACTGGCCAGTGTCCCTGGGGGTACACTACCATGAGACTGTGGTTGCTAGGAGTGCGGGCGCAGCGCCCGAGCCCCTGGAGAGCCACGTGTATGCACGGCAGCTTCACCTAGGGTAGGGGCTATCGCCCGGGATCCAGACTGCTCTTAGCGCTTCTTCTTGCAAGGCCTTGGGCCTTTGCCCGCGGCTGCTGTGCCTCAAATGCCCTCCCTGTTCTTTCTGTGCAGCACAATAACCTGAGGCTCTTGGCACTGCCGTCTGCTCAGACACTGTAGGGGCTAGAATCTCTTTTCTGTCTGTCCTTTTCCCCTCTCTGTTCTCTTCAAACATTTTCCCTTCTGTTTCTGTTCTTCTACATCAAGGAGCTGTTCCTCCACCCATTACAGCTTGGTGGGGCCTGCTGTTGAGCTGCGGCTGTCCTCGGGGCTCTCTGGGTGTTTGGCCCATTTCACATTGTTCTTGTGGAACTCACTTGGGTTTTTACTGTGGGCCAAGTCATTAGCCTTGAACTCCACCTGGTATTCATTAAAAAGTACGCTCAACACCCCTCCCCCCCAGGATTACTAGAGCAAGTCTGGGACTAGAGACTTTTGACAGAAATCTCAGTGCTTCAAGACATCCCCACAAGCAGATAACCCAAGCCCAGGGGCGGTGTCTGCAAGACTGACAAAGCGCAAGACAAAAACAGCCCATTACCTCTTCCCAGAGCTGCTAGAGTGGATGGGAACCACACTTGAGATTCTGCTGCCATCTGTTGGTGGTTCCTCTTCAGTACAGCCAGTTAGCAGGGCTGAATTGGAAACCCAAGGCACCCAGCCAAGATTTCCCTTTCACCAAAGACTTGTGCTATGGAAGACCACTGGCAGAAGTAATGGCACCAAAGGCTGCTCTCCAATTTAAAAAGGAAATGAGAAGATTTGGGGGATGTTGGAGTGAGAGAGGGGAGGTATGTGAGAGGCAAACTAAGTCTAAATTTAAGAACAGGGACATTAAAAACTTTATTCAATAAATACAACAAATAATTAAAAAATATACTTCAATTCCAAAGCCAATTAAGAAAAGGAAGTAGAAAAGGGAAAAAAGGAAGAGGAAAATAGAGAAAGGAAGAGGCCGAACGACGGTTGGTCGGGCCGTGTTTCAGAACGTACCACCCCTTCAAACTGGTCAAGTGTTCTTGACCCATAAGCCCTTACACTTTGTTCTGCTGGGGTCACCACAGAAGCCCACCAGGCAGGAATGGTCACCTGGGCTCTGGGTCAGAGCACACTGGCGGCTGGGATGTGGGGGTGTGAGGGATACTTCCCACCCACTCCTAAGAAGCATCCATCCTGACTCCCAGGCCAGTGTAAATAGTGCAAACATTTAGGCAGAGAGCTCCCAGCTGCAGTTTCACAGGTGAGTGTCCAAAGCCAGGGCCTCGGGGAGACAGGTCCTGGAGTAACCAGGGGTCCAAAGCCACTTCGGTGAATGAGATCTAAGGGTGGAGGGAGGGGAGGCCCGGGCACAGGCTCAGGCTCCTGGGCTTGGCCAGTGGCCAGGCCAGAAAACGGCAGGGAAGGGCCGTGGGCAGGCGGGGTGGACACTGGATGCACAGCTTGCCATCAGCCGGGGAAGGTGACGCGGAGGATGCACGTGGAGCAGGACTAGGAAGATCAGGAAAGCTGAGGGAGAACGGGAAGGTTGGGAGGAAGGAGGAGGCAGCTCAGCAGCAAACTCCAGGAGAAATAACCAGCAGCCCTCACAGATTTGTGATTGTCTCTTAAAAAGATTTATTTTCTCTTCTTGCCTGAATGTACAAAGGCAAAAAGAGTACAGTTTGTATATATATATTTATATATATATATAAAAAAACAAGGAACTTGGTAATGTACACTTTACAGAAGGGACGAATCAGGAAGACTGAAACTAAACCCAACAGAGCAACGCCAATGGAACGAAAGCTATGAACAGCAACGCCACCCCTCCAGCCCGGGCCTCCAGCTCGCCCCAACCTGCTCCCAATGTGGGGGGCTGAGCACCAAGGCAAGCGGGTGGGCTGGGGCAGGAGGGGCTGGATCCCAGGAGGGGCCCATGGCAAGGGGTCACTGGAAAGCTCCCTGGGATGCCCTAGTAATACAACAAATGACAAAGGCCCAGGACCATGGGGCCAGCTAGCTGCCCAGTTGAATCTTGGGGGGCATCAGAGACACTGGGATGGTGAACAGGGTATATGGGATAGTAAGTGACATGGGTGGCCTCAAAGCCTGTGTATAATTTTCTAGCCCTTCTGCAGTCTTAGCCCCCAACTCCTAAGCTCAGTCCTCTTACCCCTACCTTGGAGCCTGGAGAGAAGAGAGTCGAGAATCACCACTGCAGTTCATGGGCTGCCTCTTACCCTTCTGTGTGGGGCTCTCCGACCCGGACATGTGTGGAGAGAACGGGCAGGTGGAGGGAGCTCCGTCCATGTACACATCCATGTGCACAGCAGTGACAGGATGGAGGGAGCTGGCTCCCCTCAGGTGGGAAGAAGGGGTGTGGCCCTGCAGAGCAGCCATCCGGGAAGCCTGGCCCCCTTGCTGGGAATGAGGCCCCTTCTCCCTTCAGCCTCTCCTCTAGGGGAAGCCCTATGAGCGGCATTGATGAGGGCCTGGGTGGGGCGGCTCTGAGGGGCTGGGGCGCTGGTGGTCGGGGCCCTCGGCAGCGATTTCTCAGCAGCTGGGGGTGGGCGGGGTCCTTGCTGAGTGTCTCCTCCTGACTAGGATGTGGGGGCTGCAGGTAGCCCCACATGTGTGTACCCTGCCCAAGGGGAGGGGTGGGAGGGGGACGGCGTCACGCCTGTCAAAGACCTCCAGGGCTGCTGCTGTTATTTCTGGAGGGAAGACTGGCCCGAGGAGGACCGGGACTGTGTGCCACTGCTGCCTTCACCCACTCTGCTGGGTAGCTCCTAATCCGCAAGAGAGACGGCATAGGACCAAAGGGCCAAATGTTCTTTTAAGGGGGTAGAAAAGGAAAAGACCCGGGTCCCTTCTGCAGACCCCAAAGCTTAATACAGAATTCCTCCTCTCTGTTAGAGAACAAAGTGGGAAGGGCAGGAAGGCCAGGCCACGCCTGCCCAATGAGAAAGAAAATGACTCGGAACGGGTTCTTTACACTATGTACAGGGCACGCTGTGGGCCAGTGCCACAGATACGGAACACACAACAGTACTGAAAAACAGCAGAGGTGGGGCCTGGGGGCCGCGGCAGGCTGCGAGTCAGTCCCCCCCTCGGTAGGTGAAGTGAGGGGTCCACACCAGCTCCTTCCACAGATGAAAGGGAAGCCTGGGCTCAGAGTGCGGCCTGCAGGGGCCAGGAGGCAGGGGAAGGACTGGTGTAAGGGAGGCTGCTGGGGGGCCGAGAGGCAAACATTGGGGTGTTGGGAGGGCTCAGAACCCAATTTGAACAAAAACAAGGACGCAGAAACCGGAGGAAGGCCTGTAGGGCAGAGGGGCTCCTCTGGGGCCAATGACTCGATGCTTAGCTACATGTAGGGCCCCGGGTTCTTGGAAACTAACCCCTCCCGGGCTTTGTGCTTTCTGTCCCTACCGCCCCATCCTCCAAACGAGGCAGAGCCTGGCTCTTGCTCTGACGCGATCACTTTGGCACTCTGGTCACAAACACCTGTCTCTAGCCTAAGCTGGTGTCTCCATCTTTCTCTCTCTCGGTCCAGAGGGTCAAGGAAAGATAGGAGGGGAAAGGAACAAAGGGAAGATACCTCAAAAGCATAGTAAGAGCTAAGGCTCCCCACACCTGGGGAAAAATGACTCCGATAAAGCTACCAAGTCATCATCGCCGCCCACGCAGGAGCACCGAGCTTGGCCTGGGAGACCGCATCCTAAGGAGGGCCGGAGCGGGCTGCCTCAGAGTGCGGCGCCACCAAGCGACTCTGTGGCTCCAGTGAGCAACCAGGGACGTGCTCGCCCAGGGTCTACGGAACTAACCTCCCACAGCCAGTGGCCCCTAAACAAAAACGTGTTACAGAGAACACAGCTTACATTGGCACACACGGAGGCTATAGTTCGAGTATATAAAATCGTGTACTTGTAGACAGAGGAGCAGGCTGAATATACTGTGGCCCTAAATGAGGAAGATACTTAGCTGAATGGACAGGACATCTCCAAGAACTGCTGGGTGCTCCCAGGGCCTGCCTCCCGGGCCTCGCCCTCAGGTGGCCGGCAGACTCCCAGGTTCCCCACATTGGGGATACTATTTTATTTGCCTGAGTCTTTTTAAGAGCCAAGCAGTGGAAAAGAAGAGGTGAGATCAGTATGGGGATCCCCCTGGGAAAGGCTCCAAGGGGTTAGGAGGGAAGAGAGGGCAAGGGGTTGGGGGTAAGAAGCAGCAGGACTTAGTGGGGTGCAGGTTCCATTTCACAGACTCCACTCAGCTCCAGCTCCAGCTGCCCCCAGCTCTGGGGAGCCCTGAGCTGGAGATGGAGCCCCGCCCTCTGCCTGACAGGCAGCTCAAGGCCATGGTGGGGCCGATGCCTTGGTCTCCCTTTTCAGGCTAGGCTCTGAGCGTTTCTATGTGCTCATGTAAGAGGGGAGAAGTCTCCATGTTTGAAGACCTTGTTTTCTCAATTACAGAGAAAACAGCCCCGATTTCTTTCCTGAGATTCGAATTCCTCCACGTGCTGCCAGTTTCCAGGGCCCAAACCGCTGGGGAGATGCACGACCTGGTGATGGTGGTAATGACGGTGAGGGGTATGGCTGCTGTGCTGTCTTCAGACCTTACCCAGTGCTTGGGGTCCCTCCCGGGCAGGGAGTGTTAGAACTGCTCTGGCAGCAGACCAGGGGTTTGGGGACAGAGCAGTGACTTCTCTGGGCTGACGCCATGTTCCCCTGGTTGTTTCCCGTGCCTTCATCTCCACAGAGGCCACACCAGTCAGGACTGTGGCCGAGAGAATAAATATTTTTGCTAAGTACCAGCTCGCCAGCTCCTGAGGAAGAGGGAGGGTCAGGGAGTCCGGGAATCTGGCGGAGGCGAGATAGGCAAGGGTCTGCCTTCGGTTGTGGTGGGAACGGCAAACAAGATGACCAACACCATTTAACTGATGTCTAAATGGCACCTCCAGCACCTCCTTGGGTGAGCCGGTCCAGGCCCGCGAAGCTGACTTTATCCGGGCACTTGGTGTTCTGCAAGGAAACAAGGACAGATAACCAGGCACTCAGCCTGCCTGCATAACCACCACAAGGTGGCGCTAGAAGGAAATGGACTGCAGGGGAAGCCAGAACTGGTCCTTCAGGGGTGCTTGTGGGGCCAGCCCTTCTCAGATGCACATGGCTTCATGGCAAACTCGTCTATCAGAGGCCTGGTCAGGCCCTCCCGCAGCTATTCACATCTAGGCTCCACAGGGATTCAGCAATCCAGGTTGTAACCATCCCCTCTGAATGAACAAAAGTTACTCACCATTCTCACCTCCTGGGGGGTGGGTAGAGTGAAGGAGTGGAGCCTTGCTGACTGGCAACAATGGCTGTAGAAGAAAGCCCTGGGCGAGCAGGAGAAGGCGTCAGTGTGGCCTCTCAGAAACCTCCCACCGCCCAGTGCTTCCCACGCATCAGCTGCTGGAGGAGGTGCCCGCCCTTAAACTCCTAGCTCCACAGACTTCCGGGGTGCTGACAGAAAAGGCGCGGCTAGATACAGTGGCTGGGGACAGACAGGCAGGCTCTCTTTTTCAGCTGCCTGTTTCTCTTTGGCAGTGGGAACACCTGTTCCTTAGCCTTCTAAATATCAAAGCCAATATTGTGGAGGAGTTTGCGAGTCCCCAAGCTCCAAAGGAGGAAATTAATGTCATAGGCTTTAATGACGGTCTGTAGGAGGCTAGACAGATTAGAAGCTCAGGGAAAGGAGTCCCGCGGGGGTGGGAAGGACCCTGCCGTGGGCACTACTGTTGGGATGGAGACAAAAACTACAAAGGCAGGAGGAGGGAGACAGGCTCACCTGCTGCGTAAGGTAAGTTGTACTGTGCGGGGAGCAGTGAGTATCCCAGGTGGTGGTGGTGGTGGTGTGTGGACATCAGGCGCTGGGAGGGGGAGGTGCGAGGCCGGTCCACGCTTCGCCATCCCCTCTGAATGAACAAAAGTTACTCACCATTCTCACCTCCTGGGGGGTGGGTAGAGTGAAGGAGTGGAGCCTTGCTGACTGGCAACAATGGCTGTAGAAGAAAGCCCTGGGCGAGCAGGAGAAGGCGTCAGTGTGGCCTCTCAGAAACCTCCCACCGCCCAGTGCTTCCCACGCATCAGCTGCTGGAGGAGGTGCCCGCCCTTAAACTCCTAGCTCCACAGACTTCCAGGGTGCTGACAGAAAAGGCGCGGCTAGATACAGTGGCTGGGGACAGACAGGCAGGCTCTCTTTTTCAGCTGCCTGTTTCTCTTTGGCAGTGGGAACACCTGTTCCTTAGCCTTCTAAATATCAAAGCCAATATTGTGGAGGAGTTTGCGAGTCCCCAAGCTCCAAAGGAGGAAATTAATGTCATAGGCTTTAATGACGGTCTGTAGGAGGCTAGACAGATTAGAAGCTCAGGGAAAGGAGTCCCGCGGGGGTGGGAAGGACCCTGCCGTGGGCACTACTGTTGGGATGGAGACAAAAACTACAAAGGCAGGAGGAGGGAGACAGGCTCACCTGCTGCGTAAGGTAAGTTGTACTGTGCGGGGAGCAGTGAGTATCCCAGGTGGTGGTGGTGGTGGTGTGTGGACATCAGGCGCTGGGAGGGGGAGGTGCGAGGCCGGTCCACGCTTCGTTCACCCCCGCCTGCTCCCCCGACGCTGCTACAGCTGCCACCACCCCCAACCACCCCACAGCCTCCCCGATCTCTCTCCTGAGAAGTTTTATCACTTATCTGGAAAGGAAAGCAGACACACAAAAGCATTATAGTGACACACACACACAAGCGTGCACCACAGAAATGCCCAGGGTCCCCTATCACGACTCCCTGTGAACGAGAACACCAAGGACTGATGGGTGTCTGGGTGGGGCTGACGTCAGGCCCTCAAGCTGCACTTGGTTAGGATCTGACCTTCCCCCCTGCCCCCAGCCCAGGATAACGGCCCATGTCTCTGTCCACCCCTTACTGTGGGAGACTTGCTCTTGTAGTGACTGGCGTGCTGCTGCAAGATGTCCAGGGCTTTGGACTCGGAGCTGGATTTACAGCTGACGCTGGGGCTGGCTCGTGCCTTGTCAGCGTCTTCACCACCTGAGACCTTGCTGCCGTATGGGGAGAACGAGTAGCTGGAAGGCAGGTAGGAACCTGGGGAAGGAAAGAGCAAGCAGTCAAAGAGGGCGGGGCAGAAGCGGCTCTGCGTTGGTGGGCTTGGTTCCTGGGCCTTCGCTAGGCCCAGCCAAGGGATGTTCTACCACGCTGTCTTTGGATCAAGACCACTGGCTTGTCCTTTCTTTACTAAGCTCTATGGGAAAAGTGAGTCGTTCCCTGCAGCCAGCTTGCCCAGACCCACCATGGTTCTTTAACTGGTGTCAGGGGTTCACCTTGGAGAGGTGATATGTTTATGTGGAAAGATCAGGATTTGGAGTCAAATAGCCTTGGGCTCAAACCCTACCTCTGAGACTTACTAGCTGGGTAATCTTGAACAAAGGAACCACCTTTGTAAGCCCCGTTTCTTCACTGTTGAATTGAAGATACCAGTACTGACCTCGCAGGGTCGTGGGGTGGATTAACAAAGACACAGTGCGTTAGCCACCCAGTCCAGGGCCTGACCCGACCAAGCGCTCAATGAGTGGAGCCAGGACTCACTCTCACACCGATGGAGACAGAGGGGTGGGAGGGAGAAAGGAGCGCCTCAGGGGTGAGACCGGTTCCCATCTGTTGGAAAAGCGCACTTGTCCTGTCTAGAGTTTGCCTTATAATAAGTTGTCACCAACATGCCATGACTACTCAGGCTGCCACAGGCAGCTGGGAGCTCTCAGGAGTGAGCTAAGTGTCCTTCCATTCCAGAAACATCCACGCAGCTCTCTGGGCAACAGAAATCAGCAAGTAAAACTGAGTCAGAGCACATTCTTCTATCAGAAACTCCTGCCTGTGCCTTCTACTCCCCAGGAGCTTGAGACTCGCATACAGAAAGCGAGCTTGGGCCCAGTTGTATTCCCAGCTCTGCTTGCCTTCTGCTCTTACAGCTCAACACCACCTTGCAGCTGAGCACACGCACTGATCTGGGGTGAATTTCATCTATTCTGTGTGTCCCTTTTGCTCTAATTAAGTTGTAAGTTGCTTGAGTGGAGAGAACTAGTCTTCTCTGCCTGTTTCATAAACCCCCAGTGGCTAACACTGTAAAATGCAGGTATAGGTTTAGAACACCCAGCGGAAGGGAGCTGGCAGTGGTAGAGAGGGAGCTCTACCCTTGGTCTGCAGTGAAAATGGCCTACGAGTAACTTTCTACTTGGAG
>NW_006159521.1:775813-798979 GCF_000334495.1 Tupaia belangeri chinensis
AGAGGGAGGTCTTCTGGACCATGTTTAAGGGTCATTCAAGGAGCCAGGAGTTAGAGCAGCCACTTCACAGAATGACACACGCCGAAAAGGGCTATCACCTAGGCAAGTATGGAAAAGCTTTAGGGCTGAGCAAGAAGACTGGATTCGGACTCTGCCTCGTCTCCCTTCCTGGGGGACGGGGAAGTGGGGGGTGCTGTACCTGGGTAGTTCTGCATCATCACGGCAGGCATGCCCCGGTAGCTGGGGTGGCTGGGGTCGTAGGACTGGCTGTAGGAGTAGCCGTGCATGTAGGGGATGTAGGACTGGTGCTGGGTGAGGGGGGAGGACACAGGCACGTGGACACTCGGTCGGGGCTCCTTGCTCCCAAGGCGAGACTCTTCCGACGTGGGCAGCTTGCAGTCGCTACTTGTGCTTTCCTTTCCGTCCTCCTTGGGGGCAGAGTCCTTACTCCGACTCCTCTCTTCCTTCAATTTGCGGTCCCGCTCCTCTTTCCACCGCTCATCCTCTGACTTGATGTCGGAGTACTTGGCAGGATAAACATACGTCCACATCCGGGGCTCCGCCTCCTACAACAACCACAGAAGGACCGGAAAGTGCGAATAAAGCAGACACTGTATGCACACATATTTCTCTCTCTCTCTTTTAATTTTTAAGAATTATTTTATTAATTTGTTTCTTTTAATTTGACCAGAGAGGAACAGAGAGAGAAAGGAAAGTGAGAAAGCAAGCCACCTGGTCTGGGATTCGAATCTCAGTTGGCCATGTGGGAGTCCAGCACCCTTAACCATGTCACCTGCCGGCTTCCCTACTTCTCTCTTTAATGAGAGAGTGGGGAGAAAGATATACTTCTGACAGAGACTAGCCATGCTGTGACCCTCTCACAGTGCCCATGTCTGTGCTCAGGCTGGCTGGGGAACAGAACGTGAGCCTGACATGAGGCTGTAGCAGTTCACAGAGGCACCTACCACCTGTGTCACTGAAGCAGGGCCAAGACAGAAACAGCTCACACCTACGGTCCCAGTAGAAACACCAGAGAAGATAATCACTAGACACCTGAGAAAGAGGAGGATCTTGTCTCTATTGATTTTTTAAAAAGATTATTTAATTTTACTTATGATCTTTTAAAAATTATTTAGTTTTATTTGTTATTATTTTAATTTGCTATAGGACATGTGAGTTCACCAGAGAGAGAGAGAGAGACAGAGAGAGAGACAAAGCAAGAAAGTAAGCTGCCAGGTCTGCGACTCATATTATGGTCAGCCATGTGGGAGTCCAGTGCCTTAACCACCAAGCAACCTGCTGGCCCTGTCTATTGATGGTTTTTAAATGAAGTTTATTCATTTATTTATAAGCAAGAAAGAGAAAAAAAAGGCACCTCTCTGCAGGGCCTTTACATCATCTTTACTGCCATCCTCAGCCTGCCAAGACCTCAGCACCGTGTGGTTTCCAGCGTGTACGGGAGAACCTGGGACCTTCCCAGGTGGCCTTGACACTGTAGAGCTGTGTGTCGCTGCTGTGCCATCATAGCTGGCTTCTGCTGGTCTTTGTTATAATCCAACTCTGGTGCCTCTTGCCTTCAAAGCCCCCCTCCCGTTTCCCCAAGGAAATAAGACATAGGAAAGAAAAGAACCCATGGGCGGATGTTCTCCAGAGAACAAGTATCTGGAGGAATGACTCCTAGAACAGAAGCTCCTCCCTTCCAAGATGTTTGGCTGTCTCACTCTTCAGAGCGGGCTCAGGGGTGGGAAACTCCAAATGTGCCCAGATGAGAGGAGAGGGGGCAACCGTGGCACCAAGAAGGAAGTGGGGTTATCCCAAGTCTAGCAAGCAAGACAAAGACTCCCATATTCTGAGATCCAATCCCACCCACACAAGCCTTCTCGAAGCAGCTCTGGCTGAGCAGTGTGCTTGACCCACTCTGACAGCTAGACAGCTCCCACAGACTCATTCCATGGGATCCGTGCAGCGGGAGAAACACTGAACAAGGAGTCAAGATACCCTGGTTCTAGTCCCAACTCTACAAATAAATTCACCCTGCAGAAATCAGGCTAACTTATCTGGGCCTTTGTTGTCAAATGGGAAAAACTCCTCTTACAGATGCAAAAATGCTTTTTATAAAAACATCAAAATGGGGACCAGTGCATGGCATAATGGTTACATTTCTGGATTCTCATGTAGTTGACTGTGGTTTGAATCCTGGACCCGGCGGCTTAAAACTCATGCTGGATGTGTGTGCATGCCCAAAATCCTGAGAGGAGAATGCAGGAGAAGTGATTGTACCATGGCCATTCCCTTCCTCTCCCACTGGGGGGGGGGGTGATTTCTCGTGTTCTATCTCTCTGTCTCTGTCTCTCTGGAGAGCACATGCACCCTACAGCAAAAAAATCTCTCTCTAAAAACCAAAACCAAAACCAAAAAAGCTCCCCAAAACATCACTAGATGGCAAGGTGGTTAATGGGCTGAATCCCACATGGCCAGTTGTGCAGTTTGAGTCTTGGACCCAGCAGCTTGAAAATCATGCCAGGGGACCAGCAGATGGCAGAGTAGTTATGTCGCTGGATTCCCATGTGGCCGACTGTGGTTCACGTCCCAGACTCAGTAACTTAAAATCATGCCAGGAGCATGTGTGAGCATGCTCAAGACCCAAGAGGAGAATGAAAGAGGAGGGACCGCAATGTGGCCGTCTCCCTGGGGGAGGATTTCTCACTTTCCCTCTGTGCCTGTCTCTCTTTCCAGCCAGTGTACACATTTAAGGCAGAAATCTCTCCAAAACAAAACAAAGCAAAATTATGCCAGGCATGTGTGCACGCGTGCCACAAATACCAAGAAGAGATTGGAAAAGAGGGGACTATGGTGTGCCCATCCCCCCTTCCGCTCCATCTCTCTCTGGTAAGCGCATGCGCCCCCATAGCAAAAACTAAAACAAAACGACAAAGTGGTTTACGAGGGTAGAGAACCCTAAAATTAAACATTCCTCTTGCTCATCTCAACTCTGTCAACCCCCTACTCAAGGACAGCCCTGATCTGTGAGGAAGACAAGGATTACAAAAGGGCATTTCCCCTTCCTCCCAGGGCAAGTTACCTGCCGGTACCAGAGTATTGGATCCACCTCTGCCTGCCGGCCACACTCCGCGCCTGTCTTGGCCTCAGAGGCCTCCTTGCCGAGATGGCTGGCCTCGCTCAGCTTCCCTTTCAGGCCTTCGGGGGCCTGGCTGGGGAGTTTTGAAGAGTCATCTAACTTGGGAATGATGACAGACTTTGCAGGGTCGCCCACAGGCTCCTTGGCCTTGGCTGGCCCTGACTTCACCAGGTCCGTCAGGCTGGGGGCCTTGGTGAGGGTTGGCGGGATGGAAGGCTTCTGCTTCCACTCCTCCTTGAGGGCCTCCCGCTCCTTCAGGCCCATCTCTGCCTTCTTGTCCATGCCTCGCTGCTGCTGCTCCAAGCTCTGGCGCTTCTGCTGTTCCTCGTACTGCTGCCGGTAGGCCGTGTTGGTGCTCAGGAGGTGGCTGTGGTAGCCCTGGTCGCCGTAGCCGTAGGGGGGCACGTAGGCGTACTGGTTGTAGTACAGGGACTGCATGTACATGCTAGGACGCTGCTGGATGACAGAGGGCTGCTGGCTGGAGCCGCTCAGCTCCGACTTCTTCTCCTCACACACGTCGCCCTTCACTTTCCCCTCCAGGCTCTCAGGCTCCTCGTCCTTTTTTGTCTTCAGGGCTTGGGTCTCCACTGCTGCCTGGTTGCTGGGGTTCAGCGCCCCTGGGCTGGACTGGGCGTAACTTGGAGAGTAGTAACTCTCGAAGCCTTGGTAATAAGGCGAGTCTTTGCTCTGTGGCTGAGTGGGGAACAGAGTTTTCTTGGCCCCCTCCTTGACCAACTGTTCAGGGTCCTTGGACTTGACACTGTCCACCTTGCCCTCCCCATCCTCCCCAGCATCAGAGATGTCGGAGTATGCGGGGCTGTTGGTTTTGACTGAGCTGGCTTCGGCTCCATTCTGGGTCACCACGTGTAAGGGAGTCAGGGGCTGGGTGGGGGTGGTGCTGTCCAGGCGGCTACTGCCTCCGATAGAAGGGCTGGGGGCATTGTCCGTGAAGCTGTAGATCTTGTCAGCTTCGGCTTTGATGCTGGCCAGGCGGCTCTGGTGGGGGTCTGATGAGCCATTGAGGAGCCCCTCCATCTTCATCCCATCTCCTGATGATTCCCTGAAGGGGCTTTTGCCTTCTTCAGCTCGACACACCTTCCCAGGGGTCAGAGGGCTTTCAAGTTCCTTCGAAGATTCTTTCTTTTTTTTGTCTTTCTTTTTCTTGTCCTTGGCTGGAGTCAAGGCAGGGTTGACTGTGAAAGGCTCTCCCATAACAGTGGGCTTGGGCTGGATGGGCTTGAGCTGGGGGCTGTTGGGCATGGCCTGGACCACTGTGGTGGTCAGGCCTGACGAGGAGCCTGGGCTTGCTGCTGTGAAGGTGGCTGCCTGGAAGGTGTAGATCTGCTGTGGGGGGATGGCAGGGGCAATGGGCCGGGCTGACTTTAAGCTCTTGGAAGGAATTTTCTCAGGTTTCAAACTAGAGGGCTTTTTACATTTTTCTTTTTCCATACACTTCCTTTCCAGAGAATCAAAGGCATCGTTGCTCGTCTCATCCACTACTGAGGGTCCATCATCAGAGCCATCATTAGATAAGGCCCCGAGGTCTGTGTCCCCATCCCCACTCAACTTTTTCTTACAGAGGCCTTTTGTGCTGAATTTGCTTGAAGGAGAAGGGCTATGGGGCTCTATGAGCCGAACTTTGGGGGTGGCTGAGCGGGCAGGGGACAAGGAACCTTTCTGTGAGACAGCTGCCCCATTGCAGCTCCCGAGGTCCGCATGGAGGCTGGACTCCTCCCCGTACTCACTGTCTCCATCTGCTTCTGGCTTGCTGTCATCGTCCGTGTGGGCATGGGCTTGGTGGTACTTAAGTCCATTGATGTGCTTATATTTCTTGTTGCAATTTGGGTGGGGACAGTCAATCAGGACTGGGGAAGGACAATTTCTGTCCAGAACAGTGGGTTCCACCTTGGTCCCAGGAAGGGGACCAGTGGCTGAGCCCATGGAATTCGTACGAACGCGCTTGCTCCCTTTGGAGTCCTCTGAGCTAGAATTCAGCTCCATGTCTGAGAGGGGTTTGCTTTTCCGCTTATTGGCTGAAGAAGGGCTGGCCTTGACATCTTCAGAAGTGCTGCTGGCAGGTGGGCGGTGCTCTGAAGAGTTCTGACTGCCCCGGCGACCTTTGCTATTGGCTCCTGCTCTGGTTTTGCTGCTGCTGCTGGTCCCTTTGCTGTCAGAGGCGGTGGCTGTCTCATTGACAGGTGTGTTACTGTTGGGACGCATGCGTTTGCCTCTACCCCGGCCGTTGCGCATCTCCAAGTCACTGGTGGGGGAGTCACAGAACCTTGGCAAAGGACAAACACAACAGGATATTATTAAGAAGAAACCTCTTCAAACTAGTCTGGTTTAGCCTTCAGAAGAACTGACCAGATGATAACTATCATTTCCAATGAACATGATTTGTTAAAAGAACTACTGATTGTGTGGACACTTTTAAGAGGTGAGCTCCTAGGATGCTATTTGCATGCTAGTTGTAAATTATTCCTCAACAGTTTACCTCTAAAGCCATACAGAGATACTGCTATAGGACAAAGAGCAGTCCTCTCTGCATTTTCTATATGCAGCCATGGTTGGTTTAAGAAAATATCACCTAGGAGGGACCAGCAGATGGTGTAGTGGTTACATTGCTGGACTCCCACGTAGTTGACCATGGTTCAGATCTTGGACCCAGTGGCTTAGAACTCATGGAGGAGAAGAAGCTGCAGCGTGGTCATTCCTCCTGGGGGGGATAATTTCTCGCTTTCTGTCTCTCTGGCAAGTGTACATGCCCTATACCAGAAATCTCTCTTAAAAAAATAGATTACCCAGGAAATTGAGGTCAGGCTTACTAAGTGATTTTCCCGAGGCCACATTACTGATTCATGGCAACTCATGACCAGAATCTAGCTCTACTTTCAGCCCAATTTTACTTCTTACATGCCTCGCCACAGAGGTACTGACATGTGGAACAAAGCACCCACACAGTTGAGAGACCCCAAACAGCTCCTGACCTTCAGATGCGGCCAATGCTACATGAGTTCTTTCAATGTCTAAAGGTCTGCACCGAGGGGCCATTTCTCACTAGCCCTATAGTAGTTTTTCATGGAGCGTGAAACACTGTCTCAAGTTAAGCCCTTAGCTAAAGTTGGTGTCTTTGCAGAGCTGAGTTCAATTTGGACTCTCTCGCCTCAGGACACAGCTGCAACAGACTGTCCTGAAGACAATGGGAGTCACAGCTACAGCAAAGACAGACGCGATCTCCTCTGGGTTGCCAGGACAGCCCTCCAAGGAAGCGGATATTTCCTGTCACCACGTGCCCACTCAGCTGCCCCTGCTCTGGAATCTTACACGCCCTGCATGGAAACAAGTCTTCCCAACTGGTTTTCCAGAAACACGAAGGGAGGGTGTAAAGACTTTCACAAACTGGCCCCAGCGCATCTGCTCCTGCTTCTGATCAGGACAACTTCAGGGGCTGTCTGAACACACTGTCACCCACTCTGGGCCTCTGAGAACCCGGCCCAGCATCTCTGAGGGGCATAACCTGTGGTTATTTATGCATCACTAGTGGTGTGTAATCACACCTAGGAAAGTGGTAGGGAAGTCAGGGAGCTCAACACACTTTTCCATGGGGTATTCCTGCCCACATGATTCATGGGAACAACAGACAGGTGGGGGTTTAAGATATATTTTCTAGAGCCAGCAGGTGGCATGGAGATTAAGGTGGCTGAATCCCACATGACTGACTGCACGGTTCGAGACCTGGGGGGTGATTTATCACTTTTCCTCTCTCTCTCACTTTCCGATGAATGCATGGGCCTTATAGCCCCCCAAAAAACCCCTAAAAACAAAAACAAAGGTACATTTTCTTTTAAAAATATTTTTGTCGTGGGGCACATGCGCTTGCTGGAGACAGACAGAGATAAGGAAAGTGAAAAATCCTCAGGGGAGATGGCCACTCTGCAACCCCTTCTTCTCTAATCTCTTCTTGGGATTTTGGGCATGTATGCACATGTACCTCGTGTGATTTTTCAAGCTGCTGGGTCAGGGACTCAAATCATGTAGTTGGCCATGCAGAATTTGGCACCTTAACCCATCATGCCACCTGCTGGCCCCCAAAAAGACATTTTCTAAGAGAACTATCCAGATGGTAACTGCCATTTCATTTTTTTTTAAAATGCTACAGGGTATGTCCATGCACATGAGAGAGAAAGAGAAGGGGTGAGAGAGAGAGAGAGAGAGAGAGAGAGAGAGAGAAAGCACTCTCTATTGAGGCCTGTTCACACTGCAATCCTTTTTCTTTTAATTGTCAATCTGTCAGAATCCTGAGCATGCACACACGCCCAGTGTGTTTTTCAAGTCGTTGGGGCTGTGGTCAGCCACATGAGATCTGGCCTCCTTTCAGTCGTGCTATGGGGCCGCTGCAACTACCATTTATTTTTCTTTAATATTTTTGCAGAAGATGCATACACATGCACTAGAATGACAGAGAGAGTGAAAGCAACCTCCAGTGGGGCCCAGTCACACTGCAATCCCTTTATTCTTCATTCTGCATTTGATCAGGATCCTGGGCATGAGTATATGTGTTGGTGTGCTTTTCACACCGGCAGGGTCAGGATTTGAGCAGTAGTCAGCCATGTGAGACCTGGCTCGCTCTGTACAGCACTTAACTACTGTGCTGTGGGGGCTGAGCCACAACTACCATTTTCACCGAATATGGTTTGTTAAAGAAACTTGTGAATACATAGCGATTACATTAAGGGATGAGCTCCCCTCCCAGGAGGCTATCTCTGTGCTGGTTGCAAATTATACCCCAACATTTGGGTCCCCAAACGCTGGCCAAATGGGTAAGAAAATGTTGACTGAAATGTCAATCTTAAGGTCATACTGCAACTTAAAAAGGTCCTTGTGAAAACTATGAAGTCTACTAGGGTTTATAAAACTGAAACTGTTCTAGAGTTTAAATTCTGAATATCAGCTGCCATCAAAAAGTATTATCAAGGGACCAGCAGTTGGTATAATGGCTATGTCGCTGGACTCGCGTGTAGTCGACTACAGTCCGAGTCTCAGACCCAATAGCTTATTAAACTCATGCTGGGCACGTGTGTGTGTGTGCTCAAGATCCCGAGAGGGGAATGGAGGAGAAGGGATTGTGGCGTGGCCATCCCCCCTGGGGGGGTGATTTCTCGCTTTCTGTCTCTCTGTCTGTCTCTGTTTTTCTGGCAAGTGCACATGCCCTCTCCAAAACCTATAGCAAAAACTTCTCCAAATAAATAAATAAATAAAGTATTATCCATAAATCTTTGTTCAGCCACAGTTAAGACTACGGTCTTGGCAAGTACATGAAGACACTAGATTTTAATAATTCCAGACAAAGATTTCTTCCCTCTTCCCCCAGCTCATACCCACCCCCAATATGTCAATACATCATGCATTTACTCTCCATGGATGCCAGGTGAATACAGTTTCTGACCCTGTTCCTACAGCAAAATGGCCTTTAAAAGCTGGGTGCACAACTCTAGAAGGATAACGGCATCAGGGTGCATCAGAGTGGTTCAGGCTACTATAAACAAAACAGTTGCACGTGCTTACCTTGGGGGTGCCCAATCGTGCCGTGTGCAGTCAAGAAGTGTACCTACATACGTCTTGTTCCTCCATGTCACATTTACCACCAACATCCCTGGAAAACAAGAAAACACATATTCTTTTTATATCCTTTTTTTTTTTTTAGTTTTGCTATAGGGCATGGGCTCTTGCTGGAGAGAGACAGAGAGGGAGAGTAAGAGAGAGGGAAAGTGAGAAATTACCTCCTGAGGGGACAGCCATGCCGCAATCCTTTCTCCTCCATTTTCCTCTCAAGACTATGGGCACTCACACACGTACCCAGTGTGCTTTTCAACCTCTGGGTCTGGGACCCGACTGTGCAGTCGGCCATGTGAGAGCCAGCCCCCTTAACCACCATGCTCCCAGAAGCATATCCTTCATTTGAGCAGTATTTTTGTAAGGGTGACTTTAGGGGGGACTCTGGGTACAAATGGGACACATATGATTTGGCAGAACAGTTCCATGGAGTCGCCTGTAATGCTACTGGGGCTCCTTAGGGTGGGCAATAGTGGCAAAGATCCATGGTGTGGTCAAAGCACATTTTCCTTTCTCCTTCCCTTCCTAGGTTTCTTTCTTCCATAAGCAAGGAGTGGGGAGGAAGAGAGGGAGCTTTTCCATAGGCAAATGAGAGAGAGAGAGACAGCACTCCCAACAGGGATTTGATGCCACAATCCACCGTCTGCATTCAGCTAGTCCTAGATCATAGGCAGTGTTCTCAGGGAGGTCTCTGGACTTGAACCAGGAACCTTCCCAAGTGAGACTGCCACTCAGAGTCATGCTTTACCAATGCATCACCATCTGATTGCTATATTTTCTTTTTTAAAAATAAATTATTTTATTTAACTTCCTTCCTTCCTTCCTTCCTTCCTTCCTTCCTTCCTTCCTTCCTTCCTTCCTTCCTTCCTTCCTATTTGACCAGAGAGAGACAGAGTGAGAGAAAGTGAGAAAGCAAGTTGCCAGGTCAAGGACTCAAACCGTGGTCTGCCATGTGGGAGTCCAGCACCTTTACCACCATGCCACCTACTGGCTCTGCAATTTGTCCACTTTCTATCAAATGCCAGAGTCTCACTGTTTTCTCTCTCTATATATATATATGTGTGTGTGTGTGTGATTTTTAAGTGCATTTAGTCACTATATGTCTCTATAACATACAAAATGAATTTTCCCAGCATGAATACTGCATATTAGTCCAAAGATACTACTAAACACATTATCAACAGATAATTTTACATTTTGTGTCCATTAAATGTTTTGCTTTTTTGTTCCCCCTTGATTTCCTTCCTCCTGCCCCTCTCATGTCTCATTGTTTTTATAACTGAGTATTCCATAGTGTATACGTGCTACCCTTTCTCAACCCATTCATCTGTTCTTGGACATTTGGGTTGAGTCCATGTCTTAGCAATTGTGAATAATGCTGCAATAAACATAAATGTGCAAATGTTTTTCCAACTGACTGTATTCCTATCCTTTAAGTAGATATCCAGGAATAGAACTGCTAAATCCTATATTAGTTCTATTCGCAGGTATTTGAGGAACCTCCATATTGTTCTCCATAGTCATTATGCTAGTTTACATTCCCATCAACAGTGTAGGAGAGTTCCCTTTTCACAACAGCCTCTCCAGCACTTATCATTCTTTTTTTTTTTTTTAATCTTAGCCATTCTGACTGTGGTTAGGTGCTATCTCATTGTGGTTTGAACTTGTACCTCTTTTTTTTTTTTTGTACCTCTTTTATGATAAGGATGTTGAGTGTTTTTTATATGCTTTTTGACTGCCCATATGTCTTCTTTGGAGAGTTACTTGCTCAGTTCATTGGGCCATCTTTTAATTAGATTGGTTATTTTTGGGTAGGAGGGTTTAAACTGCTTGAGTTCCCTGTATATTCTGGTTTTTCAGTCCCTTACCTGAGGCATTTTCCCCCAAGTTTATTTATTTCTTCTTGAGAGAAACAGACACACGGAGAAACAGAGACAGAGGTAGGTACCCCCAGTAGAGTCTTCATGCTGCAATCCACCCTCAGCCTCACCAGCCAGCCCTGATCACGGGCATGTACACGGAGGTCCTGGGACTTTCTCATGTTGGTACAGCACACAGTGCTGCATTACTGCTGCACCAGTGCCTGACCTCCATCCTTACCCTTAAATGTTGAATGGGGAACACAGTCACACTCATTTTTTATCTTTAAACTTTTTAAAAACTTGTAAAAATAATTATTTAATTTTATTTATTCTTCTTCTTCAATTTGACCACAGAGAAACAGAGAGAGAGAAAGAGATGGTGAGAAAGCAAGCCGCCAGGTCCAGGACTTGAACCATGGTTGGCCATGCAGGAGTCCACCACACCATCTGCCAGCCCAAACACACTCTTTTTTTTTTTAAGAGAGGTTTTTGCTATAGGGTGTGTGCGCTCGCCAGAAAGTCAGAGAGAGACAGAGAGACAGAAAGCCAGAAATCACCTCCCGGGGGGGTGGGGTGGGGGTGTGGCCATGCCGCAATCCCTTCTCCTCCATTCTCCTCTTGGGATCTTGGGCACGCACATGCACGCACACCCGACATGAGTTTAAGGCATGAGGTCCGGAACTCGAACCACAGTTGGCTACATGGAAGTCCAGCGATGTAGCCATTACGCCAACTGTTGATCCCCTCAACACACTCTTAAATTCAAAAGGGAGCAAGAAATCCTTAACAACCCTAATACAAAATGAAGCGTTCCTCCTGTCATTGTTCTTCTGCCTTCTAATTCCCCTATTCACAAACATCCAGCATCTTCCACAGATGTTTTATTGGCATACAATAAGCAAGTATGTTTACACATTCTTTCTTAAATGATAGCAATACGCACACCATGTTCTGTGTACCCATGCGTTTTGGATCATTCCAAAAGTACACAGAGAGCTATTTCATTCTTTTCAGTGACTGCATTTGAATAGACATGTTGCTTCACTGTTCTGTTCTTACAAATAAACTGTAATAAATAACCTTGCACAAATGTCTTACCTTACCTATACGAATATGTCTATAAGAGAAATTCCTGCAAGTAAAATTGCTAATCACAGAGTTCATATAATGGGAGTTTTGATAAATACTGCCAAATTGTTTCTAAGATGATGAACTTTTTTAAAAATTTATTTTATTTTATTTTTATAGTTTTTGCTGTAGGGAGCAGGCGCTTGCCAGAGACAGAGAGGGAAGAAAAGTGAGAAATTGCACCCAGGGGATGGGGGTGATGGCCACATTGTATTCCTTTCTCCATTCTCCTCTTGAGATTTTAGGCACACACGCACATGTACCCAGTACGATTCTCAAGCTGCCAGTTCCAGGACTTGAACTACAAAGTTAGCCATGTGGGATCAAGAGCTTTAACCTCCATGCCACCTGTGGGCCCAACGATGAATCAGTAATAATCTATATACATGCCAGTAGCCCATGAAATACCTCTTGCCCTTTCTCTTTGGTAACTGAGTGTTCTGATCCTTTCTCTTCGGTAACTGAGTGTTCTCATATTTTTTGATCTTTGTTAATCTGATAAAAGAAAAATAATGTTTTATATAGTTCTAATTGTTCTTATTATAAGTGTGTATATCATTCATTTCACTAAACCATATCATTTTAAGATGTTTATGTGTCCTTTCTAGTGAAATATCTATTCATATACTTTGTTCCTTTTCTATTGAATTATATTAGTCTTTCCCTTATTTGTGACTTTTTTTCTTTTAGTTTTTTGCTGAAGGACACGTGTGCTTCCTAGAGAGAGAGAGAGAGATAGTGAGAGAGAAAAGTGAGAAATCAACCCCTGAGGCTGGCCATGCTATAACCTGTTCCCCTCCATTCTTCTCTCAGGATTTTAGGCATGCATGCACATGTGCACTGCATGATTTTTGAGCTGCCAGATCTGGGACTTGAACCATGGCCAGCTACGTAGAAGTCCAGTGCCTTCACTGCCATGCCACCTGCTGGCCCCCCAGTAATGGGTTTTAAACCATCTTTACTATGTTTTCCTCAGAAGAGGAAATGTTACTTTTCTCTGTTGTTATTGGGAAACCAGCAAGTTCAATGACAGCTATTTATATACAACTGATGTCTAAGCATATAACTAGTGATGTCTCTCAATCCAGAAGGTCTTCAAAAAGTTCACGGAACATGCAGAACCATGTTAGGAAACAACTATGCATGGATTTCAAAAGTTTTTGCAAAATAAGACTCATACTTTAACTCCATTTTCCAAGAGCTTTGTGCAGTGCCCTGGTAGTGGTGGGAACAGCCACACGGAGCAGTTGGCAGCAGGCGGTGTTCAATACCTCGGAGAGCTGGCAGCAGCTCAGGCTCTCAAGTGGCCCCCTGTCCTCCCCTGGCCATTTTCCTTTTCTTGCTGTGGCCTAACTGCTCACAAAGTTTCAAGGGCATGTCAACAGCCTCTAATTGGTTTTCTTAAAAAAGGCATTGTTGACTGGGAAGTCTATTTTGTATTTAAACTCTGCCCTTCTTACAAACGTCAGACTTTCCCAATAGTATTTCAGTGGAAATTTGTCTGTGTGGGACACGGTTATTGAATCAGACCAGATTACAGAGAGCACCACCCAGATTGCTCAATGCTGATACTGTAGCTTTGATTTTCTATATCTCATTCATTTTTTAAGGACTTAATTATTTTAAATTTTATTTATTTATCATTCTTATTTTTTAAACAATTACTTTATTTAGCTTTATTTTTATTATTATTATTATTTTTAGTTTGATCAGAGACAGAGAGAAAGTGAGAAAGCAAGCCACCAGGTCCAGAACTTGAACTGTGATTGGACTCCCACATGGGTGTCCAACGCCTTTAACCACCAAGCTACCTGCTGGCCCCTATTATCATTATTATTCAATTTTGACCAGAGAGAGAAAGAGATAAAAGGAGAGTGAGAAAATAAGCCGCCAGGTATGGGATTTGAACCATGGTGAACCATGTGGGAGCCCAGTGTCTCAAACACCGTGCTACCTGCCGGCCCCATGTCATTAATTTTTGTTCTAAAATTTTGGAAGTTGAGTTATTTTTATGTATTTATTTAGCTTTTATTTATTTATTTATTTAAAATATTTATTTATTTATTTAATTCCATTTGTTATTATTTTTAAATTTGAACAGAGAGAAACAGAGAGAGTGAGAAAGTGAGGAAGCAAGCTGCCAGGTCCAGAACTCGAACCAAGCACACAGAGAGAGAGATAGAGAGAGAGAGAGAGAGAGAGAGAGAGAGAAAGAAAGTGAAAAAGCAAGCCGCCAGATCCAGGACTCAAACCATGGTCAGCCATGTGGGTGTGTCCACCGCCTTACCTACCACGCCACCTGCTGGTCCCCTAATTTTTAGTTATTATTTAAAAAGTTTGCTATAGGGCACATGCACTCACCAAAGAGGTAGAAAGAGAGGGAAAGTGAGAGGATAAGCCACCAGGTCTGGGAATAGAACTGGTGTTGGCCATGTAGGAGTCTAATGCCACCTCCCGGTCCCAGAGGTTGAGATTATTATTATTTTTTTTTTTGAGAGAGATTTTTGCTATAGGTCACGTGCACACGCCAGAGAGACAAAGAGAGACAGAAAGCAAGAAATCACCCCCCCTAGGGGTATGGTCACGCAGCAATACCTTCTGATTTTGGGATCTTGGGTACACAAACCCACATACCCGGTGTTTTAAGTGGCTGGGTCTGGGACTCGAACCACGGTTGACTACATGGGAGTCCAGCGATATAACCATTATGCCATCTGCTGATCCCAAGGCTGGATTACTGGAGCCCTTTTTACAACTATATATCCTCCTGTGGTACTTGTTCTCTTTGGAGCAGGCCATAGCACCTGTGGTAAGATGACTTCTTTGAAAAAGATGCCTGAGACTTAGAAAAAAAATATTTTTTGAGATTTAGAAAGTTAATTTATACAACTGGCTCTTTTCTCCCTCTGGAATCTGACTCTCGTTCCTCCTCTTCGATCACATAGCTCCTGTGCCCAGCTCCAGCGCAGTTTGGTTGACCGATGCTTCACTTCCCACGTTCACCAACATGTGGTGTGCTGGGTGCAGGATGAGACTTCATCTTCTCTCTGAGACCGAATCGGTGACCGCAGGGCCAGTTCTTCAACCTTCAGGTGGTTCGGTGGCGTGCAGGCCCGCGTGCAGCTGCAGCAGACTCCCCTTGCACAGCTCCTGAACTACCAGGTTGTCGAGAAAATCATGACGTATTTTTCCATGCTTTTCTAGGCAAAAATGCATCATGACTTTCCAGATAGTCCAGTATTTCTTCCTTTCTGATCTATATGCCTCTTCTTTCTGTTTCTTTCTTTTCTTCCTTTACCTTATTGCACTGGCTAGAACTTTAAGCACTATGTTGGATAAGAGCAAAAATCCTTGCCTTGCTCCCAGGTTCCTAAGTTCCTTGCAGGAACTTCACATTCAGTTTTTCACCATTAAATAGAACAGTCCACTTCAGCTCCACATCTAGGATATAGGGGGCGAAACCCCAGTAAACTCACCATGTTGTTCCTCCGGTCTTGAGGTACCTATCTAGTTTGTTTTCTTTCTTTCATTTACATTTATTTTTACGCCAAATCATTCCTGTGCCTTAAGTTTTTGTTTCTTCTGGGAGATCTTTTTCTTCTGTGCAATCTCCTCTTCTGGTTTAGGAACAAGCTGCCCCTTTGCAGCGAGGATCATCTCCAAGTGGCAGGGGGCTCCTGTGTGGGTTAATCCGCCCATGCGCTCTGTAAGTACAACGGCGCATCTTGGGTGCCTTGTTCACCTGAATATGCTCAATGACCAGAGAATCTACATCTAACCCCTTAAGTTCAGCATGACTCTCTGCAGTTTTAAGCAGGTGCAGCAAAAAGCCAGTACTCTTTTTTGGCTACTGACCCTGTGTCTTGCCCTACTGCTCAGCCTGGCCACATCTACCAACTCCACCACTATAAAGACGGAAGGGCACACACTGCTTCTGGAAAGTGACATCTTTCAGATACTTGGTGGCTTTTCAGATTTGCTTACCCTTTATTGGCAGTTTCATGGATGTTCTTAAAGTGAGCACAAAGATTTGAACTGCTTGGTTTGCACAATTTTTGGATTTCTCTAGGTCAAGTGAATAGTGAATCATCTTCAGAAAGCACCTCAGTTTGCTTACGAGAAGATGACTGCTTTCCTTTCTCTGCTTTTTACAGTCCTGTTAAACCTGTTGTATGTATCATGTTCTGAGTTTTAGTTGCCCTTAGTGGCAGGAATAGAGAAAGGTCTATCTGTTCCATATTCCCTAAAGTAAAGTCCTGGTTAATTTTTACTGGCCATGATTTTTAAAAAAATAATGATTTAATTTTATTATTATTATTTCATTTGCTACAGGGGACGTGTGCTCCAGAGAAAGAGAGAAAGAGGGAGAAAATAAGAAAACAAGCCATCAGGGGACCAGCAGTTAGCGTAATGGCTATGTCGCTGGACTCCTATGTTGTCGACCGTGGTTCACGCCCTGGACCTGGTGGCTTAAAACTCACGCTGGGCACATGTGCGTGTGTGCCCACGATCCCAAAATGAGAATGGAGGAGAAGGGATTGCACCTTACCATCATACCACTTGTTGGCCCCTTGGTTATTATTCTTAGCACTAGATTTTTATTAAATAACATTTTTTGGGCATAGCAGTTATGTCACTGGACTCCCACATGGCTGACCATGGTTTAAGTCCCAGACCCAGTGGCTTAAAACTCATGCCAGGCATGTGTGTGTGTGTGTGCGTGCGTGCATGCTCAAGATGCTAGGAGGAGTATGGAGGAGGAGGGACTGCGATGGGGCCATCCCCCTGGGGAGTGATTTCTCACTTTCCCTCTCACTGTCTCTGTTTATCTCTGGTGAGCACACATGCCCTGAGGCAAAAAACTCTACAAAAATAAATAAGTAAATAAATAACATTTGCTTTGTGGGTTTTTAAAAATACATTTTTAAATCAATTACTTATTTAATTCCATTTGTTATTATTTTTTAATTTGATCAGAGAGACACTGAGAGAGAAAAAGGAAAAGTGAGAAAGAAAGCTCCCAGGCTGGGACTTGATCCACGGTTGGTCATGTGGGAGTCTAACACCTTAACTACATGCTTGTGGGCTTTTTTTAAAGAATTATTTTTAACTTTATTTTACTTATTTATTTATTTTGACTTGACCAGAGTTGGAGAGAGAGAGAGAGAGAGAGAGAGAATGCAAGCTACCAGGTCCAGGACTCGAACCATGGTCAGCCATGTGGGAATACAACACCCCTAACCACCATGCAACCTGCCAGTCTCTGTGAGCTCTTTTTTAAAAATTTGCCATAGGGTGAGGGGAAGCCAGCGGGTGGCATGGTGGTTAAAGGCGCTGGACTGGAGGCTTGCTTTCTAACTCTTTCTGCTCAAACTGGAAAAAATCATAACAATAATAATAAAGTTAAATAAAATAATTTAAAAAAATTGCCATAGAGCATGTGTGCTCCCCAGAGAGTGTGCACGTGCTGAATGTGAACGCATGGTAGAGAGAGAGAGAGAGACAGAGACAGAGAGAGAAATCACCACCAGGGAGGATGGCCACACTGCAATCCCTTCTCCCCACTCTTTTCTTGAGATTTTGGGTACAAAGCCATATGTGCCTTTTTCAAGCCTCTGGGTCCGGGACTTAAACTGTGGAACTGGCAATGTGGGATCCAGCTCCTTAACCTCTACACTATCCGCTGACCCAAATTCTCAGACTCTTTATGGGATATCTCCAGTATCTATTTATACCTTAGGAACTCGCCTCTCAGCACCACTCTTGGTTCCCAGATCTGGAGGTCAGCAAACCCAAAGCTTTGGCCTCAACTAAATAACTTGCATCTCCTGTTTTGGGCCCACGGAGATGGTTATTTTGTTTTTGAGTCCAAATATGTTGATTTTCTCTTTTTTAAGTTTACTTCTTGCTCTATGTATGGAACAGAAGAGAAAATATGTCAAAAGTTGGAGCTCAGTAAGTCATCTTGATCGGAAGTTCCAAGGCAAATGTTCATTCTTTCCTTTTAAATTTTGCCAGAGTGTGCATCCTCACTAGAAAGCGAGAGAGTGCATAAACTCCCAGCGGGATGTGGTCATGTTACAAGCCCTTCTCCATTTCTCCAGCTCGTTGGGATTTGGGGAATGCTTGTACATGTACCCAGTGTGCTTTGAAAAAAATTACTTAAATTTATTATTATTATTTTAAAATTTGCTGTAGGGTACATGAGCTCACCAGAGAGAGAGAGAGAGAAGGAAAGTGAGAAAACAAGTTGCCTTGTCCTGGACTCAAAACCATGGTGGGGGGACCAGCAGTTAGCGTAATGGCTATGTTGCTGGACTCCCACACAGTCGACCGTGGTTCACGTCCCAGACCTGGTGGCTTAAAACTCACGCCGGGCACGTGTGCATGCATGCCCAAGATCCCAAGAGGAGAATGGAGGAGAAGGGATTGTGGTGTGCCCATCCCCCCTGGGGGGGTGATTTCTCGCTTTCTGTCTCTCTGTCTCTGTTGCAAGCGCTCTATAGTGAAAACCTCTCAAAAAAAAAAAAAAAGTCTGTCGAAATGGCTGGCCATAAAAACTCTGTCACCACATTTATCTGAAGGGCACTCCCTATGAAGGTGACTAATTTTGTTATTTTCATTCCCTTATAGTATTTCAGGACAGGTAGCTTAACCTTCTTTCTCTTATGCTCGTTCTTCTTGGAAATGGTATAACGCTTCTTTCTTAGCACCACCATGAAATCTCAACACAAGATGAAGCAAGGACTTCTTCTGGATGTTGTAATGAAACAAAGTTCACCCATCTTCCAGCTGCTTGCCAACAAAGATCAGTTTTTGCTGATCAGGAGGAACGCCTTCCTTATCCTGGATTTTGGTTTTTACATTTTCTAATGAATCTGACAGTTCAGCTTCAAGGGTGATGGTCTTCCCCATAATGGTTTTTATCAATATCTCCATCTTGGTGGCGGTCCCACAGATGGCAGATCAGAAAGGACCACATTTCCTATGTACGGAAATAAGTCTGAGAAATCTAGAATTAGACTTTCGTTTGTCTTTGGTCACATATTAATAAATACTATTTAATTCAGTACCCCTATTGGTAGTAATTAACCTGTATTCACTCTTTTTGATGCAGAATGCTGCTGAAGGATCACTGGACTCCCACATGGCCGACCACGGTTCGAGTCCTGGACCCAGCAGCTTGAAACTCAAGCTGGGCTCGTGTGTGTGTGTGTGTGTGTGTGTGTGTGTGTGTGTGTGCTCAAAGTCCTGGGAGGAAAATGGAGGGAGAAGGGATTGTGGGGTGGCCATCCCCCTGGGGAAAGTGATTTCTCACTTTTCCTTCTATGATAAAACCTTTTAAAAAAAAAAAAATCACTGGACTTGAGGTGAGAAAGCCTTAGTTTAAACCCTTGCCCTGCTGCAGTGTAACCTTGAACAAGTCACTTAACCTCTATGAATCTCATAGTTTTAGTCAATGTTGAAAAAGAAATAAATTATAAGACTATTAAAGTAGACTTAAAGTAGGCTTTCAAGAAATTAATACAAAGGGAGTACTTGGATTAAACTGTGAAGTATCAGGACTTGAGCCCTGACTCTTGGGTATAGTTTTAAATTGGACTTTACTTGGCCATTGCTTTCTCTGAAATCAGAATTTAGGATGTTCTACTATAAAACCAGACAAGGGGGATAGCTGGGGGGTAAAAAGCGTTATTTTACCAGAAAGGCTCATTCTAATCAAATTAGGACAGGAAAGAACTGTGGTTTAGTTCTCTGGATTCTGATTCAAACACTTACTAAATATCTATTATGAGCCTGATGTTTTCCTATTATCTTGTTGAGTATTTATAGTCTTAAGTCACTCTTTGATCAAGGTAGTCCATAAACACAAAGCACAATCTCCCCAACACTCCTGCCATATACGAATTGTTAGAGCTACCCCACAAGTGTGGAAACGAAAGCGCAGGAAGGGCAGTCGTTTACCGAAGTCAGATCGCACAGGCTCTGAGCATGACAGCTATCTCTAATGGATTCTGATTCTTTTCACACTTTCCTTGGACTGGCCCTTTACCTTCATGCTAGATAATAATACATTCAGGGCAGCAGGGGCACACAGAAGGCTGAAGGACAGAATTCTTATCCCATTCCAGGGCCCTGGCATCTTAAAGGAAATGGCCTATCTCCAGAGAGTAATTAGGTTCGAGTCTCTCTGGCTATTAGCAAAGTGAATTCGAGTGGATGTCTTCCTCCCGTGATGGGCTGCTCTGATTATTACACAACCAATTTAAACAGGAACAGAGTCCATTTATTGTTAGACAAGGTAAGACTTAGAGATAGCGCTTCATTTACAAGGCACATAAGCACAGCCGTGCACGGGGAGCAGGCCTACAATTAGGAGGGACATGTTACTCCTTTTCTTGCAACAGTCGGGCAGGAGCACATGTTTATAAATCTGGCTTCTTCCTCTGGTATAATCTGCAAACCTTAGCAGTAATGAATGAGCTGAAGACAGGCTGGACACAGTGCTGGAAAGGAGAGGGGAGAGGAAAAAGTCTAACGTAAAAGGACGAAATGGAGGCTTGTTTAAATGTCAAAGGAAACACATTCTGCTGAAGTGTAACACTCTTCCTGCAAGGTTCTGAGCTGAGACAGCTGGGAGGAGAAGAGGACAGGAAGGAAAAGCAGAAAATAACACTTACCAGACCTAGTTTCTCTTAGGGGCTAGCTCTAGTGTAGCAAGTCAGCTGACAAGAAAGAAAATTGGTCTTCATCTCCTATTTTTCATAAGTGTTCACAAAATGAAGAGAAGAACAGCATGTCTGAAGACAATGATAGCACTGGTACTACCACGGTACTAAATATAACAGTACTAACTGACTACTAGGAGTGTGCTGTGTTCCTCTACGTGGTTATTTTCTATAATTTTTTTTTTTTTTGAGAGGTTTTCACTATAGGGCGCATGTGCTCACCAGAAAGACAGAGAGAGACAGAGAGATAGAAAGCGAGACATCACCCCCCAGGGGGAATGGCCACGCCGTAATCCCTTCTCCTCCATTCTCCTCTTGGGATTGTGGGCACGCACACACCCCCCCCGGCGTGATGTTAAGCCGCCGGGTCCAGGACTTGAACCGCGGTCGACTACGGGGGAGTCCAGCGACATAGCCATTACGCTAACTGCTGGTCCCATATACGTGGTTATTTTCAAATTTATCAAGAGTCTTATGGGCATAATCTCACTAACGATTTTTTAAATTTAACTTTATTTATTTTAAATTGACCAGAGAGGGACAGAGTGAGAGAAAGAGAGAGGTAAAGTGAGAAAGCAAGATGCCAGGCCGGTGAACCATGATTGGCCAGGTGGGAGGTCCAGTGCCTTTAGCCACCACACCCCCCGCTGGCCCCAACAATTTTTTTTTTTTTAATTTTTTAATTTTTTATTTATTATCATCATAATCTTCTTTATATTACATTGGATTACATATAACTTTACATTGACTTCCATTGCTTTTTCAAAAGTACAATTTGTTTTTAAAGAAGTGTTTTGCCTTAGGGTACATGCACTCAATGGAGAGAGATAGAGATAATGAAAGGAAAAGTGAGAAATCACCCTCCAGGGGGTATGGTCATGCCGCAATCCCTTCTCCATTCTCTTCTCCCCGGGAGAGAATGCATGAACACATAGGCACCTGGTGTGCATTTCAAGCCACAGGATCTGGGACTAGAACCATGGTCAGCTATGTGAGAGCCTAGCAACATAACCACCACTCCATCTGCTGGCCCCACAATTATTTTATTTATTTTTTGAGAGATTTCTGATATAGGGTACACGCACCTGCCAGAGACAGAATGCGAGAAATCACCCCCTCGGGAGGATGGCCGCACTGCAACCTCTTTTCCTCCACCTTCCTCTTGGGATTTGGGGCATACAGGCACACATGCCCAGTGTGAGTTTCAAGTCACTGGATCCAGGACTCAAACAGTGGTTGAGCACATGGGAGTCCAGTCTCTTAACCACTGGGCCTAACAATGATTAAGTTTTGTTCATCTTTTAAAGTTTTTTTAAACACATTTTTAAAAATGTGTTTATAAGAGAGACATAAAGAAAGAGAAAGAGGAAGAGGAAGAGGGAGAAAGCGTCTCTTAGAGGTGCATGGTCATAGCACAATCCTCTCTTCTCCACTTCTCCATCCTGTTGGGATCCAGTGCACGCAAACACATGCCCAGAATGTTTTTCAAGCCTCCAGGTCTGGGATCAAACCCCATGGTCAGCCATGTGGAATCTGGCTTCTTTAGCCATTGGGCCATGGGGCTGGCTCGAAGGCTTTTTTTTTTTTTTAGTTCATTTCTTTCTTTCATGAGATAGGGTGATGGACAGGGAAATAGACAGAGAAATGGAGAGATAGAGACACGCTCAGGGTAGGGTGTTTCTGTAGAGATCCTAACTCCTACCTCTGCTAGCTACAAACACAGGCATACACACGTGCCTGGTGTGCACAAGGAGACCATGGGACACAAACCTGAGACCTTCCCATATGGCCTTAGCATATGGAGGGTTGTGCTACTGCTGTGTCACCATGGCTGGCCCATTATGAAGTTTTAGAGAGCCAACTATTCTCCCTCCTTAAAGGTGGCTAGTACTAGGGCAGGGTAAAGGGGTAATGACAGCCTGGTGTGAGGAAGCTGTCCAGTCCTCCCAGTTCTCAGAGTGCGATGGCCGGGACAAACCCAATCCCTAAACAGCACTGCTTTGCTTCAGAGGACAATTCAAAAATCACAAGTGGCCCAGTCGGCCTGAAACATGCTGGCAGCAAGAAAGTGCCCATGTTCCTGTGGAAGAGAGGAAGGAGACCGCACGTGCCCAGACCCTGTGGCGGGTGCTCCTCTTCCCTGCTCGTGTGCAGGCGTTCCACTGTGAATGAAGACAAAGACCCTCAGAATATTTACGTAACCAAGACCAATTCCAGTACAATAGTGAAATGAGTGAATTTCATTTCCAGGTCTTTCATTTTTACCATTTTGTAAGTACAAACTTTCCTTCTTTTTAATTACCAGAGGGGATCGTGTGCTTGCCAGAGACAGAAAGAGAGAGAGAAAGAAAGCACTTCCCAGTGGACACGGTCATGCTGCAGTCCCATCTCTTCTGCCCCTTCATGCTACTGGGATTTGGGGCACCCACGTACTCAGTGTGTTTCCCAACCCACGGGAGCCAGGACGTGAACTGCAGTCAGCTATTTGGACTCTGGCTCTCTTAACCACTTGCCCACGGGGTGGGCAGGGCAGGCCAGTACACACTTTCTCTCAGGGACATGGTACTTTTCATGCTCAGCTGATCATTCTTTTTTCTTTTTATTAAAGAGGGATTTTTGCTATAGGGTGCGTGTACTCCCCTAGAGAGATGGAGAGGGAGGGAGGGAGAGAGAGAGAGAGCGAGAGAGAGAGAGA
>NW_006159521.1:799039-801616 GCF_000334495.1 Tupaia belangeri chinensis
TGGGCAGGTACACACACACACACACACACACACACACACACACATGTACGCACGCACGCACATGCCCAGTGTGAGTTTAAAGTCACTGGGTCTGGAACTCGAACTGCGGTTGGCTACGTGGGTGTCCTGCGATGTAACCTTACGCCATCTGCTGGTCCCATGAACTTATCTATCTGATATCTAAATAGAGATCTCAAACGTAAAGTGATCCGCACTGAGTTCCTGATATCCATCTCCACCCCCACCTGCCCGACAGCAATGCGCTCTTAGTTTCCCCTGTTGCAGGTACTGGCATCTCCATCCTCCAGTCGCTTGGCTCCAAAGCTTTGGTGTTTACTTGACTCCTCTCCTACTCTCATGACCCTCAGCAACACTTAATCTTCAAAAGATTTTTGACTATATCTAACTACCTCCACTTCTCTTGCCCTAAGCATTCTTGAATTAAGCAATAGCCTCCTAAGTCACTTTCATCCTTTATCTCTTCCTGACCTAGTCTCAACGTGGCAGCCAGAGAGATTCTGCTAAGGCTAGGTCTCATATCCTGTTATCTCACGCACGAAACCTTTTACCTTTTGAATTTTGAAAAATTCAAAATGTACATCCAATGCCTATTCAAAAAGTAAACATAAAAATTATTAGTTGCAGTAGGACTATTTCAATAATTTAAGTTTTTTGCTATAGGGCACATACACTCACCAGAGAGAGACAGACAGAAATACGCGATTTCCTTCTGCTAACTGATTCTTGGTAAGAAAAGAGGGAGTCAGGGCCAGCAAGTGGCATGGTGGTTAAGGCGCTGGACTCCCACATGGCCAACCATGGTTTGAGTTTCAGACCTGGCAGCTTGCTTTCTCACTTTCCCTTTCTCTCTCTGGTCAAATGAAAAAAAAAAATAGCAATAAATAAAATAAAATAAATAATAATTAAAAAAAAAAGAAAGCAGGGAGTCAACACTAATGTAGCCTATCATCCATTAATTCCCCATTGATTCCATGACATTCTCTGGAGTCTCTAATTTGGAACTTAAAGTCTGTGAAGAAAATAGTAGCCTAAGTGGGAACCAGCAGTTAGCGTGATGGCTATGTCGCTGGACTCTCATGTAGTCGACCGCGGTTCGTGTTCCGGACCCGGTGGCTTAAAACTCACGCCGGGGCGAGTGTGTGTGCATGCCCAAGATCCCGAGAGGAGAATAGAGGAGAAGGGATTGTGGCGTGACCATCCCCCCTGGGGGGTGATTTCTTGCTTTATGTCTCTCTGTCTCTCTCTGTCTGTCTGGCAAGCACACGTAGTAAAAACCTCTCCACAAAAAAAAAAAAAGAAAAGAAAAGAAAAGAAAAGAAATAGTAGCTTAAGTGATTAATGAGATGAAACCACTTCTGGTTACTCCCTACAACTACAGTTTACCAGTGAGCTTTGAATATAGCTTGTGGGTGTATGTGTAAATATCCAAGAAACAACTTTTGAAAAACTGAACATTTGTTTTGAACACGATATATATATAGTTTTTTTGGTACAGGGCACATGTGCTCACCAGAGAGACAGAGAGACAGAAAGCGAGAAATCATCCCCCAGGGGGGATGGCTACACTGCAATCCCTTCTCCTTCATTCTCCTCAGGATCTTGGGTACACATGCACCTGCGCCCGGTGTCAGTTTAAGTCACTGGGTCCGGGAGTCAAACCCCGGTCGACTACATGGGAGTCCAGCGACAGCCATTACGCTAACTGCTGGTCCCTCGAGCATAATATTTCTAACAGTGGGTAATGAGGATCTTAGTTCAGGGTGAATGAGATCCAAGAATGCATGCACATGGCTATGAATGAAGCAGTGGTTCTCAAAGTGTGGTTCCGGGACCCCTGGAAGTTCCAAAGTCATGTTCGTGGAGTTTACAATCAAATTATTTTCATAGGGGCCATGGCGTGATGGTTAAGGCAGCTGGACTCTCACATGGCCAACCATGGTTCAAGTCCTGGGACCTGCTGGCTTAAAAATCACACCGAAATCCCAGGAGGCAAATGGAGGAAAAGGGATTGCAGTGTGGCCTTCCCTTCACTTTCTCTCTGTTTCTCTCTGGCGAAGGCATGCACCCTATGACAAAAAAACAAAACAAAACAAAAACAAAAACAAAAAACCAACTATTTTCCTAATAATTCTAAATTTGTCTTTTTATTCTCATTCTCTCATGAATGTACATAAGAGTTTTCTAGAGTCTACATGACATATTTAAACATTTACATAGAAGCATATGAAAAACTAGCTTGTCATCTATTAAGCCAGGCATTATTGGGACCAGCAGATGGCATAATGGTTACATTGCTGGATTCCCAAATGGCTGACCGCAGTTCAAATGCTTGACCTAGAGGCTTGAAACTCACTCTGGGCATGTGTGCATGCATGCCCACAATCTCAAGAGGAGAATGAAGAAGGGATTGCAGTGTTGCCATCCCCCCCAGGAGGTGATTTCCCACTTTCTCTCTGTCTCTCCAGAGCGTACATGCCCTATAGCAAAAATCTCTCTCTTAAAAAAAAAAATACACACACACACACACACACACACACACACACACACACACACACA
>NW_006159521.1:801853-807157 GCF_000334495.1 Tupaia belangeri chinensis
CGCCCCGCTTAGCGAAAAACTTCTAAAAAAAAAAAAAAAAAAAAAAAAAAGCCATTCTCACTAAATATTTTTTATTTTAGAAAACGGTTACTTTTCATGAAATTTTTAAAAGAATTATTTTATTTTAACTTTATTTTTATTTGACTAGAAAGGGACAGAGTGAGAGAGAGATTTCATAGGGTCCTATGAAATGTTTTATGCTAATGTGTAAGAGCTTTATTATTGTCATTCAAAATGAATTTAATGCATATTTAAGTTTCTCAGTTTTAATTCCCAATACAGTAAATTTATCAATGTGATAAATTACCAATATCAATAATCTGTTATGTCAATAGATAGAAACAAAACCTCTTAGGGGACTGGTGGGTGACATGGTGGTTAAGGGCGCTGGACTCCCACATGGTCGACCATGGTTTGAATCCCGGACCTGGTGGCTTGCTTTCTCACTTTCTCTCTCTCTGTGTCCTCCTCTGGTCAAATAAAATAAACAAGAAAACAAACAAATAAATAAAGTTAAATGAAATAATTATTAAAAAAAAAAAAGAAACAAAACCTCCTTGAATTCCTCAACAATTTAGCTTTAAGATGAGTAAAAAGGGATCCTGGAATCAAGAAGTTTGAGAATTGCTAACTTTATGTGTACAGTGCAGGTATTGTTTCCTTCTGTCTCAATTCTCACTGGGAAATGGGAGGCTGGGGGCCGGCCAGTCCCACCACTGCCATCAGTGGTGCAATCCAGGGATCTACTTGCCCAGTTAGTACTATTATGAGAATTCTGGATCCTGAAGAAAGGCAACTGATGACTATAAACTATAAAGGAAGCAGGAATCTTTGGAAATGATCAGGAGAGATCAGGGGCTGATAAAAGAGGAAATTTTTTTTTTGGAGAGGTTTTTGCTATATGGCACGTGCGCTCGCCAGAAGGACAGAGAGAGAGAGATAGAAAGCGAGAAATCACCCCCCAGGGGGATGGCCACGCCACAATCCCTTCTTTTCCATTCTCCTCTCGGGATCTTGGGCACGGATCCACACGTGCCCGGTGTGAGTTTAAGCCACCGGGTCCAGGACTCAAACCGCAGTCAACTACATGGGAGTTCAGCAACATAGCCATTACGCCAACTGCTGGTCCCAAGGAGGAAACTGAGCTGACATCCTGTGGCATTTGGATAAGGGCTGGCCACTGTGGCCTGTCCATTCTGAAATCTTTGCATGAAGTGTTACTCCATCCCCACCACAACCACCAGAGCCCAAGCACTCAGTAACTCACAGGTAGACTACTCAATAGCCTTTGAAGTGGGTTCCCTAACTTGTTGCTCCTTAATGCTGTCAGCCCAGCAAGTAAAGCACCGTCAGATTACCCTATGCCAACTCTGCCTTCATGCGATTAGCCAGCACGTGCATATACTGGCGGTCCACCCTTATCTGGGGTTTTACTTTCCATGGTTTCCATTACACGGTTAAGTGCAGTCTAAAACTATTAGATGGAAAATTACAGAATTAAACAATTTGTAAGTTTTAAATTATGCACTCTTCTGAGTAGCATGATGAAATCTCACACTCAATCCGTCCCACCTGGGATGTGAACGGTCACCTCTCCATAGAACTTATGCCACTTACACTATCACCCATTAATCCACTTAGTAGCCATATGGATGATCAGATTGAGAAATATAGTATATATAGGTCTTGGTAATAGTGCTGGTTTCAGGCGTCCACTGGGGCTTTTGGAACACACTCCCTAGGGATGTGAGGGGACTGTTGGGTTTATTATATGCCATCATTGTGCCAAGTGCTACTGGAGATTCAAAACAGAACAGAGATCTGGTTACTGAACTGAAAGGTTTATTCTACTTGGGCTATGTGAAACTAAAAAAGATAAAAACCACTGATTTACAAAAAAACAAAACTGTATGGGGCCAGCAGGTGGTATGGTGGTTAAGGCACTGAACTCCAACATGGCTGCCCACAGTTTGAGTCCTGGACCTGGAAGCTTGAAAACTACCTCAGGTGTGTGTGCATACATGCCTAAATCCCAGGAAGAGAACAGGAGAAAGGATGGCAACATGGCCATCCCATCAGAGGGTAATTTCTCACTTTCCCTTTCTGTGTCTGTTTCTCTCTGGCAAGTGCGTGCATTTTATGGCAAAAATCTAAAAAACAAAACAAAACACAGGACCCCCACATGGTCAACCATAGTTCAAGTCTCAGACCTGGGAGCTTGAAAACTGTACCAACATACATGCATGTGTGATCAAAATCCCAAGAGGAGAATGGAGAAGGGACTTTGGCATGGTCATCCCCCCAAGGGGTGATTTCCACTTTCCCGCTCTCTGTCTCTCTCTAGCAAGTGTATTAGGGGGGGGGGTGCAGGTGGGGGAGATAAAAGTACTGGGCTGGTGGGTGGCATGGTAGTTAAGGTAGCTGGAGCCCCACATGGTCAGACTGCACAATTTGGAGTCCTAGACCTAGCAGCTTGAAAAACATGCCAGGTGTATGTGTGTGCCTCAAATCCTAAGAGGAGAATGGAGAAGGGAATGGAGTGTGGCTATATCCCCTGAGGGGTGCTTTCTTACTTTCCCTCTCTCTGTCTCTCTTTGGAAGTGCATGTAACCCACAGCAAAACTGGAAAAAAATAAAAAGAACCATATGCTAAAGAGTGTGATCCAGACACAGACTATATGGGCTAGAAAAGAATAGAAAGGATTCTGTAAATCCTAAGGGATTTGGGATGAGGCAACATACATAAGGAACTGTGAGACCACAAGATGATGAGCTGAAGCTATTAAAAATGGCAAGAAAGAAATCTTTTTTTTTTTTTTTAAATTTAACTTTATTTACTTACATAAATTTGATCAGAGAGGGCAGAGTGAGAGTGAGAGAAAATGAGAAAGCAAACCATCAGGTCCGAGACTTGAACCATGGTTGGCCATGTGGGAGTCCAGTGCCCTTAACCACCATACCAACTGCTGGCCCCAAGAAAGAAATCTTAAAGAAGCTAGTCTAACGCTTGATGCTAAACAATCACTTAATTGCTACTGATTGATGGACGAATGCATTAAAGTAAGTTATAGAAAATAAGAGAAAAAAAATTTTTTTAGAGATTTTTGCCTTAGGGCATATGCACTCACCAGAGAGAGAGACACATAAACAGACACAGTGAGAGGGAAAATGAGAAATCAACCCCAGGGGGATGGTCATGCTGCAATTCCTTCTCCTCCATTCTCCTCCTGGGATTTTGGGCATGCATGTACACATGCCTGGTGTGATTTTCACACCAGTCTGGGAAGCAAACTGTGGTCGGTCATGTAGGAGTCTAGCGACGTAACTTTTATGGCATCCCAAGGAAGAACTTTTTTTTTTTGGAGAGGTTTTTGCTATAGGGCACATGTGCTCGCCAGACAGACAGAAAGCGAGAAATCACCCCCAGTGGGGATGGCCACGCCGCAATCCCTTCTCCTCCATTCTCCTCTCGGGATCTTGGGCACACAAGCACACGCACACGGCGTGAGTTTTAAGCCACCGGGTCTGGGACACGAACCATGGTCGACTACATGGGAGTCCAGCGACATAGCCATTATGCTAACTGCTGGTCCCCAAGGAAGAACTTTTGATTGGTGTTCTGAGCGTAAGGGTTGCTGCTCATCCGTGCTGTTCTAAATCTAGAAGGAATGACGGTTTTAGGGGTGAGCAGATGGCAGAGAGGTTAGGGTGGCTGGATCCCACATGGCTGGCTGTGTGGCTTGAGTCTTGTACACTGCGGCTTTAAAACCACACTGGGCGCCTGTGTTTGCTCAAAATCTCAAGAGAAGAGTGAACTGTGGTGTGTCCATCCCCCTGGCGGGGGGATGCTTTGTCACTTTCTCTAATGAGTGCTGCTGCCCCCCCCAATGAAAAAAAAAAAAAAAAAAAAAAGATGAGGTTTGTTTTCGGCTTATTTATTTCACATTATACAATTCCCATGTCCCTGCATCCTACAGCCTTTCTTTGTATTTAATATACATTTATATTTTTATGTACACATTTTTGTTTACATATGTTTGCAAAATGTATATTATTGTTTTGATCTTATGTACTGTAATTTACTTATTTAGTATTTTATGTCACGGATTTCATTCTGGTTTTTGTTTTTTCAGCCTGGTACTATGTTTCTAAGAACCATCCATATTACTATATTTTATCTAACCTGTAAGGATGTTTATATTTATAGTAAACAAAGGAAAAGATGTGATGCCAAGACTTAAATGAACTGATAGTTATAACATAGCATTGTAAATATTCCTAGACTTGCCTCTAGGTGGTGCTATAGACACCCATGACACTTTACAGGCCAGTGAGCCAGGATTCAGACTACAGTCCTGGTAGGGATCTGGCTCCCTTCACCACTTGGCCACAGGCTGAACCCCCCTTCTCTGTTCCTAATCTAACATCAGTCTTATCATAAGTCCCAAGACTTCCACATGAAAAAAAATTTTTTTGAGAGGTTTTTGCTATAGGGCGCATGAACTCGCCAGAGAGACAGAGAGAGAGAAAGCAAATCACCCCCCAGAGGGATAGCCATGCTGCAATCCCTTCTCCTCCATTCTTCTCTTGGGATCTTGGGCACACACGCATACACGCGGGGCATGAGTTTAAGACACCGGGTCTGGGACTCGAACTGCAGTCGACTACATGGGAGTCCAGCAACATAGCCATTACATCAACTGCTGGTCCCATCATACACATTTTATGTTGCCTGTCATGTCTGAACTTACTTGACTTAAAAATTAATTATTATTTACTTTACCCGATCTCTTATTTGATATGCCAAATGTATTCCTATGCCTGCTATATTATTTCTGTATCTGGATAAATGTTCTTTTTTTTTTTTCTTCCCAAGGTTTTTGCCATAGGGTACATGACCTTACTGGAGAGAGAGAGAGAGGGAAAGTGAAAAATCACTTGCCAGGGTAGATGGCCACACTGCAATCCCTTCTCTATTTTCCTCTCAGGATCTTGGGTATGCATGCACACATGCCTGATGATTTTCAAGTCACTGAGTCCACCACTCCACCTGCTGGACCCTAAATGTTCTTTTTTAAAAATAAACTTGTACTTGGGACCAGCAGTTAACATAATGGCTATGTCGCTGGACTCCCATGTAGTCGACCGTGGTTCGAGTCCCAGACCTGGTGGCTTAAACTCACACCAAGCACGTGTGCGTGTGTTCCCAAGATCCCGAGAGGAGAATGGAGGAAAAGAGACTGCGGTGTGGCCATCCCCCCAGGGGTGATTTCTCACTTTCTATCTCTTTGTCTCTGTCTTTCT
>NW_006159521.1:807188-813578 GCF_000334495.1 Tupaia belangeri chinensis
TCTCCAAAAAAGAAAAAAAAAAAAAAAAAACTTGTACTTTAATTCCATTTTCCACAAACATTTTGAAGTTCCTTTTGTCTTCAGTTGTTGGCTAGAACAAACAGGGCTTTATTTTATTTATTTATTTATTTATTTATTTTAAGGTTTTTACTCTAGGGTGTGTGTTTGCTGGAGAGACACAGAGAAACAGTGAGACGGAAGATGAGAAATCACCCCCCAGTGAGGATGGCCATGATACAATCCCATCTCCATTCTCCTCTTGGGATTTTGAGCACTTGTGCATATACACTTGGTGTTATTTTCAAGCTGATAGGTCTGAAACTTGAACCATGGTCAGCCATGTGGAGTCTAGCACCTTAACTACCACTCCACCTGCCGGTCCCCAAATGTTTTAATATTTCAAAGGATAATTTTACTTATTATTATTGTTATTAGTTTTTAATTTGACCAGAGAAACAGAGAGAGAGAGAGAGAGGAGAAAAGTGAGAAAGCAAGACACCAGGTCCAGAATTCAAACTACAGTCATTCTATAGTCATTCATGTAGGAGTCCAGCACCTTAACCACCATGCCACCTGCCAGGCCCTAGATGTTCTGATTTTTTAAAAATTAAAAGTTATATTCTGAAATTTTAACTGTAGCTGCCTCAAGGTAGGGAACACAGGTGGGACAGGTACAGGGAGAGAAGACTTCGTATTTACTGTCTACTTCTGATGTAATAAAAGTTATAAAATTCTATTTCTCTGAGTGCTGTTTCACTTCCAACTTCAAGTTGACAACGTACCCTGTTTATTTTTCTTTTTTTAAATAATTTGTTTATTTTTATTTATTCATTCATTTTTAATTTGACCAGAGAGAGACACACAGAGAGAAAGAGAATGTGAGAAAGCAAGCCACCAGGTTCCAGGACTTGAACCATGATCGGCCATGTGGGAGTGTCCAGCATCTTAACCACCATGCCCCCTGCTGGTCCCCTGTTTCTTTTTTTTTTTTTAAAGAATTTATTTAACTTTATTTATTTATTCATTTTTTTAATTTCAATTTGACCAGAGAAAGAAAGGATGTGAGAGAGAGAGAGAAAGGAGAGAAAGCAAGCCGCCAGGTCCGGGACTCGAACCACAGTGGGTCATGTGGGAATCCAGTGACTTTAACCAGCACGCTACCTGCCGGCCCCATGCCCTGTTTATTTTAATGCTGTGCCACTTCGTGCATTACTATACAATTCTTATAAAAAGTAACCCTATACTTTTCTTCCCAAAAAATTAATGATACTTTGGGGCTGGCAGGTGGCATGGTGGTTAAGGATGCTGGACTCCCATCCCACATGGCCAACTGCAGTTCTAGTCCTGGACCTGGCAGCTTTCCTTTTCCCCCTACCCCCATCCCTCTCTGGTCAAATTAAAATAAATTTTAAAAGTTAAATAAAATAATTATTTAAACATTAAAAAAATTAATGATACTTTATTAGAAGAGATAACTTCTACACTCCACCTCACCACATAAATATTTAGTAGATACTCAGGAACTATTGTACAGAATAAATAACTCCAATATCCATCAACCAGGGTTTGGAGAGGCACCAGATCTCATCTGTGGCTGAAGAGGTGACAGTAGAACAAGAGATTCTCTGTTACTTACCCTTCCTTCTTACAAAGATAAGAATCTCAGTTACTTTCTGATTTTCAACCCTGTGCGGTTCACCAAATTTCCAGCAGCACGTGTGCGTGCGTGCGTGTGTTTAGGGTGGGAGAGGGAGTACTAGTGGACCTAAGTGATGACATCTTATACAGTGACAATGAGTTCATGGTACTGAAATACAGGATAGGCCCAGTCACAGTGGCACAGCATGAAGGTGCCACTGCATGGGGCTGAGGTTGCATGGCAGTCCTGGGTTCAGCTACTGGCCCAGCCTAAAGAGGCTGGGTGCATGACACGCTGGTGTGTGCTTCACCAACAGAGAATCTGCAGTCACAGCACAGTGACATGACAAAACCTGTCAAAAACACCCCAACTCCTTGCGTACTCTCTCTCACTATAACAAAACTAAAACACGCCCAGGGGACTTCAAAAAGTTCACGGAAAAGGGCAATTAAAAAATAATTTGCAACCAGCAGGTGGTGAGGTGGTTAAGGTGCTGGACTCCCACATGGCCAACCGTGGTTTGAGTCTTAGACCTGGTGGCTTGCTTTCTCATTTTCCTCCTCTCTGTGTCTCTAATGAGTGCATGTGCCCTATAGTAAATAAAATAATAATAATAATAAATGAAATTAAATAAATAATTATTTAAAAAAATAATTTGCTCTAGGATATGTGAACTTGCTAAAGAGGGACAGAAAAGTGAGAAAGCACCCCCACCCACCAGAGGAATGGCCACGCTGCAATCCATTTTCCTCTCAGGATTCTGGGCACATACACACACATGTACCGTGCATGTTTGTCATGCTGCTAGGTATGGGACTTGAACCATTTAGTTGGGCATGTGGGATCCTGTCACATTAACCACCAGGCCACTAACTGGCCCAGGAAAAACAGATGATAAAGTATGAGTTTATTTTGGTCCTAAAAAGTTTAAAATCCATGAATTTTTTAAAAAAATATAATTATTTATTTTACTTATTCATTCATTTATTTTAATTTGACCAGAGAAAGACAGAGAGAGAGAAAGATCGAGAAAGAAAGCTGCCGGGTCCAGGACTCGAACCGTGGTCAGCCATGTGGGAGTGTCCAGCACCTTAACCACCACACCACCTGCTGGTCCCCAAAATCCATGAATTTTTTTCATACTATGCACTTTCCATGAATTTTGAAGACTTTCTCTATATACACATGTATATATGGTATAAAGAGGGACCAGCAGTTAGCATAATGGCTATGTCACTAAACTCCCATGTGGTCGACCACGGTTTGAGTCCTGGACCTGGTGGCTTATACTCACGTCAGGCAGGTGTGTGCCCAAGATCCCGAGAAGAGAATGGAGGAGAAGGGATTGCACGGTTGGGCAATGCCCCCTAGGGGGTGATTTCTCGCTTTCTGTCTCTGCCTCTCTGGCGAGCGCACGTGCCTTGTAGCAAACCCCGCCCCCCCAAAAAAAAATCTATATGGTATAAAGATTCAGAATTTTAAAAATTATTTATTTATTTAATTTGCTATAGGGTATGTGTGCTTGCTGGAGACACAGAGGAGACAGAACAGGAAAGTAAGAAGTCACTCCCTGGGGGGATGATCATACCACAATCCCTTCTCCTCCATTCTCCTCTTGGGATTTTGGGCACGCATGAGCGTACACTGACCTGGTATGTTTCTGAAGCTGCCAGGTCTGGGACTAGAACCACACAGTCAGCCATGTGGGATCTACCTGCCTCAACCACAACACCACCGGCTGGCCCTAAAGAGTTAGAATGTTTTTTTGGGGGGGAGATGTTTTTGCTATAGGGCGCGTGCGCTCGCCAAAAAGACAGAGACAGAGAGACAGAAAGCAAGAAATCACCCCCTAGGGGGGATGGCCACGCCACAACCCCTTCTCTCGGGATCTTGGGCAAGCACACTCATGTACTTGGCGTAGTTTAAACCACCGGGTCTGGGACTCAAACCACGGTTGACTACGTGGGAGTCCAGCAACGTAACTATTATGCCATCTTCTGGTTCCTAGAATGTTTTAAAAACCACAAATATTGGCCAGCTAATGGCCTGGTGAGTAAGAAAGTTGGATCCCACATGGTCAATGGCATGGTTCGAGTCCTGGACCTGGTGCCTTGAAAAACACAGTGAGTGTATATGCAGGCATGCTCAAAATCCTGAAAGGAGAGAGAGGTAGAGGAGAAGGGACAGCAGTGTGACCATGCCTCATAGAGGGTGCTATTTCACTTTGTCTCTTTCAGGTGGGCATGTCAGGTGAGCGTGACAAATTAAATGAAACAAAACGAAAGACATACATAGAAGTAAATTGAGACCTATGTTTCTAATGGTTCATTTAAGTTACAACAATTCTACTTTTTCAAAATGAATTTAGTGGACAACAATGACTATAATGACCAAATCTACCATAAATATATTTTTAAAAACAGTTATTTAACTTATTATTATTATTATTACATAATTTGCCATAGGACACATGCACTCAGAAGAGAGAGAAAATGAGAAAGCAAACCGCCAAGTCTGGGACTGGAACCATGATCAGCCACGTGGGAGTCCAGAGTTTACCGCCATGCCACCTCCTGGCCCTTTCACAATAAATACTGTATTTGATTGGGCTCACAATTAGAAGTAAATGTCTGAACTTGTCCAACTCAGGCTGGAGTGAATTCATATTCTTGCCTTTTATTTATGTCTTGTTGCTAGAAAGAATTTATTATAGTTTTTGCCAGAAGCACTCATCTCCCTCTCTTCCTCCACCTGTTAGATGAACCATTAGAAGTATCATAGATTGGGGGACCAGTAGTTGGCCTAATGGCTATGTTGTTGGACTCCCATGTAGTTGGCCACGGTTTGAGTCATGGACCCGGTAGCTTCAGCTCATGCTGGGTGCGTGTTCTTGCTTGTGTGCCTAAGATCCTGAGAGAAGAATGGAGGAGAAGGTATTACAGTCTGGCCATCCCCCTGGGGTGTGATTTCTCGCTTTCTGTTTCTCTGGTGAGAGCATGCACCCTAGAGCAAAAGCCTCCCCCCACCCCCCCAAAAAATGTATCCTAGATTGGGATGGTTACACTGCTGGACTCCCACATAGTTGACTGTGGTTCAAGTCCTGGACCCAGTGGCTTAAACTTCAGGTCAGCTTGTGTGAGTACCTGCCCAAGATCCCAAGAAGGAAATGGAGGAGAAGGGGTTGCAGCATAGCCAACTCCCCAGGGGGTGATTTCTCACTTTTTCTCTCTCTGTGTCTCTTCTGTGAGTGTACAAGTCCTATAGCAAAAATCGTTCTCTCAAAAAAAGGGGTAAAAAAAAGAAATATCCTAGATCTTGTGGCTGGCAAGTTATGTGGTAGTTGAGTTGCTGACCATGTAATGAACTGCGGTTCAAGCCCTGGACCCAGTGGCTTGCTTTCTTGCTTTCCCCCTTTCTCTGTCTCTCTCAGGTAAAACTATAAAATTAATAATAAAAGTTAAATTAAACAATTATTTAAAAAATTGAAAAAGAACAAAGATAAAAAGAGAAGCATCCTATACCTTAACTGTTAGCTCATGCTGAATCTGGCCCCTCAGATTAGGATTCAGATTCCAGTATAATGCTACTGAAGTCGTGGAAGGGGTTTCCCAAGTCCTAATGATACAGAAAGCAAGGATGTTGAGTGCCATGTACAATAGGATCTTCTGTTGCTTTTTGTTGATTTCTTTTTTATGTGGTGGTGACTTGGGGAGATACAGTCTGACTCTAACTAAAACCCATACCTTTAAGTAGGCAGCCTCATGAGATGAGAATATGCTTGGTTCTTAGGAGTTCTCATTTCCTGGTGTAAAACACTAGACAGTTTACGTACTGTGGACTAGAGTGAAAGACGTCAACACCTGTAGGCTTACTTTTGGCTGAGAAGCAGGCTACTGAATTCATGTTTGACCTCTCTTCACCAAAAAAGAAACAGAAGCAGTAATAAAGCAGCATACTGGTGACAAAGAGAAAGATACGTAGAGTAGAGAAGCAAAAAGCAAATGGAAATGTCAAGGTAAGCAGGGACAGCAAAAAGATAGAAGAGGAAAAGCCTTGAGGAGGGTTCAGAACTCAAAAGCCCCAAACTGCAAAGTTATTATTATGAAACACATGATGTGTCTCCCTTGTGTGCGAGGTACCTTTTGAAGATATAAGAAACAAAGCACGGGCTAGTTAGTGCCTGGTGGTTAAGGGAACAGGATCCCACAAGGCCGACTACATGGTTCAAATACTTGCTCTGATGGCTTGAAAAATAGGCTGAGTCTGAGTATGTGGCCAAAATCCCAAGTGGAGGGAGCAATGGGGGAGAAGGAACTGTGCTGTGACCATTCCCTTCTGCGGGGTGGGGGGCTTTCTCCCTCTCCCTCTCTATATCTAGCAAGTACATGTACTCTCTCACAAATTAAAAAGTTTTGAGGACCTGAGGGACCAGCAGTTGGCATAATGGCTATGTTGCTGTACTCCCATGTATTCGATCATGGTTTGAGTTCCGGACCTGGTGACTTAAACTTATGATGGGCACGTGTGCACTCCTGCCCAAGATCCTGAGAGGAGAATGGAGGAGAAGGGATTGTGGTGTGGCCATCTCCCCTGGGGGGTGATTTCTCACTTTCTGTCTCTCTGTCTCTCTCTTTCTGGTGAGTGCACACCCCCTATAGCAAAAACCTCTACCAAAAAAAAAAAAAAAAATTGCTATGGGTGGGCGGGGGTTGGGGGGAGCAGTAGGTGGTGTGGAGGTTAAGGCTCTGGAT
>NW_006159521.1:813589-825103 GCF_000334495.1 Tupaia belangeri chinensis
CGCCAAGTCTGGGACTGGAACCATGATCAGCCACGTGGGAGTCCAGAGTTTACCGCCATGCCACCTCCTGGCCCTTTCACAATAAATACTGTATTTGATTGGGCTCACAATTAGAAGTAAATGTCTGAACTTGTCCAACTCAGGCTGGAGTGAATTCATATTCTTGCCTTTTATTTATGTCTTGTTGCTAGAAAGAATTTATTATAGTTTTTGCCAGAAGCACTCATCTCCCTCTCTTCCTCCACCTGTTAGATGAACCATTAGAAGTATCATAGATTGGGGGACCAGTAGTTGGCCTAATGGCTATGTTGTTGGACTCCCATGTAGTTGGCCACGGTTTGAGTCATGGACCCGGTAGCTTCAGCTCATGCTGGGTGCGTGTTCTTGCTTGTGTGCCTAAGATCCTGAGAGAAGAATGGAGGAGAAGGTATTACAGTCTGGCCATCCCCCTGGGGTGTGATTTCTCGCTTTCTGTTTCTCTGGTGAGAGCATGCACCCTAGAGCAAAAGCCTCCCCCCACCCCCCCAAAAAATGTATCCTAGATTGGGATGGTTACACTGCTGGACTCCCACATAGTTGACTGTGGTTCAAGTCCTGGACCCAGTGGCTTAAACTTCAGGTCAGCTTGTGTGAGTACCTGCCCAAGATCCCAAGAAGGAAATGGAGGAGAAGGGGTTGCAGCATAGCCAACTCCCCAGGGGGTGATTTCTCACTTTTTCTCTCTCTGTGTCTCTTCTGTGAGTGTACAAGTCCTATAGCAAAAATCGTTCTCTCAAAAAAAGGGGTAAAAAAAAGAAATATCCTAGATCTTGTGGCTGGCAAGTTATGTGGTAGTTGAGTTGCTGACCATGTAATGAACTGCGGTTCAAGCCCTGGACCCAGTGGCTTGCTTTCTTGCTTTCCCCCTTTCTCTGTCTCTCTCAGGTAAAACTATAAAATTAATAATAAAAGTTAAATTAAACAATTATTTAAAAAATTGAAAAAGAACAAAGATAAAAAGAGAAGCATCCTATACCTTAACTGTTAGCTCATGCTGAATCTGGCCCCTCAGATTAGGATTCAGATTCCAGTATAATGCTACTGAAGTCGTGGAAGGGGTTTCCCAAGTCCTAATGATACAGAAAGCAAGGATGTTGAGTGCCATGTACAATAGGATCTTCTGTTGCTTTTTGTTGATTTCTTTTTTATGTGGTGGTGACTTGGGGAGATACAGTCTGACTCTAACTAAAACCCATACCTTTAAGTAGGCAGCCTCATGAGATGAGAATATGCTTGGTTCTTAGGAGTTCTCATTTCCTGGTGTAAAACACTAGACAGTTTACGTACTGTGGACTAGAGTGAAAGACGTCAACACCTGTAGGCTTACTTTTGGCTGAGAAGCAGGCTACTGAATTCATGTTTGACCTCTCTTCACCAAAAAAGAAACAGAAGCAGTAATAAAGCAGCATACTGGTGACAAAGAGAAAGATACGTAGAGTAGAGAAGCAAAAAGCAAATGGAAATGTCAAGGTAAGCAGGGACAGCAAAAAGATAGAAGAGGAAAAGCCTTGAGGAGGGTTCAGAACTCAAAAGCCCCAAACTGCAAAGTTATTATTATGAAACACATGATGTGTCTCCCTTGTGTGCGAGGTACCTTTTGAAGATATAAGAAACAAAGCACGGGCTAGTTAGTGCCTGGTGGTTAAGGGAACAGGATCCCACAAGGCCGACTACATGGTTCAAATACTTGCTCTGATGGCTTGAAAAATAGGCTGAGTCTGAGTATGTGGCCAAAATCCCAAGTGGAGGGAGCAATGGGGGAGAAGGAACTGTGCTGTGACCATTCCCTTCTGCGGGGTGGGGGGCTTTCTCCCTCTCCCTCTCTATATCTAGCAAGTACATGTACTCTCTCACAAATTAAAAAGTTTTGAGGAGCTGAGGGACCAGCAGTTGGCATAATGGCTATGTTGCTGTACTCCCATGTATTCGATCATGGTTTGAGTTCCGGACCTGGTGACTTAAACTTATGATGGGCACGTGTGCACTCCTGCCCAAGATCCTGAGAGGAGAATGGAGGAGAAGGGATTGTGGTGTGGCCATCTCCCCTGGGGGGTGATTTCTCACTTCCTGTCTCTCTGTCTCTCTCTTTCTGGTGAGTGCACACCCCCTATAGCAAAAACCCCACCCAAAAAAAAAAAAAAAATTGCTATGGGTGGGCGGGGGTGGGGGGGAGCAGTAGGTGGTGTGGAGGTTAAGGCTCTGGATCCCACATAGCCAGCTGTATGGTTCAAGTCCTGGATACAGCAGCTTAAAAAATACACTGCGTATGTGTACTGGGTGTCTAAAATCCTGAGAAGAGACTGGAGGAGAAGGGCTTGTGGTGTGGCCACCCCCACTTTGTGGGGAATGATTCCTCAATTTCCTTCTCTTTCTCTCTGTCTCTCTCTGGTGAGTACAATTGCCCTATAGTAAAACACCTTACAAAAAATAATTTGCAGGACCAACAGTTAGCGTAATGGCTATGTCTCGGAACTCCCATGTAGCCGACCGCAGTTCAAGTCCCGGATCTGGTGGCTTAAACTCACGCTGGACCTGTGTGCATGCGTGCCCAAGATCCCAAGGAGAGAATGGAGAAGAAGGGATTGTGGCGTGGCCATCCCCCCCGGTGTGTGTGTGTGGGGGTGATTTCTTGCTTTCTATCTCTCTGCCTCTCTCTGTCTTTCTGGAGAGCGCACGCACCCTATAGCAAAAAAACAAAAACAAAAACAAAAAACCTCTCAAAAAAAAAATTGCTAAGGATGCATGTGCTTTCTGGAGACAGAGAAAGAGTAGGAATGCACCCCACAGGGATGATGACTTTGCCACAGTCCCTACTCCTTCATTCTCCTCTTGGGATTTTTGGGCATACATGCAAATGTATGCCTGCTTTGCATGCAGCCGGTCTGAGATTCAAACTGTGTGGCTGGGGGATTCAAACTGGCCATGTGAGATCCAGCTGCCTTAATCACCATTAAGGTGGCCCTGCATTCATTCATTCAAAAAAACTTGCTATAGGATACATGTGCCCACTGCAGAGAGGGAAATTGAGAGAGAAAGCGAGTAAGCACCCTTGGGGGAGATGGGAGATGGCCACACCACAGTCCCTTCTCCCCCATTTTTCCTTCGGGGAATTGGGAACACAAACACACACACCTGATGTGAGAAGTCTCATTTTACAAAGGCTGTCACCTTAAAACAGGTTCCCTTGAAAACAGAATTACCTTAGCTTGGTCAGAGAAATACAAAGCTAAGCTCAGGGTCCTAGTGGGTGTGGCTAACAATAAACATTAAGGGTTGACACACTGGTGCTAAAATTGCTGAATATTTCTTCAGTTGTGCTCTTCTGTTTTCCTACTAGGTCCTTTTACTCTCCTCAAACTTCTTATGGCCAGGGGTATTTTTAGCCACTAATAAATGATCCAAAGCTTGTTAACAGTATCTAGTAGCTCCAATTTCTTCCTAAAGGAGAAAGACATGATGTCCGTCTACTGATATGAGGAGTAGGGGCAAGGAGAACGCAGCTACAACAAACACCTCAGTGGCCAGCACATCTAGTGTGTGTGTGTGTGTGTGTGTGTGTGTGTGTGTGTGTGTGTGGTGCGTTCCCAGGACATGAACCCAGGACCTTTCCCATGTGGGTCCAGTTGCAGTACCACCCTTTGGAGGGATGGCCATGCCATAATCTGTTCTCTTCGATTCTCTTCTATGGATTTTGGCACATACATACATACATCTGGCATGATTCTCACGCCACTGGGTCTGGGACTCAAACTGCGAAACTGGCCATGTGGAATCCAGTGTCTTAAACTTCATGCTACCTACTGGCCCTCTAGTACTCTTTAGAGGTAGAAAACAGGAAGAAATTGAACAAAAGCATGAGTGAAGTCTTCAAAAAGTTGTGGAAAATGCATATAATGAAATACATATATAAAAATTTCAAAATTTTTTGCACCAAAATTAACCCATACTTTAATTCCATTTGTCCACAAACTTTTTTAAAAAATAATTTTTGTTGTTGTTGTTTATTTCATGAGAGAGAGAGAGAGAGAGAGAGAGAGAAATGCAGGCACCCTCAAAAGGACCTTCTTGCCACCATCCACCTCCAGTGTCAGTTGACACACCGAAGGAGGTCCCAGGACATGAACCCAGGACCTTTGCCATGTGAATCCAGTTGCAATACCACTTCCCCACTACCTGAAACCTCCACAAACTTTTTGAAGTTCCCTCATAAGTAAGTCACAGTTTCTAGAATCCTGTAGGCACAGCTGCATGTTGGGCTCCAGCTGTTCCAGAAAACTGGCTCAGCATGCAGGAGGAGTGCAAGTTTCAAGAGGAGGCCTGCACAGGAAGGCTGGTTTAGAACACCGGATGCTCTGTCTGCAGAAGCCCCAGTTTGGGGATGAAAGGACTGTTTACTTCCCACAGCGGATCTCCAGTATATTACTGTCTAATATTTAACCTTGACATATGATTAAAGACTATGCAAGTTTCTGAGCACTGTTTTTTCCAGAACAAAAGTTCAAACCAGAGATACAGGAAAAGGGTGAATGTAATCAGACATTCACGAGAGAGTAGCCTTCAGAAATGGAAGAGACTAGGGAAAGTTAGGACCATATGTGGTTCATAAACTAGCTATTTTTCCTCTTAAATTGGATAAACAATTGTTATCTGAAAATCATGCTTTTTAAAAAATCTATTTATTTAATTCTATTTGTTATTATTATTTCTAATTTGATCAGAGGGAGAGAGAAAAAGGGAAAACGAGAAAGCAAGCCGCCAGGTCTGAGACTCAAACCTGTGGTTGACCATGTGGGAATCCAGCACCTCTAACCACCACACCACCTGCTGGCCCTGAAAACCATACTTATTTTATTATTTTTTTTAATTTTTATTTTTTAGAGGTTTTTGCTATAGGGCGCGTGCGCTCGCCAGACACAGAGAGAGAGACAGAGAGATAGAAAACGAGAAATCACCCACCAGGGGGGATGGCCATGCTGCAATCCCTTCTCCTCCATTCTCCTCTCGGGATCTTGGACATGCACACACATGCGCCCAGCGTGAGTTTAAGCCACCAGGTCCGGGACGCGAACCATGGTTGACTACATGGGAGTCCAGCGACATAGCCATTACGCTAACTGCTGGTCCCAACCTTATTTTTAAGGATTTGCCAGATATCAGCACGGGATGATACCAGGATTCGTTAAAAAAAAAAAAAAAAAGCCATATTTCAGGAAGAACTCTAATTCTGAATTTGTCTATTGCAAAGAAAATTATTAAGGAGAATGCTTTGCCATGCTATAATTTTTTGCAAGAAAGAGAAAGCACCTCCCTGGGGGGATGGCCACACCAGAATCCCTTCTTCTCCATCCTCCTCTTGGGATTTTGGGCATGCACACATATGCACCTGGTGTGTTCTTCAAGCTGGGACTTGAACTGCAGTTGGCCACGTGGGCTCAAGCTGCCGTGACCACCAAGCCACTGACTGGTCTCCATCTGCATGCTATAAATTCTTACTCCTACCAAACCTCATGTAGGTAGAGAGTCTCTTAGTATCAAATTAACAGCGACAACTCCAGGCTTTCATCCTACCTATCCTGTCAACCCGGATATTCATTCTTAAGCCATGGATCTGATGGCAGGGCAGGATCAAATAATGTGTGAGTCTTCCAAAACTAAAAACCTAAAGGCAGTGAGCCAGTTGGTGGTGTGGTGGCTGAGGCACCTGGATCTCACATGCTTGACTGCGTGGTTTGAATCCCAGACCCAAGGGTTTGGAAAACACACTGCGCATGCGTGTGTACATGCCTCAACATCCCAAGAGGAAAATAGAGAAGGAGGGATTGTAGCATGGCCACCCTGCTGGGGTATGTGTGTGTGCTTTTTCACTTTCCTTCTCTCTATCTACTGTCCTACAGCAAATTAAAGACAAACAAACAAAACTCTAAAGGCAGAAAAGTAGTTATTATTTCTTTTCTTTCTTCTTCCTTTTTTTTTTTTTTTTTTTTTTTTAAGATTTTAGTCATTAAGGTGCATGTGCTCACCAGAGAGAGACAATGAGAAAGTGAGAAACCACCCTCCAGAGGGAATGGCCACACCACAATCCCTTCTCCTCCTGGGATTTTGGGCACGCACAGACGTGCACCTGTCATGACTTTCGAGCTGCCAGGTCCAGGACTCTAACTGCAGTTGGTAATGTGGGAATCGAGCACCTTAACCACTATGCCACCTACTGACTCTGCTTATTATTTATTTAGAAAGGGACACTTCCAGGGGAACCAGCAGTTAGCGTAATGGCTATGTCGCTGGATTCCCACGTAGTCAACCGCGGTTTGCATCCCGGACCCAGTGGCTTAGAACTCACGCCGTGTGTGTGTGCCCAAGACTGAGAGGAGAATGGAGAAGGGATTGCGGCGTGACCATCCCCCCTGGGGGGTGATTTTTTGCTTTCTGTCTCTATGTCTCTCTCTGTCTGTCTGGAGAGTGCACGTGCCCTATAGCGAAAACCTCTCCAAAAAAAAAAAAAAAAAAAAAAAGACACTTCCAAAATGAATCCACAGTGCCCAGGAATACTTTATAACATTCTAAGTATAAATCTTCAAGATCCATAAATCAAGTTGGGGTAGTGTTCTGCAAAAATGTTATGAAATCTATGGAGCAAGAGTGTTTCACTGTACAATGAAAGCACCTAAATCCTTAAAGAAATACTGACAACTGGCTCCCAACCACAGATATGCTGACTTAATGTAACTTAATGAGATCTGGGCACTAAAGATTTTAAGTTGCAGCCCTTACTTTTTTTTTTTTTTTTAATTGCTAGGGGGCATGCGTAATAACCAGGGAGAGAGAGAGAAAGCACCCCTGTGAGCATGGGCATGCCATAATCTTTTCTCCATTTCTCCATCTGCTAGGATTTTGGGTATGCACACACATGTGCCTGGTGTGTTTTTGAGGCTGCTGGGATTGGGACTTGAACTGCTGTCAGCCAAGTGAGATCCTGCTCCCTTAACCTCTAGGCTACATAGCTGGCTTCCCAATTCCCGCATTCTAATGTACAGCAAAATTTGGGAACTGGTGTTGTAAAGAAAATGGTATCTTGGGACCAGCAGTTAGCGTAATGGCTATGTCGCTGGACTCCCATGTAGTAGACCGCGGTTTGCGTCCTGCACCCGGTGGCTTAAAACTCAGGCCGGGTGCGTGTGTGTGCGTGTCCAAGATCCCGAGAGGAGAATGGAGGAAAAGGGATTGTGGCGTGGCCATCCCCCCTGGGGGGTGATTTCTTGCTTTCTATCTATCTCTGTCTCTCTCTGTCTTTCTGGCAAGTGCATGCGCCCTATAGCAAAAACCTCTCCAAAAAAGAAAAAAAAGAAAAGAAAAGAAAATAGTATCTTCATATCACTCTGTCTTTAAGCCTAGGTTCGAAATGAAACAAAAAGCCCAAGCCTTTATTTCTGAGATCTTCTATAGCTAAATTAGTCAAAAAAAAAAAGCACGCAGGTAATTAACACCCATCATCCTGAAATCATTTTCACAAGAGCATGGTGTTTTGGTTCTACAAAATTTCAGGCAAAAGTATAATAGAGAGCCATTGCATGAAATCATTATCAGAGAAGTGCCAATTTGGGGAGTAATTAGATCTGGTATTACTAAAATCATAAGCAGGAAAAGAACTTGACTTGTATAGGGTAGAGAAGTTAAGACCAAAGTGGAACTTCCACCAAATGTAAATCACTCCACCCCCACACTGTGGGGACAGGGAGCTAAAAATCTGATACAGTTCCTCCTCCTATCTGTAAGTTCTTGCCCCATGGAAACCGCGTAAGTGCAACACAGGCTGGCTCACCACACCCCTCCACTGCACATCCTCCCTTTCCTCTTGCCGAGGTAACCACATACTCTAGCTCTGGCTAGAGGAGGCTCGGCAAAGGTCATCATGCTTTCAGCTGTCCACCTGCAGTCCCTGTCTGACAACCACCAGGACTGAGAAGAATGGCAGCGTCTTAATGGGACAGCTTTGAGGAAATACTTGCCTGGGTTTGAGATGCTGTCACACTGCCCACCACTGTCCTGCCTGATGGCTCAGGAAGAGCTTGGAGAAGAGCGTGGCTAGGGCTAGCTTACCAGAGGCACTTTTCCTTTCAACTCTCTTCAGCCAGAGACTGAGAAGTTCAGCCAAATGCTGAAACCAATTTTTGTTTCGGGTAACTTCCACTTGGCAGTTTCGGGGTTTGTCAGAACAGAACTAAACCACCCTTTGGCTATCAGTGTCCAACAAGGGGAAATGAACAAAGTCAGGAACTTGGTAACAGCTGGGGTCGGAGAGTGGCTGCTCTTCTGCCCAGATGGGCTTTGGGAAGCAATGCCTCTCATTACTATGCACACTTCTAGATAGCCTTCTTCGCACCAACTAGTGACAATTGTTATTTTGACATTGTAGCTGGCTTATGTTATGGGTTGAATTGTGTCTCCCCAAAAAGATACGTTGAAGTCCCAACCTCCACCCTTAATACCTCAGAATGTGAGGTATTTGGAAATAGGGTCTTTTTTTTTTTTTGTGGGAGGAGGTGAGATTTTTGCTATAGAGCGTGTGTGCTCACCAGAGAGACAGATAGATAGAAAGCGAGAAATCACCCCTGGGGGGATGCCACATCGCAATCCCTTCTCCTCCATTCTCTTGGGATTTTGGGCATGCTCGCACACACACCCAGCATGAGTTTTAAGCTATTGGGTCCAGGACTTGAATCATGGTTGACTATGTGGGAGTCCAGTGATGTAACCACTGTGCCTTCTGCTGGTCCTGGTTGGCAATCAAGTTAAATAAGGTCATTAGGATCTGCCCTAATCCATGAATTCGTGTCCTTTAAAAAAGAGGAAATTTGGATACAAACATGCAGAGGGAAGACAGCCATGTGATTGGAATAATGCATTACCAAACAATACCAATTGCTAGCAAATACCAAAAGCAAGGAAGAAATCTCTAGAGTTGTAATAGAGAGATTGTTTTGCCTACTTCTTGATTTCAGACTTCTAGCCTCCAGAATGCATTCTTTTAAGATATCCAGTTTTTGGCAGCTCTAACAAACTAATACAACCTCAACCTCAAAGACAGGCCTGATGTGGATCGAATCAGTCAGACTTTTTTTTTTTTTCTTTTTCCATAGCACGCTGGTCAGAGAGAGACAGTGAGAAGGAAAGTGAAAATTCACACCCTTCCCCTGGGGGATGGCCATGCTGCAAACCCTTCTCCTGCATTATCCTCTGGGATTTTGGACTGGTATGCATGTACAAGTGCTTGGGGTGATTTCAAGCAGCCAGGTCCAGAATGGAACCCCAGTCAGCCAAGTGGGAGTCTAGTACTGTAGCCACCATGCCACCTGCTGGCCTCAATCTGTCAGATTTTACTGAATTATTTCTGTTATACTGCAGTCTAGGTCAGAGGTTTCTCAAATCAAGTGGGTGGAGAACAGTGATGATGGCAACAAGCTGTAATTTCATCGGGCAGTCTTTTCACAATAGACATGCCCAAGCTCCTTTCTGAACCTGCCGATTCAGAAGACGAAGAGCTGGGGAGAGCTAACATATACTGTGAACAAGCCCTTGAAGTGCTATCCGTGATGTGCTGAGTCTTTTCTCCCTTTGTATCCTCCCTTAGTAAGTATGTTAACACTAGCTGAAGTAAAACTTTGGGTCTCTTCCAAATCTGTAGATTCAGTATAATCCCCAAAAAAATCTCAGCAGGAGGGCTGACAGGTGGCATGGTGGTTAAGGGTGCTGGATTCCCACATGGCTGACCAAGGTTTGAGTCCTGGACCTGGCGGCTTGCTTTCTCACTTTCTCTTTCTTTCTCTTGCTGTCCCTCTCTGGTCAAATCAAAAATAAATACATAGATAGATAAATGAATGAAGTTACATAAAATAATTCTAAAAAAAATTCTCAGTAGGATTTTTTTTTTCCTTCTTCCCCTCCCCCATAAAAAATCCACACACTAGGCTGGATCTCCAGCATAGCAAAGTTCTGTGCATCGGGAGTCAGATCTCACACGGCTGACAGCAGTTTGGTCCTCAGCCTGGTGGCTTGAAAAACACACCAAGTGAGTGAGTACGTGTGCTCAAAACCCTGACAGAATAGATCAATGAAGAAAAACAGACTGCAGTGTGACTATGCACCACGGTAGGGTGCTTTCTTCTCTTTGTGATGAGGGCATGTACCCTCTGACAATTAAAAAAAATAAGTAAAAATTCCATAAGCTGATCTTAAAATGCTCATAGAAATGCACAAAGTCAAGGCCAAGAATAGCTGGAGGACTTAGTGGTACTTCTGTCTAACACTACTAGGTGTCAGGACTTTCAACCATGGTTGGAGTCCTGGACCGGGTGACTTAAAACAGCCCAGGTGCATGTGTGTGTGTGCCCCAAATCCTGAGAGGTGACTGGAGGAGAAGGGATTGCAGCATGGTCATTCCTCCTGGGGGGTGATTTCTTGCTTTCTGTTTCTCCAGTGAGTGCATGTACCTTATAGCAAAAATCTCTCTCTCTTAAAAAAAAAAAAAAATCAGAAAAGAACCCAGAAATAAACCTATACATACATCACTCAGTTTATGACAAATGGGACGCTACTTGCAATGGGGGAAAGGATGCTCTCTCGACAAGAGGCTGGGCCAATTAGATATCATTTAAAAAAAGATTCTTGACTCCCAATTTGCATCCTAACTAGGATCAATTCTAGATAGAGTGTAGATCTAAAGGAAAAACAGTAATGTTCTCAGAAAAAGCACAGTACAATATCTTTATTATCTTAGGATAGAGAAAACCTTGTTAAATTAGACACAAAAGCAATAACAATGAAGAGGAGGAAAAAAATACAAACTAGATAACATAAAAATAATGAACTTTATCCATGAAAAGACACCATTACAGAAAAGGTAAAACGAAGATATTGATAAAACATATACCTGACAGAGGACTCATAACTAGAATATTCAAAGAATCCCTACAAATGAATAAGAACAAGACATATGACGCAATCCAAAAATGGGTAAAAATTCTGAATAGGCACTTAATTAAAAAAGAATTTCCAGGGGGCTGGCAGTTGGCATGGTGGTAAAGGGTGCTGGACTCCCACATGCCGGCCACAGTTCGAGTCCTGCAGCTCGCTTTCTCACTTTCTCTCTCTTTCACTCTGTCCCTCTCTGGTTAAATTAAACATAAATAAATAAAGTTAAATAAAATAATTTTTTTTAAAAAAAGGATTTCCAAATGACTAATAAGCACATGAAAAGATGCTTAATTTCCTTATTCACCAGGGAAATGCAAACTAATTCTACAATGAAATATCAACACATACCAACTAAAATGGCTAAAATGAAAAAGACAAATGAGGTCGGCGGTTTGCTAGGATGTGGCACAACCTGGATTGTGATACACTGAGAGTATAAATTGGCTCAGAGGGAACCAGCAGTTAGCGTAATGGCTGTCACTGGACTCCCACGTAGTCGATCAC
>NW_006159521.1:825308-851854 GCF_000334495.1 Tupaia belangeri chinensis
AAACCAAAAAAAAAAACCTCTCCAAAAAAATAAAAAATAATAAAAAATAAATTGGCTCAGACATTTTGAGAAACTGGCATTACGGTAAAGTTGACCATATGCGTATCTTATGACTCAAGAATTATATTCCTTTGTATATAAATAATATGTGGATATATTTCCAAAAGACATGTTTAAGAATTTTCTTATTAAAAAAAAGAGAGAAACAGAGTAATAGACAAGAGCCCCTACAGTCCCATGCTATCACTGTCTCCCCAGCCTTTCGCAGCCAGTCAGGGGCATGGGCATGGGCATGCATATATGCCTGGTGTGTACAGGTCAACCCTGAAAACCCTGAACTACCAGATGGCTCCCACACTGTGGAGCCTGGCAATACTGCTGTGCCACCACAGCTGGGCCAATGTACACGAATTTTCACAGCAACACTGTTTTTTTTAAAAAGATTTGCCAGAGGGCATATGAGCTTGCCAGAGAGACAAAGGAAAGTGAGAAAGTGCACCCCCCATGAGGACTCATTAGGCTGCAATTCCTTTTCCTCCATCCTTTCTTCCTCTTGGGATTTTGGGCACACATATGCCTGGCGTGTTTCTTACACCACTGGGTCTGGAACTCAAACCGAGAAGTTGGACATGTGGGATCCAGTTGCTTTAACCACCATGCCATGGGCTGGCCCCAATATATATTTTTAATTATTTATTAATTTTTTTTAGTAATATCACCATTTTTTTCTTTCAAGTTTGCTACTGAGCAAGTGTGCTCACCAGAGAGAGTAAGGGAAAGTGTGAAAACAAGCCAATAGGTCCAGGACTAGTACTGCGGTTGGCTATGTGGGAGTCCAGAGCCTTAACCACCATGCCACCTGCTGCCCTCTGGCCCCAGTATTTTTTAATAATAGTACCAAATTAAAAACAACCCAAATGACTATTAATAACTGAATAAATAAGTAATAGTATAGTCACCTAATAAAATACTATAAAGTAATGAGAATAAAGAGGGCTAACCTTGTAGCCTCATAGTTAAGGGAACTGGATCCCACATAGCCTACTGCGGTTCAACTTCTAGTCCCAGTGATTTGAATCTTGACTCCCAACTTACATCCTAAATTAAAATAAACTCTAGATAGCCTACAGAGAGACATGCTGGGCATGTGTATGTGCATGCCTAAAATCACTGGCAGGATGAATAGGAGAGAAGGGATTATGGCATTACCACACCTCTTGAGGGGATGCTTTTCTTCCTCTCCTTCTCTCTGTCTCTCTCTAGTGGATTCATATGCCCTCTGGCTGAAATAAAATAAAATAATATAACGACATTTAGCTACATGCAACAACATGGATGAATCTTACTGGCATAATGCTGAGCAGTTCAACATAAAAAAGTGCGTACTGGGCAGGCGCAATGTCTGGCTCTGAAGGTGGCAAGAGGAAGCTCCTGAAACAGACTAAGAAGCAGGCCAAGGAGATGGATGAGGAAGATAAGGTTTTCAAGCTGAAACAAAAAGAGGAACAGCGGTTTGAGGAGCTAAAAGGTCACAGGGAAGGCCTCCTGGACACAGATATCATTAAGAAATAAAATAAAAAATGAAACTGGCTTTTTGGTGCTGCAGTAAAGTGCTGCTCAAGAGAAGCTGAATCCCACATGGCGACTGTGGTTCGGGTCCCCAGCTCAGTCAGCCTGAAATGTGTGGGCATGCATGTGAGAGCCCAAGATCCAGTAGCCTGGAAGAAGGGGACTGTGTATGACCAGACCTTGTGGAAGGTACTCATCTTTCTCTCTCTGTCTCGTGGGTATGTCCATGCACTCTGTCACATATAAAGGAAAATGAAAAAAACAAAACAAAACAAAACAAAACAAAAAAACAACTGACAAAAAAAAACCCCAAGCTGTTCCTTATGCCTGAGGCGATGGTGATCCTCTTGATTCCATTCTGATTTGAACACCTGGGATCTCTGCCATAACATCTTTTGCCACCGAAAGCTAGGATAAAGTGTTGTCTTGGAGCCTGTTGCACATCTCAGAAGAAACCCTTGGGAGCTGGCTCTGTAGCACAGCATGAAGGGCTGTACATGGAAAGCAGATTCCCACATGGCCGGCCACAGTTGAGTCCTAGTTGTGACAGCTTGAAAAACATGCCTAGCATGTGTATGTGCACGCCTAGGGTCCTGACAGGGTGCAGAAATGGAGGAAGAAGGGTGGCAGTGTGACTATGCCCTCTTGGGGGTTGGGCTGTTTTCCCTGTCTCTTGCTGTCTTTTGGACAAGTGCACACACTCACTGGCAAGTTTAACAACATTAAAAAGAGTCTTTTGTTGGGGCCAGCTGGTGGTGCAGTGGTAGTATAACTAGACCCACAGGGAAAAGGTCCTGGATTCATGTCCTCGGACTGCTGAGACTGGGGGTGAATCATGGCCTATTTGTCTTTGTCTCTCTCATAGGAGAAATAAACAAACTTATGATTAAAAAAAAGGTACATGCTGGAATGATTCTATTTATGTAAAGTTCAAAACAGATTAACACTAATCAGTGATGCTAGTCAGAACTGATCAGTTTTTAGGGGATGAGCTACTGGAAAAGAGGTATGAAAGGACTTCCGGGGTTCTGACAATGTGGTGCTTCATCTAGGTGCTGGCACCATGGGGTGTGCTCACTGTGAACATTTGGTGACCTGTACACTTACGCAATGTCTTCAAAAAGGTTGTGGAAAATGTGTTTGCATGAATTTCAAAATTTTGTTGTACCAAAATAAATTTGGACTTCCACACTTTTCACAAATTTCTTGAAGCCCCCCTCTTACAATTCATGCACGTGCATATTTACATTAATATTAAGCCAAGTCCTAACATGTCAATAGAACAAAAACAATCTTTGGGTTGTGACTCCTGTTGAACAGTGGCAGGGAGGATGACAAAGGATAGCGAAGCAGGGAATGCCAGGCTAATCTGCCATGCAGGCTAGCTCGGCACTTCGGCAGCTGCCTACCCCTGGGGCAGCGGAGCAAGCTGGTAACTGATGCAGCAGCACACTGGGGAGGTGGAAGGCTCTCCTGTCTTCGTCAATCCCTCTCCATCCTGATTTGTGATTCCAGGAGGTGTGTGTGGTTTTTATTTTATTTTTTTTAAATATAATTCTAAGGAGTAAACTAAAAGCTAAAAAGTTGAGAGGAGCTTGGTAAATAGGAAGTCACACAGTATTTCAAGTATATTGAATGATATGGGAAATAAGGAGAAGGGAGATTATTCACTGAATTAGTTCAGGGTTAAAAGATTCATTTGAAGGGCCAGCAGGTGGCGTGATGGTTAAGGTGCTGCACACTTCCACATGGCTGACCACAGTTTGATTCCTGAAGCTGGTGGCTTGTTTTCTCATTTTTCCTCTTTCTCTGTATTTCTCTCTGGTCAAATTAAAGTAAATGAATGAATAAATAAAATTAAAATAAATAATCCTTTTAAAAAAGAGTCATTTGATTATACGTTCAATGGGGGTAAAGAATTATTTGATAGGAGTCTTTTAGGCTTTTTTTAGACACCCTAGAGTACAACTTGGGGGAGGGGACCTACTCAATTTCTCACCATAGTCTTTTTGTCATATAGCTTGTTGCTATGGAGAAGGCCATGAAGGTAGCAACTAAGGGAAATAAAGGATCTGGCAGGAGTAAGCACAGGGACACTGTATGAAACAAAAATTCTTCGGGCAATTAGCAAGTAGCAGGGCCTATAAATGACACATTTTCCGTGTTTTTCCTAGCCCCTACCCCTCTGAAAGTACATGGTTCTTGTTTGCCACTGTAATTTAACTCAAATACAGAGACGCCTGAATGGGCCTAACAACGCCTAGTGCCTGGCAGACAAAACACAACGCCATTTAGCAATGCTGCCTCATGCCAGGAGGATCAACTACCTACCCTCCCTATCCTGGGGAAATGATCTCCAGCTGCCTAAATTATGAAGTCGATGCCCTGTGATTTCTTTGTCCCGTAAAGCCTGAGGGAGATGGGATAATGAGGTATCAGAAGAGGTAGGGAAGGGCCCACTGTTTCGGAGAGGGAGAGAGAGAGAGAGAGAAAGAGAGAGAGCATGAAAGTGCCAGCTCTCACTGGTGTCATTAAGAGGCGGCAGCAGCCTTAGTAGCAGCGGTCTGGGAGCAAAGCTCTGCCTGAACTGGTCTGAAACTACTGCCGTGGGAGAAAAGGCAAGTTGCCAAGTTTGTTAATAGCTTCTGCCCATCATTGTTACAGCAGCTTTATCAACCAGGGCAGGGCCAGGACCTGCTTTTAGCAGTGTAAGCACTGAGACCAGAGGGTTCAACAACGCCTTCCAGAAGATCTCATCAGAACCAATGACTAATAAACCCTCTTCGGTCCTGCACAAATGATTACAGAATCATAAATATTAGAGCTATAAGGACCACTGAGATCATGTAGTCTAACCTCCTCATTTACAAATGAGGAAACCAAGGCCTGGCCGTCCAAACGATCCTGTCAATGGGGCAAGAGAACACCAGGGCTCTCAAGTGGGGCCCTTTCCCCTTGGCATCCTATGTGACAGCTACATCAGCTAGGGGTAGTCCTGGTTAATGCCTGAGCTATGGTGATTGCCCAGGTATCGCTTACCTGAGCTTACACCTATCAGGAACTAAATTATTTGTTAAAGGATAGCATTAGGAATCAAGTAGGCCTGTATTTGAGACCATCTGTGGGTTCTGTGACTGAAAGATCAAAATCTCATTTTGAAACAACCATGCCTGGCTGGTGAGCCCACAGCCCGGCCACCTGTACTGCCCGACTGTTTTGCTGGGGGAGGGAGTGAGAGTGCACAAAAGGAGAACATCTCTGTCCCTCAGAGGTTAGTCTGTTTTGCAATTTGCAAAATGAAACCCCAAAAGCCTATGACGAATTTTTCCTTAGGATTTAAACACATGACAATGGACAGATATCATAATCCACAAGGGCGTCTAAACATGTCACTGCCCTAAAGCACTCCTGGGAGTAAGCTGCTAGGCGGGAAGAATGTGGTGGCTGTTGTGTCTGATGGGGGAGGGGTGGGAGAAAGTGGGTATTGATTTTCCTAATGTTTCCTTTGTGCGGCTGCTGTTGCCATGTGGGGTCTGTTGCTAAGAAGATCTGTGGTGCCAGACAATGGCTGCTGGGCTCTTTATGACTGTGCTTGCTATCAGTGGAGCTCTTCCTGCGGGAGTCAGTTAGTGTGCAATTGGCTAAGCGGTGGAGAGAGCTTGGTGGCTGGGCACCACCTCTCTCCAGGTGAGCACAGCGGGGGCAAGAGTGAGGGTAAAGGGGCATTAATTATAGCCTACCAGAGAGAAAATCTGGTAGCTCAGTACCACATTACTTTTCTAGCACAAATATCTAAAATTAGATATTTCACAGTTCACATACTTTCCTACATCAGAATCATACAGAATAAGCCAAGGGTAACTACCAAGGTTACTATTTCCATGAAGGAAGATTAATGGAGAGTCCCTTCCCTTCAGCGAGAAGGATAAAGACCCACAGCCGGGACCTGCAATCAGACGAGGATGAAGGATCGCTGGGGCAGGTTCTCAGCGGAGCTACCACAGGCAAGCTAACTTCCTGCTAAGCAAAACCACTGCCTATTACTCTGATAATGAGAAAACTCCAACCCACAGACCAGCACGGGCTCAACCGCAGAGTCTGAAGCAGGGCCAAATGTTCTCCTGGGTAACAGGGGCCAGAGTACACAGAAATCACCCTGAGTCTGTTTAGATGTCCGCTACTTACCTGCCCTCTTCATCCACCCACACAATTACCCTTCTTTCCAGCTTAGAGTATATACACATCTGTGTGTGCATGGGTGCATGTTTGTGTGTGTAGTTTAAAGACCGCTCAGCCCCTGTGCCGTGAGAGTCACTAGTGACATATGGCTATTTAAATGTAAAGACAATTCGGTTCCTAAATTATTCTTGCCGCATTTCAGATGCTCAATAAATAACACACATGGGTAAAGGTTACCATTTTGGACAGCATTTCCAGTACAAAAAGTACTAAAGGGTGGTGCAGGTCTAGCCCAAGGCCCTTCTTCTTCTTCTATTTTTTTAGAGGTATTTGCTATAGAGCGCATGAGCTCGCCAGAAACACAGAGAGACAGAAAGTGAGAAATCACCCCCCAGGGGGTATGGCCACGCTGCAATACCTTCTCCTCCATTCTCCTCTAGGGATCTTGAGCAACGCACGCACACGCGCCTGGCGTGAGTTTAAGCCACCGGGTCCGGGACTCAAACTGCGGTCGACTACATGGGAGTCCAGCGACATAGTCATTATGCTAACTAACTGTGGGTCCCAAGGCCCTTCTTTTATAAGAAATCGAGGCCAGGCAGGTGGCATGGCGATTAAGGTGCTGGATCTCATATGGCCAACAGCGTGGTTTGAGTTCTGGACCTGGGAGTCTAAAAATCTTGCCAGGCATGGTGCCCAAAATCCCAAGAGGAGAATGGAGAAGGGAGTAGAGTGTGCCCCTCCCCAGGGGTGCTTTCTCTCTCTCTCTCCCCAGCAAGCATAGGCACCCTATAGCAAATTTAAAAAAATAAGAGGAAATCTAAGACAGAAGAGTTAAGAGACTCACCCAAGATCACACAGCCAGCTACAGGTACAACATGCTCTATAGCCCAATTCTCCTAACTCTCGTTCGGAGATATTTGTACTGTTAGGCACTATTACTCTTTGACCCAATTCTTCTCAAATGGTTCTTTATATTGCTGGAATAAAAAGATATACCCTGGGTGGAGATGGGGATGCATGGTTTTTCTATACTTGTGTACATGTATTTGACAAGTTTTAACGTGTGAGAACTGAAAACTTTCTTCTTCCCACAAAATCATTAAGTCAGAATTTCATTTATTTATTTATATTTTTTAGAATTATTTTATTTATTTATTTTTTAAATTTGACTAGCGAGGGGGAGACTGAGGGAGAGAGAAAGCCACCAGGTCCGGGACTCAAACCTGGGAGTCCAGCACCCTTAGCCACTATGCCACCTGCTGGCCCCTCATTTCATTTTAGAAGACAGGTCAAACTTACTGTACAGCTTTTCATACCATCTGACACATACAAGGGCGTCACATTCATTTCAGCATCAGAAACATGGTCTTGTGACACTACAGTTCCTTTTATTTTGATATTCCAGTAAAAGACAGAGTAATTTCAGAGATGTTCAGAAGAACTCCTACATATGATCAGATCAGAGGTTAACCTAAATAAATGATTACTAAAACTTTTTTCATTTTCTTTCCTTTTTTTTTTTTTTTTTTTTTAACTTAGGGCATGTGTGCTCACTGGAGAGAGAGAGAGACAGACAGAAACAATAAGAAGGCAAGTGAGAAATCACCTCCCAGAAGGGATGGCCATGCCACATCCCTTCTCCTCCTGGGATCTTGGGCATATACACACATGTGCCTGGTGTGATCTGACACTTGAACCACAGTCAGCCACGTGGGAGTCTAATGCTACACCATCTGCTGGCCCCTATTGATTTTTTTTTTAAAACAGTAGAATTCTTTGTAAATAAATTCTATAAAGTCATGTAAAAGCAGAAATGCTCTGGGCTGTAGGAGGTGGGGTAGCTGAGGTGAGAACTGGGGTCTACCCATTTGGTGCCCATCACTTCTTAATAGCTGCCTCTAAGTTCCTCCAAGCTCAAGTTTCTCAGAGTATAACTTCAAACCACTCACTCTGAAAAATTTATGAAAAGCTCTGGGGCCAGTCTGGTGTGGTAGCTGAGGTGGCTGGATCCCACAAGGCTGACTGCAGGGTTTGAATCCCAGATCTGGCCACTTGAAAAACACGCCAGGCACAAGTGCATGCATGCTCAAAATTCCAAGAGGTGTATGGAAGAGAGGGGACTACAGCATAACCATCTCCCTACTGGGTGTGAGGTGAAATGCTTTCTCACTTCTTCTCTCTTTTAGTCTCTGGTTAGTACATACACCCCAAAGCAAATTTAAAAATAGAAAAGAAAAGAAAAGAAAATATTTTGAAGGTTCTGTCTCTGACTTATAATTTCCAAAGATTGATTGTGGGAGCCACTGCTAAAAAACAGGCAATGGAAATAAAAAATTCCCTCATTATTTACAGTTAATACATAGCAAGTAAAACAAAGAGATTACAGAAGATCACCATTTTCACCTACATGCCTGAACACATGCATACAAAGATCATTTTATTAATCAAATATTTACTGATTATTTTTTGTGTAAAAACTGAATTTGTTCTTAGGAGAAATAAAATAACATATAAACAAAATGACTGGCCTTAGCCATCTTACAGTCTAATAAAGGAGAAAAGACACAAAAGAATCCCAGATGGAAACAAAAATAATAGTCTTAATATTTACGACATTGTAGTCCTGGAAGGAGGAGAAAAAGAAGGTAGTGCAGGGGAAAAAATGTATGAAAGAGGGGCCAGCAGATGGCATGGCAGTTATGTCACTGGACCCCCACAAGGCCGTCCACGGTTTGAGTACCAGACTCAATGGCTTGAAACTCATGTCAGGTGCGTGTGCACGTGTACCTAAGATCCTGGGAGAAGAAGGGATTGTGGCATGGCCAACCCCAAGGGGATGATTTCTCTCTTTCCTTCTCACTGGCTTTCTCTTCTGATTCTCGCTCGCTGGCAAGTGCATGTGCCCTAAAGCAAAAACCTCTGGGAAAAAAAAGATGGGGCCAGCAGGTGACATGGTGGTTAAAAGTACTGGACTCCCACATGGCTAACCATAGTTCAAGTCCTGGACCTGGAGGCTTGCTTTCTCACTTTCCCTCTCTCTGTTTCTCTCTGGTCAAATTAGAAAAATAAATAAAGTTGAACAGATAATTCTGAAAAAAAAAGTATGAAAGAATGGCTGAAGATGTCCCTAATTTGAAAAAGGACATAAACCTATAGATCCAAGAAGCTAAGTTAAATCTCAAACAGAGTAAGCACAAAATAAATCCATGTCAGACATATGACACATAATAGTCAAAATAATCAAACTGCTGAAAATGACAAAGAAAAACTTCGAAAGCTACTGGGAAAAAACGACATACGGCAGGGGAGCAATGATACAAATGACTGTGTATTTCTCATCAGAAACCACGGAGGTTAAAAGGAAATAAAAATTTGAAAGTGCTAAAAGAGAAGAAGTATTAGGTCGTCAGAAAAGTTATGATATATTTTTCCATGCAAAAATGCACCATGACTTTTCCAACAACCCAGTGTGAACCTAGAATTCTGTATCCAGAAAAAAATTACCCTTTATGAATAAAGGTGAGATAAATACATTCTGAGAGAATTCACAGCAGCAGACCTGCTCGAAAAGAATCACTAAAGAAGACTTGGAAGGTGCACAGGAGAGGGTTTCTTGAGACACCGAGAATGAAGGAGGCCGAGCCCTGGTGGCACAGTGGGAGCTGTGCTGGAAGCCATGTGGCTGGCTGGGTTCCGTTCCCTGGCCTACTGACCTGAAACATGCCGGGTGCACACTCGGGCCTAAGAACTTAAGAAGCTGAAGCGCTGAGGGAAGGGCGAGAACCAGCAGTTAGCGTAATGGCTATGTTGCTGGACTCCCACGTAGTCGACCGCAGTTCGCGTCCCGGATCCAGTGGCTTCAAACTCACGCCAGGCGCGTGTGCGTGTGTGCCCAAGATCCCGAGAGGAGAATGGAGGAGAAGGGATTGCGGCGTGGCCATCCCCCCGGGGGGTGATTTCTCGCTTTCTGTCTCTATGTCTCTCTCTGTCTGTCTGGAGAGCGCACGTGCCCTATAGTGAAAAACCTCTCCAAAAAAAGAGCTGAGGGAAGGGGACTGTGACGTGATAAAGTCCTGAAGAAGGTGCTTTTCTCTGTTTCTTACATGTTTACAAGCTCTCTATCATGAATAAAAGTAAACAAACTTAAAAAAAGAATAAAGGAAAAGCAAAAGGCATGCTAAATATCTGGGTAAATATAGTAAATAATTCTCAAGTTTTTTACAGTACACCTAATGTTAAATGGGAAACTATCAATATTTTGGGCTAGCAAATGGCATGGAGGTTACGGAGGCTGGATCCCATATGGTTAATGGTGTGGCTTGAGTTCTGGACCTAGTGGCCTGAAAAACACGCTGGGCACATGTGTGTGCATACCCAAAATCCGGAGAGGAGAAGAGAGAAGGGATTCTGGCCTGGCAATCCTTCCTGGTTTTCTTATTTTTCCACTCTCTCTGCCTCTCTCTGGAGAAAGTTACCTCACACATGTGGCTAGAAATTGGCAAACTTTTTTTTTTTTTTTAAAGGTTTTTGCTACAGGGCATGTGCACTTGCCAGAGACAAGACAGACAGAGAAAAGTAGTGAGAAGGAAAGTAAGATATCACTTCCCTGCCAGGATGGATGACTATGCTACAATCCCTTCTTCTCCATTCTCCTCTTGGGATATTGGACACTCATGCACATGTGCCTGGTGCAATACTCAAGCCATCAGGTCCAGGACTTGAACCGTGTTTGGCCATGTGGGAATCCAGAGCCTTAACCACTACACTACCTGCTAGCTCCCTGTACAATTTTAATGCCTCCAATTTTTGCTCTTATGCTAGACAAAAGGAGCAGTGGGCTGCATGAGACTAATACGAGATAAAGAGGGAAGGGTTGGGACCAGCAGATGGTATAAAAGTTACATCACTGGACTCCCACGTAGCCAACTGCTGTTCGAGTCCCAGACCTAGCAGCTTAAAACTCTCGCCAGGCGTGTGTGCCCCAAATCCCAAGAGGAGACTGGAGGAGAAGGGATTATGGCGCAGTCGTTCCCCCTGGGAGGTGATTTCTCACTTTCTGTCTCTCTGGCAAGTGCATGTGCCCTGTAGGAAAAAAAAAAATCTCTCTTAAGAAAACAAAAAAAAGGGAAGGTAGGATTAAAAGGATTCATCTGGTGGTTACATTTCATTTCCATATTCACTTAACAGGTGTTAAGTGAACTGCGAAAAGTTAAATATATGTATTATAATCCCTGGAGCAACCACTAAAAAAACTATAGAGGGACCAGCAGTTGGCGTAATGGCTATGTTGCTGGATTCCCATGTAGTCAACTGCAGTTCGAGACCCGGACCCAATGGTTTAAATTCATGCCAGATGCGTGTGCGTGCATGCCCAAGATCCCGAGAGGAGAATAGAGGAGAAGGGATTGCGGTGTGGCCATTCCCTGGGGGGGTGATTTCTTGCTTTCTGTCTCTCTGTATCTGTCTTTCTGCCGAGTGCACACGCCCTATAGTAAAAGCCTCTCAAAAAACAAATTCAAGAAACAGAGGAAGAGTTAAGAATCAAAGAAAATTAGGGTGGTTTAAAATGGTAGGATGGGGGATCAGTAGATGGCATAATGGTTATGTTGCTGGACCCCTATGTAGTTGTCGACTGCAGTTCGAGTCCTGGACCCGGCTTGAAACTCATGCCAGACATATATGAGTGTGTGCCCAAAATCCTGAGAGGAAAATGGAGGAGAATGGATAGCAGTGTGGCCATTCACTCTTGGGAGTGATTTCTTGCTTCCTATCTCTGCCCTCCAGTGAGCACACACGCCCCATAGCAAAAATCTCTCTTAAAAAAAAAAAAGGTGGGGCCAGCAGGTGGCGTGGTAGTTAAGGGCACTGGATTCCCACATGGCTGACCATGGTTCGAGTACAGACCTGGTGGCTTCCTTTCTCATTTTCCCTTTCTACCTCTGTTTCTGTCTGGTCAAATTGAAAAATAATAACAAATGGAAATAAATAATTCTTAAAAAAAAAAAGGATGGTCATAACAGTGTAACAGTGAAGGTAGATATATCAAACAGAAATAGAGAATGATGAAAGAGAAGCACAGTCTCAGGAAAAGGATGATTTTTTTTTAAAAGACATTTTTAATCAACAAATCAGCTTCTGGAGATGTTCAAGTCGGTAGTTTAAAATGGTATTAGGCAGGGGCTGGCAGGCGGTTGTGGTGGTTAAGGTGCTGAACTCCCATATGGCCTACTATGGTTCAAGTCCTGGACTCGGTGGCTTGCTTTCTCACTTTCCCTTCCTCTCCCTCTCTGGTCAAATTTAAAATCAAATAATAATAGCAAATAAAATTAAATAATCCTTTAAAAAATTGGTATTAGGCAAAAGCTCAAGTGTAGAGATAAAGTTTAGAGCATTGTTCATGCAAGGGAGACACCCGAAGCCATAAATACGCAAGCGCACTGAGAAAATAAGGCTGTTGAGCTAAAAATTGGGAGTTAGGACTTAGGAATGTTATGTGGGACAGAAGAGTAGCAGAGTTGCTAATTTTGTTACGTTTTTCCTTAGTAAGAGCCTTTCTCTTATGTAGGGAGGGAAAAAAATGTATCTAACTAAAAAGCTACCTTCCTTTGCTTTCCTTGCAGATAGGTATTTTTCAAGCCTGAACAATCAATGTGATGACTGGAGTTACTGTAGTAATTTTCAATAAAGAAGTAACTTAAGGTGCCTGGAACGTTGATTGCTTCATAAAGTTATCATACCAGCCTTAGATTACCTACCTCCAAATTCTCTTATATTAAATCATTATTATAATTTCATTTTCTGTTCCTAGCAGCCAAATATCATTCACAACTCAATGTTTCTTCAGTTTTTCCAAATATGACACACACAATAAATGAAAAAATATATTGTGAGTCTGTTTACCTACAAGGAAGGAAGCAGGGCACCAGCTGCTACTGTCCCTACCTACAGGTCAACAGGATTACACAAGCCACTATTTTAGAAACCTGAAACCCATCAGGAATTTCAGACCAAATGAATACAAGGAGAAAGAGTGATTAACACAAAATAAAATAACTAGTCAGAAAGAGAAATGAGATATAGAGACGTGAAGTGTGACAAAGGCAAGAGAGGGGAGTTTTGTTTTGGAGAGGTTTTTGCTATAGGACACGTGTACTTGCCAGAAAGACTGAGAGAGACAGAGAGACAGAAAGTGAGAAATCACCCCCCCTCAGGGGGTATGGCCACGCCATAATCCCTTCTCCTCCATTCTCCTCTCGGGATCTTGGGCACGCACACACACGTGCCTGACGTGAGTTTAAGCCACCAGGTCCGGGACTCGAACTGTGGTTGACTACATGGGAGTCTAACAACATAGCCATTGTGCCAACTGCTGGTCACGAGAGGGGAATTTTGATGGTGCTTCTAAAGTCTAGAATGGACTGAGAGAAGATTTGGAAAATACATAATCATTGGCGTGAAAAATATTTTGGTCAAATGGTGGCAGCAGGAACTTGATGACAGGATGTTACATGACAGTTGGCCGGTATAAAGCAACTGGAAACAGCAATAGCAAGTAGAAGCAGGAAGGCACTAGATCAGTAGTAGTTCAGAATGGTATCAAGAAATCCCTCGGGCAGGCACTGGTGGAGCGCTGGGCAGCTATGGCCAAAATGCGCGGCAAGAAGGAGGAGCTGTTAAAACAGCTGGACGACCTGAAGGTGAGCTGTACCAGCTGTGTATAAGTGACAGGCAGAGCTGCGTTCAAGTTGTCTGAGATCTGAGTTGTCTGCAGATCCACTGCCCGTGTTCTCACTGCCATTAACCAGACTCAGAAAGAAAACCTCAGGAAATTCTACAAGGACAAGAAGTACAAGCCCTTGGACCTGTGGCCCATGAAGACTCGTGCCATGGGCTGGCGGCTCAACAAGCACAAGGAGAGCCTGAAGACCAAGAAGCAGCAGCAGAAGGAGTGGCTATACCTGCTGCGTGAGTTCGCGGTCAAGGCCTGAATAAAAAAAAAAAAAAATCCAGTGCCAGCACTGGATTCCCACACAGCTGACTGCAGTTCGAGTCCCAGACCTGGCAACTTGTTTGCTTTCTTTCCATTTCTCTGTCTCTGTCTTGTCAAATTAAAAAATAATAATTACAAATGGAATTAAATACATAATTTTTGAAAAAAAAAAAAAGAGGTTTTTGCCATAGGGCACGTATATGGAGACAGAGAGAGGGAGAGAGAGATCACCCCCCAGAAGGTATGACCATGCTGCAATCCCTTCTCCATTCTCCTCCTGGGGATCTTGGGCATGCACATGCACCTGGAATGAGTTTCAAGCTACTGGATCTGGGACTCAAACCATGGTTGACCATGTGGGAGGCCAGCAACATAACTACTTTACCAGTGGTCCCAGCCACAGCATATTCTTTTTTTTTTTTTTTTAAGAATTACTTAATTCAATTCAATTTATTTATTTATTTTTTAATTTGACCAGAGAAGGACAGAGTGTGTATTGGGGGGTGTAAGTGAGAAAACAAGTCGCCAGGTCCAGGACTCGAACCGCAGTTGGCCATGTGGGAGCCCAACACCCTTAACCATCATGCCACCTGCTGGCCCCCTCAGCCCCAGCATCTTAAAACACGTGCCAGGTACATGTGTGTGCATGCCCAAATCCCCAAAAGAAATGATGGGGAGCCATTTTGCTGGTTAAGTATATGTGCCCTCAGTGGGTGGGGTGGGGTATAAGATAGAAAAAACATGGTATGAGGTTTCAAAGAATTTTCAGAGTAGAGAGAGAAAAAGTAAATGATAGAGTTAAAATAATACATGTTTAGGAAGAGAAGCAGCTGAGGAATCTGAAGTCGGTGTTTTTTATTTTAATTGTTTAAGAGCATGATGAGAGAACAAATTACAAGTAAACTGTATCACTGGTAGCTGACCTGCAGCTCAGTGTTGCTGTCCAAAAAGGGAGAACTTACATATCCTTCTGAAATTCTTATTTATAGTCAGTTTCACCTTTCTTTAATCACCACAGAAGCCAGTAGCAATTTTGTCTCAGCAGAAGTATATCATTAGCCTTAAGGCTTCTTAAACACTGGACCCTGGGTTAGGGTTAAGCTTTGTAAAACAGGAGTAGACTTAATACCTGCTATTTTGATTCAAAGTGAGGGGGACAAAGTGAAATCAGGTGGAATTAGATCCTGTGTAAGTGCTAAGAATCTCAAAAACAAACAAACAAACAAACAAAAACCACCCCCCAAAAAAGAATGAGGAAAACATTCCAGGTTACACGTGGGTCTTCTTAAAAGTCTTGAGGTTGAACCTAGTCAAGGAGAATCTTTGCAGTGTTGGCTGAATTTCAAACACCTAAAAAGGGATGGAATCTACAGGAATTTCAAAATGCCTCCAAGGCAAAATTTAAAGTTAGAGATAGGGAGAGAGGAGAAAAGAATTTAGCAAGGGAGGCAAAGAAGCCAGGAATAATTGAGGCCACGATCTCTACACCTGATCTCAGCAAGGTGGCTTAGTTCTACAGGGACCTCAGTCTTCCCCGTGCCTGTCAGAGGCCAAGCATCCACAGCTTCTCTCTGAGCGGTAAGGGTTTTTCTATTTGAAGACAGTGGATTGCTGGGCAAAGAGAGAGACAGAAGTACAAAAAATCAGTGGCAGACAAAGAGCCTAGAAGCCTCGAAGACTTTTTAAAAAGTATCTGTATGTAGTTCTTATGATTAACTTGAAGACTAACTCAGCACACTGGATCTTAGAGATCTTTAGAGAATGATCTTTGCAGGAAATCTGTTTCTTGAAGATTAAAAGAAATGTGAGCCAACTCTGATCCCAATCCAGACCTTTGACAACTGACAGTGCAGGTGAAGGCACTAGGAAACTAGAGTATATCACTGCAGAACAGTTTTCTTTTTCTTCGAATGAAAGAAAAAAAATAAAGACGAAAGATACTGAGTCTTGAACACAATACGGTAAGGGAGAAAATCTGATATTAACAGCAGAACTGAAAAATCTTACAGACTTAAGACAAATGACAGTAATCTGAAGCCTGGTGAAAGCAGTATGAATTCCGAGTTTCAGAGAAGGTGTAGACTTTCGGAAGGTATTTTTGACACGATTCCTAAATTCAAGTACTACTGTAGGGTCTGTTAGACATTAACATACCCAGAAATGACAAGGCCATGGGTGCAAGCATTTACTAATCCAAACAAGTATTTTTATGAGTCTGTTGTAGGTGCTAGATGTAAAGTGCTGGAGATACAACTGCAAGCAAAAACAGAAATGCTGAGCTCACTTTTATTGGGTTGTCGGAAAAGTCCTGACACATTTTTGCATGGAAAGACAGAAAAAATGTCATGACTTTTCCGACAACCCAATAAAACCATGGAATTGTCGGATGTTAACAAAAAATCATACAATTAGAAACAAAGCTATAAACTGTGAAGAGTGCATAACAAGAGAACTTGGTAACAGAATGCTGCTGATGACTTGCCAACCAGAGAGCCTTTCAAAGCAAATAATTTACACAAATAATCAACCGATCAATCAGTCAATCTGTGACAGCATTCCCTTGGCAGGGAGGGAAAAAAAAGGATTCTCAGACAAAGAAGTATTCATTGTCCTTAAGAAGAGTGATGTTAGCTTCACTCTCTGAAAGTCTTTGTCAGGTTCACATATGCGAAAAACGTTGTGCCCTTGGAGAAAAGTCGCCATTGTAAAGATGGGTAAAACAGAGAAGAAAGTTGATATCTTATATCTTCAACATATTGGAGTTGCACAGAGATGTGGTCCAGATATGTTTGTCATTCCAACAGACTGCGTGGCTGTTCAGACGTTTGCCCATAGGCAGATTACATTTTATTTTAATTAATTTAATTAAAATCGCAGAAGGGTATGTGTGCTCACTAGAGAGAGAGAGAGAGAGAGGAAGAAAGCATATCTCTGAGGGTACAGTCACACTACAATCCCTTTTCCTCCATCCCTGCATGTCTTCAGGATTTAGGGCACAACTGACATGACTTTGCAATCCACCAGAGCCAGGATTTGAACAGTAGTCGTTCGTGCAGCATCTGGATCTCTTAACCACTAGGCTACTGGGCCAACTCTGCATATGACACTTAAAAAATCAGATAGCCACTTTGTGATTCCCAGGTTGTCGAGTGCATGCACGTATCTAGAGTTGTTCTCTAGACTCAACCTTTCTTTCTACCTTCTCTGCATCCGTTTCTACCATAATAGATGTGGGTGTTTTTTGTTTGTTTGTTTTTGTTTTTGGGGGGAGCGTTTCTTTGCATTAGAGTCTCAGGCATACAATAACACCTCATCAGGAATTTTAGTAAAAAAGCTGAATATTTACTATATCCCTAATGAGGAGAAAGCTAAGAATACAGAGTGTTTTGTTTATGTTTTTTATTGCTATTGGGTATGTGTGCTTATTAGAGAGAAAGAGAGAGGGAAAGCGAGAACTAAAGCCCACAGGGAGGATGGCCATGCCACAGTCCCTTGTCCTCCACTCTTCTCCTCAGATTTTGGCATGCATGCACACGTACCCAATGTGTTTTTCAAGCTGCAGGGACTCAAACTGCATAGTCGGAATCCAGCTACCTTTACTGCCACACGACCCACTGGCTTGGAGCAAGTTTTAACCTATAACACATCAGCACCTGTTGTGTGGTGGGCTTTAAGTAACTCCTGAATGATAACATACTAGGGAACAAACTTTTACTAGAATGACTGGAACGAAACACCTGAATTTCTATGGGCAGACTGACAAGACAGCTCTGTGATAATCAGAGATAATTAGCTGTGCTCCTCTGGGTCTCTCAACTCCTCGGAGTTGAGGACTTGTTCAGAATCTGATGGGACTCTGAGGCCTGGCCTCTTTAACCACACATACTTTGACAAAGACCTGAATTCTTGGGAACCAGCAGTTAGCGTAATGGCTATGTTGCTGGACTCCCACATAGTCGACCGTGGTTCGCGTCCCGGACCCGGTGGCTTAAACCTCACGCTGGGCACGTGTGCGTGCATGCCCAAGATCCCGAGAGGAGAATGGAAGAGAAGGGACTGCGGTGTGACCACCCGCCCTGGGGGGTGATTTCTCACTTTCTGTCTCTATGTCTCTCTCTGTCTGGCGAGCGCATGCGCCCTATAGCGAAAACCTCTCAAAAAACAAACAAACAAAAAAAGACCTGAATTCTTTACAGAAAGAATGTGCTGAAATCAAATTGCTACCTGAGGTTACCAAGGGATCTGAAATACCTGGGTAAATCCCTTTACATTTTTCCCCCATTTCCAAGTTTATGAACCTCCCAAACAGGTGAGATTCTATTCTCAGGGGCAAATGGAACACACAAGAGATCTGGACGGCAGCCTTGGGCAGCAGGAACCTAGAATGAACCAACTGCTCAGTGGATGCCTAAAAACAAGACCATGTAAACACTTCCTTGTTGCCTAGGCCTTAAAATCTGAATGAAGTGACAGATGCATGAAATGCAGTAGGTGGCTGGGCACTGAAGCAGCCAGTGGGAAGAAGGAGCTGGCTGTACCTCCAGGTGTTAAAAAAGGCAAGAGCTGCATATTCAATGAGCCCACATTCAGCCAATTTAGGAGTGACTCCATTCTCTTGACTTCCTCACAGGCCCTTTTCTTACTTTTTCTTTACATGCTTAACCCCAGGTTTCATTCATAATCTAAACCTCCCATATGAAATGATAGAAGCAGTATGGGGAGCTCAGCATAGTATAATTACCTAGCCAGCACCTGTCAAATGACTGCTTAAGTACCAGGGTCAACCCTGCTGAATAGCTATGAAGAAGAGATCATTAATCTCAAAAACTGGTATCGGCAATCTCTAGAAGCTAAGAAGACTGCTGCATGGGGCCAGTAGGTGACGTAGTGGTTAAGGTGCTGGACTTCCACATGGCTGACTGCTCCTAGAACCATTGGCTTGAAACTCATGCACACCAGGTACATGTGTGTACATGTGTGCTCAAAATCTTAAGAGGAGAATGGAGGAGAAGGGATTGCGGCATGGCTATCCCCTCTGGGGGTTGATTTTTTTTCACACACACACCCTCCCCCATCCAGAGAACACATGCCCTAAAGCAAAAACCTAAAAATAAAAAACAAAGAAGGTTGGTGCAGTCCTGTGTGAGTATCACCAGGAGGCTGTGGACACCTGGACTGTTAACACATGCCTGGCAGTATTTACAACAGTAAGTCCCTACCCGCTTCCCTGCAGATGCAACTTGAGAAGAAATGGGAAAGCCACATACAGTACTTACCATCTTCTGTTTCCTGCCACACAATGCCTTCAAGGTTGACGCTGGTTCCAGGTTCACAGGGACCCAAGCACTCAGGCTCTGTGGCTAGAGCCACATCACATGTGTTGACCCCGACTGAGCGGGTACGAACCATGATCTGCTCACAGGGAGATGAGATGTCATTGTTGACCACTGGCACCAAAAGGTGCAGTGGCAGCACCGCTGGCGTGGAGACAGGGGATTCCATCTGTGGGGGAAAGAAAGTCGTAGCTGAGTTGCAGGGAGAACATTTAGAGGAAGTACCTTTTCTGTATTTAATCTAGTCCTACACTTCCTTTCTGACACTGTGGTGAGGGCTTTAAATATCAGACTTGGTTCAAGTTCTTCATGACACCACCACAAACATAGTGGTTTAGATGTGGGCACCCCACGCCAAGAGAAGCTCTATTTTTTTATTAATGATCTTTTTCATAAACTGTGCTTGGCTAAAGAAGTCTATTTTCTGTTTCAATTAAAAATCTCTAGTGAGGGCCCCATGGCCTACTGGTTAAGGGAAACAGATCCCACATGGCCAACTGTGGTTTGAATCCCAGCCTCGCAGCTTGAAAAGCACTCTAGGTATGTGAGTGTGCATACCCAAAATCCCAAAGGAGGGAGAGATGGAGAAGGGATTGCGGTGAGCCCACTGAGGGCTGCTTTCCGTCTCTCTCCCCCTCTCTCGGTCTCTCTGACAAGTACACGTACCTTTTGGCAATTACAAAAAATCACTAGTGGTAGGGAACCAGGGCCAGGTTTCGATAGTAACAGCATGCAGAGACTGATGAGAAGAAAAGGCCTAGTTTCCGTGGCACGTTGTACTGCTGCCACCACCCTGCTGCCTGCCAATGTAGCACTGGACAGTGTATGAGTCAGTTATAGAATCCGTGAATATGAGTGGGGATAGAAAAGGGAGAAATATCTAGGGGCTTTAATACATCTTCAGCTGGAAGGAATTCTATTTAAAAGCTATGAAAGGGCTAAGAGCAACCTGACAGGGTTTCAAACCCTCAGAAACCATGATAGTATTTTGTTAGTAAGAATGACATGCTGGGAATGACTTTAAAAAAAAATTTATTCATTTGTACTTTAAGTGAGAGAGACAGAGAGAGAGACACACAGAGAAAGAGAGATACAGGCACTTCAGCAGGGTCCTTATGCGTGATGCATGCCAGCCTCATTTGCCAGCTTCATGGGCATGCACACAGACACTCATGTGTACAGGGAGACTGGGATGCAAACCCAGGACCCTCCCCTATGGCTTCAGCACCACAAAGCATTGCACCACCATGGCTATGATTCCTTTTCTTTTTTTTTTTTTTTTTAATTAATTGCCAGAGGACACCTGGGCTTGTGAGACAAAGGAAGCAAGCATCTACCAATGGGGTGTGGTCAAATCATAACCTCTTCTTAATTTCTCCGTCTTCCTGGGATTTGGGGCTCAAATGCACACAAGCCTGTCTTGTTTTTCAAGTCAATAGTCTGGGATTCAAACTGTGGTTAACTATGTGGGATCCAGCTTCCTTAGCCATTAGGTTATGGGGTCAGCCTGGTAGTATAGTTCTTTTTAGAAATTATTTGAGCCAGCAGGTGGTATGATAGTTAAGGGCCCTGAACTCCCACATGGCCAACCGTGGTTTGAGTCCCAGACCTGGTAGCTTGCTTTCTCACTTTCTCCCTCTCTCTCTCACTCTGTCCCTCTCTGGTCAAGTTAAAATAAATACATAAATAAAATAAAGTTCAATAAAATAATTCTTTAAAAAATTATTATTATTTTTTAGTTTGCTATAGGGTGTGTGTGCTTGCCAGAGAGAAAGAGGAAATGAGAAAGCACCTCTGGGGGGGGATGGCCACATGGCTACCCCTTAGCCCCTTTGTTCCATCCTCTCAGGAGTTTGGGCATGCACATGCACACATGCCTGGCAAGTTTTTAAAGTTGCCTGGTTCAGGACTCAAACAGTGTCACCAATCTGCCTTAACCACAACGCCACTGTCTGGCCCAGTAGTATGATTCCGGACATCAAGTTTGTCTGTAAGAAATTGGATATACTGGGGCTAGCAGGTAGCATGGTAGTTAAAGTGTTGGACTCCCATGTGGTCAACCGTGGTTCAAGTCCTGGACCTACAGCTTGAAGATCACGCCAAGCATGTGTGCATGTATGCCCAAAATCCTGAGGAGAATGGATTGTGGCATGGCCATTCTCCGCCACCCTCAGGGGTGATTTCTCACTTTCCCTCTCTCTCTCTGGCAAGTGCATATGACAAAAACAAAAATAAAAAAGAAAGAAACTGAAGGTACTATTACCATCCAGAAGTCAACCTGCAACCCACCACAACCTGTGGCAGTAGAAGATGGAACTGATTATGCAAACACAGACAGAAATAGACAAAATGCCAGCAATCTACCTTAAAAACTGGAACTTCTGACAGGCACATAGCTATCAGGTTCACAGGAAATGCCACACAACTAGAAATGACATGAAAGCTGTAACACAGTAGGCGATGATCCCGTAACTCCTCAGATCCGAGCATTTATCAGACTGAGAGAGTACGACTCTGATCTGTAGTTCCCAGATCCTAACTGAGCAGTATCTTGTGTACACATATCTGATTTCTCTGAAGGTCAAGTATGATACCAATCAGCACACACCTGAAAAACGAGAGTCAAGGATTGGGATCTTGACCCTTTATGAAAACCTTTTTCACTTCAGGTTAAATGTGTCCTGAAGCAGACATTCAGAGAGTGCATTGTACATGTATCCACAATCCAGAGGGCAAGATGGCTCTGCAACAGAACTCTGGCCCTGGGATAAGCCACTGTACCTGTAATCCAGCACTACCTTCACCACACACACACACGCACACCCCTACCTTCTTGGCCTTGAACGCTGGTCTAGAAGCTGAGCTTTGGGTACCATAATACATCCATGCTTTATAGTTGGCTCTGACTTCTTGGCTTTTAAAATCACTGCTATTTGCAGATTATCACTCAGAGTCCACAGAATCCTCACAAAGGGAATCTGAATCTGGTCCCAGAAGAACTGCCAAAATGCTATCTTTATTTGCATATTGCCACATACATATACACTGTATTTCCCCAATGCAACCTTTTCCATAAAATGAAATGGAAGCAGACACCTGTATAATGAATCTTTTGCATGTATGATGAACCCCCAAAAGGAGTTTTTACTCTCTTAAAAACCAGGCACTGGGCCAGCAGGTGCTGTGGTGGTTAAGGCACTGGATCCCACATGGCTGACTATGCGGTTTGAGTCTCAGATCAGAGGCTTGAAAAACACCCTGCACACGTGGACGTGTGTGCCCAAAATCCCAAGAGGAGAATGGAAAAGCGATGGTGGCGTGATTGCCCTCTTAGGGAGTGATTTCTTACTTTCCTTCTCTCTATCTCTCTCTAGCAAGTGCATATTCCCTATGGTAACAAATCTAAAACAATAACCACAAAACGCAGGCTTTATCATTTAATTTAGCAATCTTCTTGGGATGTGGCAGATTCTTAAACAATCTTTTAAAATTTCCATGTATGGGGGCCAGCAGGTGGCATGGTGATTAAGGTGCTGGACTTCCACATGGCAGAGCTTCAAGTACCAGACTTGGCAGCTTTCTTTCTCACTTCACCCACCCCTACTTCTCTCTCTGTTCAAATTAAAAAACAATACATATAAATAAAAGAAAATAACTATTTTCTTAAAGTTTAAAAAAATTTATTTTCATTCATTCATTTTATTTTAATTTGACCAGAGAGAGTAAGAGACATAAAATGAAACAGAGGAAAGTGAGAAAACAAGTCACCAGGTCTGGGACTCAAACCATGGTTGACCATGTGGGAGTGTCCAGTACATTAACCATCATGCCACCTGCTGGCCCCGAAAAGAATTCTTTTTAAAAACATTTCTGTGCATGGGCCAGCAGGTGGGATGAAGGTTAAAGCAGTTGGATCCCATGTGGCTAACAGCAAGGCCCAAGTCCTGAAACTGGCAGCTTGAAAATCACGCCAGGCATGTGTGTGTGTGTGGGTGGGTGTGTGTGTGTGTGTGTGTCCATTCAAAATCCTGAGAGAGGAATGGAGGAAAGGGGACTGCATCATGGCCATCTCCCTGGGTGATTTCTCATCTTCCCTCTTGCTGTCTCTTTCTGATGAGCACATGCACCCTATAGTAAGCTAAAAAGAAAAATAAATCCATGTACAGATTTGAAGGTAAAAACAATACATAAAAAAGTAAACTAGAGCTTCCCTACTACTTCTCTGTAATGCTAAAATCTGGCTCTAATCCTTAAGGTTTTTCAGGCATGTTTTAAGAAGTCCTTGCGAGTTACTAGAAAGGGGAAATTAGAGACAGAGAATACAGATCATTTTTATTTTTTGCCTCACCTCTGTTTCTCTGTCCTTTCTCTTGGGAAAGAACTGAGACAGGAGAATTTCAGTCAGTGCCATATCCCCTTTGTTTCATTTTCTATAGCTGTCTTCACTAGAGAGAACTTTCTACAAGGTTCTCTTTCTTGGACAGAGAACAGCCTAGGTCACTTTCTAGATCACTCCTTAGAACTTCCCGGTCGTCTTGCTTATGCATGGTTCTACCGCCAACCTGCTCTGCAGCTGAAGTAGCAATCCTGGTACAGGGAGAAACCCTCACCCCAGCCCATACACACACACACACACACCACAGACCACACACACTTTCTCTTCTCTCTCTCAAGGACAGATCTTTTCTGGATGTGGTTTTGTTTCCTATGAGTGCTGCTAAGACGCCAGGAGAAGCTATGCTGCCATATTGTAGATAAAGCCAGACCCTGGATATAGCACTGAGAAATCCAGGAAGACTTCTAAGATGTGAGTAGTAAACACCACTGTTGCATTCAAGCACTGTGCCAAAGTAAACCCTGCTATAGAAATAGAATATTTGCAGAGAAGAAACTAGCTAAACTGACACGGCGAATACACACACAGAGCTGATTAACACGCATGCACCAAACTACCCTTACTGATCGGTGATTACTGAACAGAGTTCAGATTTGCTGTTTGTATGAGGATGACTTTATTTCATTACTTAGTTCATTGAAAGAGATGTTTGGGGATGAGGAGAAGCAAAGAAATCCACCTATGGGTTTGACACCATTCAGTTTTCTTGTACTTTGCAACAGAAGTCTAGGAGAGACCACAGAGCAGCACAATAGCATTTAACTACAGCTCCAGCTCTGTTAATTACCGTTTGGTCACATCTATAATCTACATTAAGACATAGTGCATAATAAGCAGCTCTGTGATATTCTAATAACCTAGGTGGCTTTATGAGATTTCATATGCTACTATTCACTACAACACACAGCTTCACTGATCACTCTCAAGGAAAGAACAGAAATCAGAATAGGACTCATTTTGCCATTTTTCTCACATATGTACAATATTCAGGATTCCGTCAGGAGATTGGTACCAACAGGGAAAATAAAGATTAAGAATATAAGTAAGTTGGGGACTAGCAGTTAGCATAATGGCTATGTCGCTGGACTCCCATGTAGTTGACTGTGGTTGGAGTCCCGGACCCGGTGGCTTAAAACTCATGCTGGGCACGTGTGTGTGCGTGCCCAAGATCCCAAGAGGAGAATGGAGGAGAAGGGATTGTGGAGTGGCCATCTCCCCTGGGGCGTGATTTCTCGCTTTCTGTCTCTCTGTCTCTCTCTGGTGAGCACACTCGCCCTATCGTAAAAACCTCTCAAAAAAATAAAAAAATATAAGTAAGTTGTAAGTTAAGGTTAGTAAGTACCTTAATAGTTAAAACAACAACAAAATTTGGGCCAATGCTCGATTTCTTAAATGCTATCCAGTGGCACCATGGCAGGCTGGTTCCATGGCCTGGTGCCTGAAGAAGTTAGCTCCCACATGGCCAATGTTCCCTGAATCCCAGCTCCTGTGGCTTGAGAAACACACCCAGGCGAGTGTGCTTCAAATCCTGGCAAGATGGAGAAATGGAGGAGGGACTGCAGAGTGACCATGCCCACTGGGGGGTGATTTCTCCCTCTCCCTGTCACACACACACACACATACAAACACGTGCACGAGAGAGCGCGCCTTCTGATCAAGAAAAGAAGTACCACGATGGCTCCTGAGACTCTGAAGTGAGGAAAACAACAAAACAAAAGCCTGAAGAGAGACCTACAGAGAATGTAAAGAGGAAATCACTGCAGTTTCCCAACAGTGCATGTCCTTTATCTTTTAATGATACTTCTTTTCAATTCACCTTTAGATATTAGTTTAATGGCATCTATTAAGAATCTAAGTGCTGACAGGCAGGTGACACAAAAATGGGGACTGGAGAGAAGAATAAAGAAAGGCCAAAGCCATTAATCTCCCCACAAGAAGTGATTATACACTGACTTCAACTGCCTCCCACACACGGAGGCACTGATGGAGAAAAATTTTCAAGGCTGCAACATAATTTTAGGGGTAGAAAATGCACTGAGAATATATCTAGGGCAGATCTTTGTCTCTCCCCTTCACAATATGAGTCTGATGTCTTCACCTACATGGTCAAAAGGCAAAAAGGAAGTTAGTACTACTGATTACTGCAGTAACTGTAAGAAATTCCCTTTTATTCAAGAATGAAAAGATAATTGGGAGACTACGTGTGGTCGCTTTGCAGGAGGCGTGTGGTAGGGTTGGTGCTGGCGCGGGCCTGGAAGCAGATGTCCTGGTACCATTACCAGTACCTGCTCCTCATGGTGCTCTACATGCTGGAGCCCTGGGAGCGGCCTGTGTTCAATTCCTTGCTGGTTTCCATTGTGTGATGGCACCGTACATGGGATTTGTCTTCATGTCCCAGAACATCATGGCTATATTACACTACTTTGAAAGTGTACAGTGACCAACATGTGACCAAGAGCAAGAAGTTCTTTGGAGACCTGCCCTTCAAAGTTGGAATGAGACTTCATCAGATGTCACAAGAAACTCTACTAGATGTCAACATAACCAACCTTACGAAGACTAATATTCATGAGTAGAACAGGAAAATCATCCTGACTCGTGTTCTTTATTTTAAATTTTAAAAGAGGCTCTTGTATAGTAGTTTTTGTCTATTTTAACATTGTAGTCATTTGTACTTTGAGATCAGTATTTTCTTTTCTTTTCTTTCTTTCTTTTTTTTTTTTGGATAGGATTTTGCTACAGGGTGCATGCGCTCACCAGAAAGACAGAGAGAGACAGAGAGACAGAAAGCCAGAAATCACCCCCAGGGGGGATGGCCATGCCGCAATCCCTTTTCCTCCATTCTCCTCTCGGGATCTTGGGCATACACGCACACGCACCCGGCTTGAATTTAAGCCACCGGGTCCAGGATTCGAACCGTGGTCGACTATATGGGAGTCCAGCGACATAGCCATTACGCTAACTGCTGGTCCCAAAGCTTTTCTTAATGTAACTTTGAGGACATTTTAATTGCCTTCTATTTTTTTTTTTTTGAAGAGTTTTTTTTTTTTTTTTTTCTATAGGGGGGGTGTACTTT
>NW_006159521.1:851997-885585 GCF_000334495.1 Tupaia belangeri chinensis
CGCAGTCGACTACATGGGAGTCCAGCGACATAGCCATTATGCTAACTGCTGGTCCCATTGCCTTCTATTTTTTAAAACCCAAACCCATTAGTTGGGCTTTATTGTTCTTGCTGTTGTATCGCATATACATCTGCCTGGATATATTTCTACTCTTTTTTTTTTTCTTAAATTGAAATACAGTTTTTTTTTTTTTTTGAGAGGTTTTTATTATAGGGCGCGTGCGCTCACCAGACAGACAGAGAGAGACAGAGAGACAGAAATCGAGAAATCACCCCCCAGGGGGGATGGTCATGCCGCAATCCCTTCTCCTCCATTCTCCTCTTGGGATCTTGGGCACGCACACACACGCGCCCGGCGTGAGTTTCAAGCCACCAGGTCCAGGACTCGAACCACGACACATAGCCATTACGCTAACTGCTGGTTCCCAGATATATTTCTACTCTTGACCGAAGTTTTGTAAGAAACAATACAAGATTTGGGGAGGGGGAGAGAAGGAGGAATTTTATTGAGAATTACTTACAAAAGACTTATCTGTAAGCTAGAACTCAGGAGTACAATTTTAGCTATCTAGATTCTAAGAGCTTTTGCTTTAGAAATATTGAAGTGTTTTTTAACAGTGAAAAAAAAAAGATCTTACTAAAATTAAATTAAGGAACATTCCACCTTTTAAATATTTAATTCTTATGTGGACTTCTTTCTAAAAAACTTGTGATGATTCTTGTGACAAAAGGTGGTTACGTAGCATTATTACGTAATGCTTATATATCATAGAGTTTTTAATAGAAGATCAGTAGGTTTCCTCTAAGGGGCACTCTTAACAGTGTACATCTTTAAATTTAGTTTGATGATTGTAATGGGTGCTGCAGATGCATTTGCACATTGCAATAAGATATGATGAGATGAATTATTAAAAATTATAGCAAAAGAGGTGTAAAACTTGGTTAAAATTCTTTCACTCTATTTATTCTTTAAATGTATAATGCCTACCTAATTTTTTGATGCAAACTCATTAAATTCAAATAGAAAAAAAATTAGGGATAACATATGAACATTCAGATTATCAGATAAGATTGCACATAAGGTAGAATGTCATTGAATGCATTAAACACTATATTAATAAGCTCTTTCTTCAATAATCCCAAAGTTCCTTAAAGTTTTTAGAGACTCAGCACCTTAAAGTTTTTAGAGACTCAGACTCAGACTCAAAGTTCCTTAAAGTTTTTAGAGACTCAGCACTGGCAATATTAATAGTAATATAGGTGCACAGGTTAAGGGGATTAAGATAAATACACATAAATATTTCTCCGACCAACATATTATATAAAACTTGTTTTCTCCCAGTTTTACTGTGGGTTATTAAAAAGAACATGGTGGGGCCAGCAGATGGCATGGAGTTTAAGGTGGCTGGATCCCACATAGTTAACTCTGTGGTTCGAGTCCCAGACCCTGAGGCTGGAAAATCACACCAGGTGAGTGTGTGTATACACGTCCAAAATCCTGAGAGGAAAATGGAGGGGAGGGGACTGTGGTGTGGCCATTCCTCGCTCTCTCTGTTTCTCTCTGGTGGATACACATGCCCTACCCTATAGCAAAACCAAAAAATATAAATAAAAATAAAAGAGTATGGTTCCACCACAGTGGTACAAGTGGTAGGGCACCGCTGGGCAATACTGAAGCACATGGGAAAGTGGCTGGGGTTCAGATTCTGAGCTGACGTGAACATGCCGGGCACACCCCACAGGCGTGTCCATGATTTTGGCTTACTGGAAGGCTGAGGGGAGGATCATGATGTGGCCAAGAATGTGTCAGAAGTGTCTCTCTCAGTAAAGAAAAACACAATTCTTAAAAATGAAAAGCAGGTCATTAAAATGTCCCATTTATCTAATTATTTATTTCTGTCTCTAAAACTAAGATACAGGGAGGAAAAATAACAATTATTTTAACTATCTTCTGCTGACTAGAATTTTGAGACAAATTGTTTACTGTATTTTAAGAAAATAATTAAGGATTATTTTTGCTTATTCTGAAAAGTAGGCAATTCCTTGTTATAAGAGGTTGGCAGGCAGAAATCATGGAGATGAAGGGAGAATTCTGCATATGCTCCTTTCCACAAAGATCTTGTTGGAATGCAATATGGCATCTTGAGTAAGTCCCAACACAGCACAACTGCAATAACAAGGAGGCTTCTGGTCTGCTGAGCCTCTAGATTTCACTTGGGGCTGCTTTGAAAAAGAATTTGATTAATTGGGACCGGCAGATGGCATAATGGTTACATCACTGGACTCCCACATAGTCAACCACGGTTCAAGTCCTGGACCTGGTGGCGTAAAACTCATGCCAGGCATGTGTGCATGCATCCCCAAGATGCTGAGAGGTTAATGGAGGAGAAGGGATTGTGGCACAGCCATCCCCCTGGGGGTATGATTTCTTGCTTTCTGTCTCTCTGTCTCTCCAGTGAGTGCATGGCCCTATAGCAAAATATCTCTCTTAAAAAAAAAGAAAAGAAAAGAAAAAGAATTTGATTGTAAATTGGCTAATTTCTAAAATATCTTGTAGCAGAAGGCAAGGAGGAAAAGAGAAAGACACCTGGTAACTGATACCGTAACCAGACTTCGAACAGTTCTTAGAAGTTACTTATTCTGGAGACCAGTAGACAGTGTAATGGTTATGTCGCTGGACTCCCATGTAGTCAACCATGGTTTGAGTCCCAGACCTGGTGGGTTAAATTCACACTGTGTGTGTGTGTCCAAAATCCTGAGAGGTGAATGGAGGAGAAGGGATCGTGGCGTGTGATTTCTCATTTTCTGGTGAGTACACATGCCCTATAGCAAAAATCTCTTAAAAAATAATAAAGAAGTAGTTACATATTCTGTTATACACATAAAACCTATTTTAGTACTTAATTTTAGCCAATCAGCACCTGGTCAAGGTCAGTAAGGATGACTGCTTCAGTGTGCACTAGGAAATGCAAGTACAGCGAACAATTTGAAGGCTGCAAACTTGCCACGGGGACTCTCGAGTAGTCCCACAAAGTTTCGGGCATAGACCTTGATATTTTTTCTACTACAGAAAAAGAGACAGCAGATCAAACAATCCTAATGTTCAAGTCTGTTTAAACTCCTACTGTGTGGGAATAGATAAAATATTCTAGAAATTTAACCAAAGGAAAAATAAAATCGACGCACAACACAAACCACATGGCAGTGTTCATTACTGTGAAGGGTTTTGTTGAATGAAGCATCTCCTCTGAGCTCCTTAAGTCTTCTCACTCTATGATTTCCTACCTGCTTGAAATTCACAACATTTTCCTTCAGCAAAGTATTAATTTTACAACTGAGGAGTGAAGGTAGGAAACTATTACCTCTGAAACTGACTGAATTTTTACTGCAGAAGGCTGATGATCCCTCCTATTCCTGTATTGTTCCAAAGGGAAACAATAGGATTTGCTTCCCAAGAATAGAGAAGTGGGGAACAGCTCATCTTTGGCTGTAACTACTACATCTTCTAAACATAGTTCTTTTACCTGCTCTCGTATACTCATTTCCTACAAAGTAAGGGCTGGAGTATGTCATCTCTACATCAACGTTTTACTCTTCTGTATATAAAAACAAACGAATAAGAGTCAGCAGGTGGCAGCTGGATCCCACATGGCTGACCATGTGGTTCGAGTCCTGGACCAGCTGCTAAAAAAGCAAGCCAGATATGTGCATGTGCATTCCTGAGAGGAGAAGAGAGGAGAAGGGACTGTGGTGTGGTCATCCCCTCTTGGGGGTGTTTTCTCATTTTCCCTCTTTCTTTCCCCAACAAGTACCTGAACCCTATGGCAAATAAAACAAACAAATTTTAAAAAAATCCCACAAGTCAAAAACTGGAAACGCAAAAGGTAAATACTTTTTCTGAATAATTTGGAGCCAGAAATGTCTGAAGAAAAATCTTAAACAGTGATTACCACAGGGCCAGCAGGTTGCATGGTGCTTAAGAAGCTTAGACTCCCACATGGCCAACCATGACTCGAGTTCCAGACGTGGTGGCTTGCTTTCTCACTTTTCCTCTCTGTCTCTCTCTGATCAAATTAAAAATAAATAAACTATTTTTTAAAAAAAATTATTATTTTATTTAACTTTATGTATGTATTTACTTACCACCACACCACCTACTGGCCCCCTTAAATAATTTTTTTTGAGAGTTTTTTTTTGCTATAGGGCGAGTGCACTCACCAGAAAGACAGAGAGAGACAGAGAGACAGAAAGTGAGAAATCACAACCCCCCCCCAGGGGATATGGCCATGCCACAGTCCTGTCTCTTCCATTTTCCTCTTGGGATCCTGGGCATGCGTGCACACACGCCCGGCCTGATTTTAAGCTACTGCGTCCAGGACTCGAACTGTGGTCGACTACATGGGAGTTCAGTGACATAGCCATTACAACATCTGCTGGTCCCTAAAATAATTCTTAAAAACAAAACAAAATAGGCCGGCCCACATAAGTCTACTTAATCTATAACATGGCTGGACCAAACTGAAGTAAAGTATCTAATCACCATTCATAATCATTATTATGAGAATTCTAAATGGAGAAACTAAAAACCCACATCTTTCCTGCAGCTTGGGAAGGAGTAATAGAAGGATATTCCCTGCTGGTCTCAAACTGATAAACCAGCTGATCTCAAACTTTTTGGTTGTAGGAATCTTTTATGCTTTTAAAAATTAAGAACTTTATGGGACCAGCAGTTAGCGTAATGGCTAACGTCGCTGGACTCCTACGTAGTCGACCATGGTTAGAGTCCCGGACCTGGGGGCTTAAAATCAGGCCAGGGCCGCCGGCGGTGCGATCCTGAGAGGAGAATGGAGGAGAAGGGATGCAGCGTGACCATCCCCCTTGGGGGGTGATTTCTTACTTTCTGTCTCTATGTCTCTGTCTGTCTGGCAAGCGCACGCGCCCTATAGCAAAAATCTCTCCCCCTTCCCCCCCAAAAAAAGAAGGTTGAGGGCCAGTCTCATAGCCTACTGATTGAGGAAGCTGGATCCCACATGGCCTACTGAGGCTCTAGTCTTGTCTAGAAAAACATGTCAAATGTGTACCCCAAATCCAGATAGCACAGAGAGTTTGATGTAAAGAGACTGTAGTATGACCACATCTTATTAGGGGTGCTTTCTCTCTTTCTGTACCCTGTGGTTATTGAAAGGAAAAAAAAAAAAAGAGTTGAGAATCTCAAAGAACTTTCATTGTGTGGGATATATCTATTGATATTTACTACACTAGAATTAAACTAGAAGAACTTAACCAAAAGGTAAATAAAATTTATTTAAAATAACATTTTAAAACCTATTGAGTTGTCAGAAAAGTCATGAAGCATTTTTCTATGTGTGCTTTCATTTTAAAGAATTTTTAATTTAGCTTTATTTATTTATTTATTTTAATTTGACCAGAGAGGGATAGAGTAAGAGAGCAAAAGAGAGAAAGAGAGAGAGAGAGAGAAAGTAAGAAAGGAAGCCACCAAGTTCAGGACTTAAAACGTGGTCAGCTATGGGGAGCCCAGCACTTAAACCACCATGACCCCTGCTGGCCCCAGCATTTTTCTATGTGTTTTTATGCAAAAACAAGTCATGACTTTTCTGATGACTCTATATTATTTAGGAACATATATAAAAGTTTAAATAAAAATAGCTATAGTTTTTCAAAAGTAAAGAGGGAAAAGCATGCTTAAAAAAAAAAAAAAGAAAAGAAAACAGGACTAGCAGTTGGCATAATGGCTATGTCACTGGGCTCCCATGTAGTTAACCATGGTTCACGTCCCAGACCTGGTGGCTTAAACTCATGCCAGGTCCGTGTGCATACATGCCTAAGATCCTGAGAGAAGAACAGAGGAGAAAGGATTGTGGTGTGGTCAACACCCCTGGGGAGTGATTTCTCAGTTTCTGTCTCTATTTCTCTCTGTCTTTCTGGCGAGCACATGCGCCCTATAGCAAAAACCTCTCCAAAAAAAATTATTGCAAATCTTTAATGTTTGGTTTTATAAAAGAGAGTCTTATGGGGGCTGGAAGGTGGCATGGTGGTTAAGGGCGCTGGACTCCCATATGGGCAACTGCAGTTGGAGTCCTGGACTTGGCGGCTTGCTTTCTCACTTTCTCTCTCCCTCTCTTTCTTTCTCTGTCCCTCTGTGGTCAAAATTAAAAATAAATAAATTAAGTCAAATAAAAAATAATTCAAAAAAAAAAAAAAGAAGAAGACAGTCTCATGTATGTTTTGGCAGTCAGCCTGTGGTGAATGTTTGGATGGAAGTATAGAAAGAAAATTATCCTCACACCAAACATACATATATACAGATATGTGTGTGTGTTGTATGTAATAGATTTTTCAGATAATTGTGGATATTCTCCTTCAATATGACACCAAAACTTTTTTTTTTTTTTTTTTTTTTTTAAGTTTTTTTATATTGGGGATGTTGTGGTCCCCAAGGCGTGTGTGCTCGCCAGACAGACAGAGAGATAGAAAGCAAGAAATCACCCCCCGGGGGGATGGCCACGCTGCAATCCCTTCTCCTCCATTCTCCTCTTGGGATCTTGGGCACGCACGCACACGTGCCCGGCGTGAGTTTTAAGCCACCAGGTCTGGGACGTGAACCACGGTTGACTACGTGGGAGTCCAGTGACATAGCCATTACGCTAACTGCTGGTCCCATGACACCAAAACTTAACAAGTGATGTTTAAAAGTTACATTGGTTAGAGTCAACATGGAATAACTGTTATGAACTTTTTGTACTGTTTTACATTAAAATCAACTGTCCAACCTACACTCTGAGTACTTCTTTTACCTCTGCATGACTTTTTATATCGGCTCTCAGTATTTTGGGCATGCACACACGCCTGGTGTGATTTTCAAGCTGCCAGGTCTGGAACTCAAACCATGGTTGGCCATGTGGGAGACTAGTGCCTGCTGGCCCAGTATGCATGATTTTTCAACATCATGCATTGCTCATTTAGAAAACACTGGTTTACAGGGTCAGCAGATGGTATGGTAATTGGAGGCACTGGAGTCCCATGTGACCAACTGCAGTTCAAGTTCCGAACCTGGTGGCTTGCTTTCTCATTTTCCCTCACTTTCTCTTGAATCTTGCTCTGGTCGAATAATAATAATAATAATAATAAAGTAATAATAAATAGAGTTAAAACAATAAGTCATATTCATTAGTATTGCATTTGATGTCATTACAAAAGCCTTTAGAAACTGGTAAGCTATCAAGCTTACAGGAGACAAATACAAGTTTTCCCAAATAAAAATATCTGCTCTAAAGTTCAACCTTTACCATTAGAAGTAAATACCGTCAATTATTTTCCTTGGAGTAATAGGCTCATTTCATTCAGTTTCAAGAAAATGTCTACCAAACAACAAAGCCTGAGTAACTTAATTTGTCAATTGTTCTTTCAAGTAAAAATGGTATCCTGGGGGCCAGTGAGTGGTGTGGTAGTTAAGGCAACTCAATCCCACATGGCCAACTGTGTGATTTGAGTCCTGGACCCAATGGGTTGAAAAACAAGCTGGGCATGTGTGTGTGCATGCCCAAAATTCCAAGAGGAGAATGGAGAAGTGACTGTGGAGTGGCCACCACCCCCCCTTTGTCCCCGAGGGTTGTTATTTCTCTTTCCGTCTCCAGCAAGTACACAAGCCCTATGACAAATGAAAAAAAAAAAGAAAAGAAAAGAAAAAAATAAATAAAAAAAGAAGGCATTCTTTAAAAAAACTGGCTAGTTCAGTTGGCAACTAACTTTTCCTGGAGACAAACATGGTACTTGGCATGGAACAGAAGTGCTTTATGTAAACTTCACATTTTGTTACACAAAAATATAAATCGACACATCCTCAAAGGTTGAGATGTAATATAACTCTCTCTCTCTCTGTCTGATCAAACTGGAAAATAACAAATAAAGTTTAAAAATAAATACATAAATAAATAAAAGCACACAGGGTACGTGTGTGCATGCCCCAAATCCAAAATGAAGAGAATGTAGTGGAAGGGATTGTAGTGTGACCATCTCCCATGAGGGATGCTTTCTCACTTTCCCCATAGCAAATTAAAAAAAAAAGAAAGAAAAAGATAAATGAATGTAGTATGGTTGTTAACTACTGACAAAATTGGGGGATGGGATCATTCTATCCAGTGCCTATTTATTTTGCATTTACTAAGGATAAGACTTCTCTAAAATCTCGGGACCAGCAGTTAGCGTAATGGCTATGTCGCTGGACTCCCACGTAGTCAACCACAGTTCGCGTCCCAGACCCGGTGGCTTAAAACTCACGCCGGGCGTGTGTGCGTGCCCAACATCCCGAGAGGAGACTGGAGGAGAAGGGATTGCGGCATGGCCATCCCCCCTGGGGGGTGATTTCTCGCTTTCTGTCTCTCTGTCTCTCTCTGTCTGTCTGGCAAGCGCACGTGCCCTATAGCAAAAACCTCTCAAAAAAAAAAAAAAAAGACTTCTCTAAAATCTTAATTTAGTAATTCGGAAATTAAACATGCCACTAGCTAAAAAAATAGTTTAAATGAGTCCTTAATTAACCAAGAGCTGTGGTTTTCCTACAGAAGGCTTCCTTACCCTTGCCATTTAAAATGAAGGTCTACAGATAAAACCATACAGAGGCATGAAGGGTGCTGTACACGGGTTAACTTCTGATTATGGACGTCTTAGCACTGTGGAGTCAAGCAGGAAATGGCCATCTGCTTAGACAGGATCCAAAGCCCAAGAGTCTCCTTAGTGATTGCTCTAAAAGGTCCACAGAAAACCAACAGATTCGTACAACTTCCACATAAGACTTGGATTTGACAGGAAATAATTGGCGATTCTGATGAGAGGTCATCATATCTAAAAAAAAAACAGTTTAAGCAACAAAGCAGATATGTCTTCCTAGAAAACACCCTTATGTATTCATATCACGTATAAGTTCCTGAAAGAATATGCACATAATCATAGTGTCATGGTAAAAGATCATCTAACTAACCTCTCAAGGGTGAAATCTTTTCTATAATAGGTAGTCGTATAACCTGTACTTGAATTTGCTGCCACCTAACTGGGTGTGCCGAGCAGTCCCTTACTTGATCAGTGTGAATGAAAAGAATCAATTCTATAACATGACATAGTCTATCTGTATGCCTAGCAGTGTGTCCAGTGTTTTGGTAATCACAATATAATAGCCATTACTAACTCTTCTAAGAGTCAAGCCACTCTTGAAAGCTCACACTGACTTTCACATCCATCAAAACCCTTAGATCTTTTTCTTTTTAATTGATTTTTCTATGAGAGAGACAGAGACAAAGACAGAGAAGCAAGCACCCTTAACATGTCTGACCATTCCACAATCATTCTGCCCCAAACTCCCAGGCAAACAGGGTCACATGAATGCTTGATCAAATTATTGTTCAAAGGACTAGTAGATGGCATAATAGCTATGTCACTGGATTCCCACATAGTTGACCGTGGTTCAAGTACTAGACCCAGTGACTTAAAACTCCCACCAGGCGCATGTGCATGAGTGCCTAAAATCCTGAGAGGAGAATGGAGAAGGGATTGTGGCCTGGCCATCCCTCCTGGGTGGGGAGGTGTGTGTGTGATTTCTCACTTTCTGTTTCTCTCTGTCTCTCCGGTGAGTACACACGCCCTACAGCAAAAATCGCCCCTAAAAATATAGTTATTGTTCAAGTTAGTCCAGAACCCACAGTCAGGCCCTCCTGGAGGTGCCAGAATCACAGATCCATGCTCTACCACCTGCACTACCATGGCCCCCCTTGGGTCTTTTTCTACTTTAACTTTTAAGTAGCTAGGTGTCCCAAATTACTATTGAGATAACAAAAGATAAATATGTGCAATAGCAAAGGATATACCCACAGTGAAAAGGTTCTCACCCATCCCTGCCGCCAGTTTCCTTATAAAGAAGCAACCAAAGTGATACAAATAAATATTTGCTTGCTCATATGTACTTTTTTGTATATATACAAAGATAGCAAACTGTATATACTGCTCTGCACTTTATTTGTTCATGTAACAAAAATGTAGGTACTCTTAAACTTTTATCTTCCTAAAAGATTGGTTGAAATCTCAGGTCTAATACTTATGACCACAGGTTCATGATACAATCTTTCTAGGCCTCAGTTCCCTCTTCTGTAAAATAAAGACATCATTAACTTAATGTAAAAGTGCTTAGTACACATTACTCAGACACAGTAACAGTCCAGTTAATATTACCCAATAATAATAGTACCCTGTTCATTTAATCCCCTCTCCACTGTCCTGTGACACTGTCAATCGCACTCAGTGTTAGAGTTACCTATCTTGTATTGGTTGGTACTGGCACAATTCTGACTTTTCACTATGCCTTCCTTCCACCCCTCTTCTTTTGTTAAGGTGACCTCTCTCTACTGTTAAGCAATCCATTCCCCTTTCCCACTCCATTAGACAGAGGAGTGGCCCAGATCTACCAAAACTACACACGGAAGAGATTTTCCACAGGCTGTATTCTTTCTTCTTTTAGTGCCTTAAGTGAGAAGGACTAAATCTGGAGCTGACAGAGGGCACGTTGACACATGAAGGTTTGCCTCGCCAATTCCGAGGAAAGCGGAGTAGGGAGATGAGTAAAAACAGAATCTGATGGCATTATTTGAGCCCCTGCCTAAAATGAATAAACCCATTCAAAGGAAACCACACATTCCTTGTTAAACCTGGTTTAACCAGATTTGTATCACATCTAGAAAAAGTCCTGACCACTATAGCACCCACAAATTCATATGCATACCTTTTATTTAGTCACTGAAGTTATTAAAAAAAAAAAAAGTTGAACAAGATAGCACCAAAGGCAGAGCCTTGTGGTACACCACCTCCATCCTAGCTGACGAACATCTAGTAATCTATATTCTTTAAATATAGCTCTTGGGCCAGCTATAAAATCACCCAACTGTATCACCATCCCGTCCACATTTCACTGACATGTCTTCGAGAGCATCATAAAAGGCTTTTTCAAATACCCTGAAGAAATCAAGGTGCTCTAATCTACTCACCTAACAACTCTATTGGGGGGAACAAAGAGAGAGGGATAAAGTATGAGTTTTAGCATGTCTTGCTTTGAAATTAAACTGGTTCCTAGTAAATGCTCTTTTTCTGGATTCCTTTTCTTCATTCAGCAACATTAAATAACTACAATGAGCTAAGCACTTATGCTAAGTGATGAATAAAATATCACTGTCCCGGGGTCAGAGGTGGGAGTGGTTGGGTAAGAAGTCAAGTAATGAAAGTGATGTCATAAAAGATGGCAAAGAGATGAGTAAGAAAGGGGCAGAATCACTGGGTTCACCTGAAAATTAGGCAGGTGGCATTTCAGCTGAATTGTACGGGATATAGTCAACAGAAAGATTTAATAAACCAGGTTATTTTAGTCAGCTGCAATATTAAAATCGGGCCTGAGAGGAAGAAACAATAATTTGACATGGAGGGATTGAAGGGAGTGGTGGGAGATTTCATGTCATGGTAAAGAGAAAGTCACTATGGAGTTATAAGCAGGAAAGTGATAATGATTCAATATGCATTAATTAATTAATTAATTATGGAGAGGTTTTTGCTATAGGGCACATGCGCTCGCCAGAATGACAGAGAGAAACAGAGACAGAATGCGCAGAAAGTGAGAAATCAGCACCCCAGGAGGGATGGCCACGCCACAACCCCTTCTCCTCCGTTCTCCTCTCAGGATCTTGGGCATGAACACACACACGCCTGGCGTGAGTTTAAGCCACTGGGTCTGGGACTTGAACTGCAGTCGACTACATGGGAGTCCAGTGACATAGCCATTATGCCAACTGCTGGTCCCTTCAATATGCTTTTTAAATTTTTACTTTGGCTTTGAGGGAGAGTAATCAGTTGGCAAGGATACCAGTTAGAAACCCTCTATAACAATTCAAGTAAGAGATGATGATGGCTTGACCCAAGGCAGAGGTGGTTGTATTGAAAAGAAAGAGGTGGGTTAGAGGTAGAATCAGCAGGACTCAGTGACTGACTCAGTGTCAAGGAGGTAGGAAAAACCTGGGCTGCTTTCAAGGCTTATGAACTGTTATCCTGGGAGGCATAAGAAAACAGCAGCAGCAGCAACAACCATAACAATGACAATTCTTGCTAGGATAGAATCAAAAAAATCAAAAAACAAATTCAACTTTGGACACAAGTTTTAAGTAGATAGCTACACGCACAGAGCTGAACTCAGGATAAAAGAGCATTAGTTACTAGAAACCATGAGCTTGCTTGGATACAATAGGAAATAAAGGAAGAAACTGGGTTGTGAGGGAATCTAAAGAATAGCAACATTTGGGGCTGGCATGTGGCATGGTGGTTAAGGTGCCCGACTCCCACGTAGCCAATCATGGTTCAAGTCCCGAACTTGGTGGCTTGCTTTCTCACTTTCTCTCTCTCGCTCTCGCTCTTGCCCTCTCTGATTAAAAATGTAAGAATAAATAGATAAAGTTAAATAAAATAATAAAAAAAAGAATAGCAACATTTAAAGGAGTAAATCTAAGAAGAAAAAACCACAAAGATGTCTGAAAATGCTAATAATCATACTGCTAAAAGAGAAGTTTAATTTACTGGGTGTGTTTACCAACTACTTTTCAAAGCATTTTATTTAAAGAATTATTTACTTAACTTTATTCATTATCATTATTATTATTTTTAATTTGACCAGAGAGAGAGAGAAAGGGGAACTGCGGTCAACCACGTGGAAGTCCAGCACCTCAAACACTGCACTTGCTACCCCTTCAAAGTATTTCATATGTATTTCATTTATTCCTAAAACAACTCTCTGGGATAACTACTATTATTACCTGCTTTTAAAGATCAGTACACTGGGGACCAGCAGTTGCACAATGGCTATGTAAAGTCCCACGTAGTCAACTGCAGTTCAAGTCCCAGACCCAGCGGCTTAGTACACACACTGGGTGCATGTGTGCGCATGCCTAAAATCCCAAGAGAAGTCTGGAAGAGAGGGGATTGTGGTGAGGCCATCTTCCCGGGGTGGGGTGAGGGGTGTGATTTCTCCCTTTCTGACTTTCTCTCTGTCTCTCTGGCAAGCGCATTACCTACCGCAAAACAAAACAAAACAAACAAACAAAAAAACTCTAATAGTTGCAGGAGAGGCAAGGCACAACGAAAGTACTGATGGACCAGCATGTGGTATGGATGTTAAGGTGGTTGGATCTCAATGGCCAACTGTGCAGTTGGAGTCCAGGATCTGGTGGCTTGAAAAACATGCTGGGGGACCAGCAGATAGTGTGATGGTTATGTTGCTGGACTCCCACATGGCCAACTAAGGTTCAAGTCCTGGACCTAGTGGCTTGAAAATCATGCCAGGCACGTGTACCTGCATGCCCAAAATCCTGAGGGAAAGGACTGTAGTGTGGCCATCCTCCTGGGGGGTGATTTCTTGCTTTCTGTCTCTCTGTCTTTCTGTCTCACATGCCCTATAGCCCTATAGCAAAAAATTGTCAAAAAAAAAAAAAAAAAAAAAAAAAAAGAAAGAAAGAAAGAAAGAAAGAAAGAAAAAGAAAAGAAAAAAACATGCTGGGAATGTGTGCATATGTGTCCAAAGTCCCAAGAGAGAATGGAGGAGAACAAACTGTGGCGTAACACCTCCCTCCGCCTCCAACACACACAGGGAGCAATTTCTCACTTTCCCTCTCTTCCTCTGTCTCTCTCCAGGGAATGCCCTATAGTAACTTAAAAAATTTAAAAAGGGACAACAGGTGGCATGGAAGTGAAGGAAGTAGATCTCACATGCTTGCCTTCACAGTTTGAGTCCCAGACCTGGCAGCCTGAAAAATCACACTGGGTGTGAGCATATATGTGCCCAAGATCCCAAGAAGAGAATGAAGGAAAAAGGATTGCAATGTGGCCACCCTGGGGAGTTATTTCTCGTTTTCTGACTGTCCGTCTGTCTGTCTGTCTGTCTGTCTGTCTCTCTCTCTCATGCTTGCACCCGAAAGCAAAAACAAAAACAAAAAGAAGAAGAAAAAAAAAAAGCACTGAGGAGAAGGTTAGGTAATTAAGATTTATTATGTGCCTACTGTGAGCCAGAAGTTCTACCTATGTTATCTTGTTAAAATCTCGTAATATCCCCATGAAGTGGTTGATAGCTTTGATTGATAAAAAAATAAATAAACATAGCTGCAGGAAGGTTAACTGACTTGTCTCTAATTACTTACTTACTTACTTATGGAGAGGTTTTTGCTATAGGGTGCGTGTGCTTGCCAGAAAGACAGCGAGACAGAAAGTGAGAGACCATCCCCCAGGGGCCACGCTGCAATCCTTTCTCCTCCATTTTCCTCTTGGGATCTTGGACATACCCAGCATGAGTCCCCGGGTCTGGGACTCAAATGGTGGTTTAACTATACGGAATCCAGCAACATAATTATTACGCCATCTGCTGGTCCCTAAATACCCAGTTATTAAGTAAAAGAACAAAGATTTGGACCATGGTATGTCTGATTTTAAAGCTTATGCTCTTTTCCACTATACCATGCTACCCCAAAGCAGCTTAGGTATGCCCAGGAAAGAGAGTGCAAAGTAGCTCAGGATTGTCTGTTTAATAGGCACTGCGCCACCTACGTACAGGGTTGAGCTCGCAGACTGGGGGGCACCCGTGGAGATCCTGGAACCCCCAGGGGTACTGAGGAACTATATTCTGTTCTCGGATTTTCTGAATACCAGTGTTAAGCTCTGTGGTTTACAATTTAGAAAATTTGGACATTTTCCTGTCTGTAGTCCTCTTGACAGTCACCCATTTAATAGGATGTCCCTAGAAAACAGGGTCACTAACTATATCTGCAAATTCTTTAACTATTTTTCAATAACTGGGGCTTAGTCAGTTAGACTCAATCAAAACTTTGCCTAACAGGAAGGAGGGTACTTGTTACTTAGTTGTCCTCTGCTAAAGCAAATTTATCTTACGTAAAATAATCAAAGGTGGTTCCATGAATTTTTATTTATTTTTAGATCTGGATTTTTACATTAGTTTTGGTAAATCCTTACTTTCATTCACATGGTGGTTCTTGTTTAAAGTAGCATCATAACATGGTTCTGACTTTTCAATACCGATACCCTTATGAAGCAGAACTGAAAAGCCTGTCATAAAGCAGTCAAGCCTTGTTAAACTATATTTCATTTTTCAATGACTTCCTCCTCCTAAAACAGACCAACATAAACCAAGATACCAAATAATAAGCCTATATGAAGTTTAGAATTTTATGGAACACACTGCATTTCACATGCAGGGCTTACAAAACCCTAGAGAAATTGAAAGCAGCAATTCATCTATCAAGGGACAGAAAAATTAAGTTTCTTGAACACCATTAGCTTTAGAAAGGACATTAGTTACATTCTTATCAAAGTCTTTTCTCTTTAAACATCTCTTTTAACCAAGATAGAGCATATTAGGTAAATACAGTGATGTAAGAGTCGCTGAATTTTAGTTTGCCGGTATCTTTACTGCCTTTCCTTATATTTAGTAGTACATATAAGCCTCCATCCAACAGAACAATAAATGGGAGATTCACAGAACTCTCGCCTCAGAAAAATAGACATTCTGTCTTAGAAGAGTCGATACAAATGTTATAGCCCTGTGTACAAAACTTCATTTTAGACTGGGATGAACTGGTAAATAATCACAGTAGACGTGAATAAACGGCTGCAAATATCTGCCCTTCTACTTCCACTGTACTGGACCTATAGGATAAGGAACAGTCTCCCAGGACAAAAGGAAGAAAGCATACTCCAAGCAGAAGTAACCGTCTGTACAAACGTGACTGGTACGAACAAATACTATGTAGTCAAAGATCAGCAAGTTGGGGCCAGCAGATGGTGTAGCGGTTGTCAGGCTCAACCTCTCACACGGCCAACTGCAGTTCGAGGCCTGGACCCGAAACTCATACCGGTGCATGTGCGTGCATGCCCAAGATCTCAGGAAGAAAATGGAAGAGAAAAGGACTGCTGCATGGCCATCTCCCTGGGGGGTGATTTCTCACTTTCCCTCTCAGGGTCACTGTCTCTGTCTCTCTGGCAAGTGCACACACCCTAGGGCAAAAATCTCTAAATATACCCCCTAGAAACAAAAACACTTGACACTCATGCTGGGCACATGTGAGTGTATGCCCAATATCCTGAGAGGAGAATGGAGAAGGGACTGTGGCATGGCCATCCCCCCTTGGGGGTGAGTTTTCACTTTCTCTCACTCTGGGTCTCCAGGAAGCACACACACCCATAGCAAAAATGAATAAATAAATCAGCAAATAAGTAATAGAAGAATACAGGGAGAGAGTGTGTGACCATGATCTTTTTTTTTTTTTTTTTTGGAGAGGTTTTCGCTACAGGGCGCGTGCGCTCACCAGACAGAGAGAGACATAGAGACAGAAAGCGAGAAATCACCCCCCAGGGGGGATGGTCACGCTACAATCCCTTCTCCTCCATTCTCCTCTTGGGATCCTGGGCACGCACTCACACGTGCCCAGCATGAGTTTTAAGCCACCGGGTCCGGGACGCGAACTGCGGTCGACTACTTGGGAATCCAGCGACATAGCCATTATGCTAACTGCTGTTCCCTGACCATGATCTTAACTGCCTGAGGCAGAGGGGTGGACTGCGGTGTGAAGATCCTGTTGAGGATGCCAAGCCACCAACCACTATCTTTCATCTTTCTCACGGAATAAATACTTAAAAACTACGGGGAGAATAAAATTTGGACTTAATCTTGTAGCTTTTAAGAAGCCACCGAGGACACCCAGCAGCAGTAGCACTCGTGATATGTTGCTGCTTGACGGGCTGAGGTCATGGGAGGTCCAGGTTGATTCCCAGCCCACCCAAAAATGCCAGGCATGGTGGGGTACAACTATAGTCCCAGCTACATGGGAGGCTGAGGTAGGATGATCGCAATATAGCAAAAGCCTAGCTTTAAAAAAAAATACATACACTGTTCCCACAAAAGGAAAGAAAAGTCGACGAAGCCGCTGCTACCTCTACCACTAAAGAATTAAAGCAAGGGGGTAATGCTATCAGATTTGTATAAAGGGAAAATTAGGGCTGGTTCCAGGGCCAAGTGGCTAAGGGAGCAGGATCCCACATGGCTTATGGTTTGAATCCTGGCTCTGGTGATCTGAAAAACATGCCAGGTATGTGTACCCCAAATCTCAAAAGGATGAAGAAATGGAGGAGAAAAGATTGTGGTGTGACCATACTCCACTGTGGGGATGGGAGTGTATCCCTCCCTCTCTGTCTCTCTCTGGCAAATTAAAAAAAAAAAAAGGTAAAATTAATAGATGAGAGAAATAAACTAAAGATTGAAAAAGGGTGTTCCTAAGAATAAACCCAGTAAGTATGGGGTCATTGGAAAAGTCATGACATATTTTTTCATGTTGTTCTTTTAAAAAATGTATCCTGGGACCAGCAGTTAGCGTAATGGCTATGTCGCTGGACTCCCATGTAGTCGACCGCAGTTTGAGACCTGGACCTGGTGGCTTGAACTCATGCCAGGCGCATGTGCGTGCGTGCCCAAGATCCCAAGAGGAGAATGGAGGAGAAGTGATTGCAGCGTGGCCATCACTCCTGGGGGGTGATTTCTCGCTTTCTATCTCTCTGTCTCTGTCTGTCTGGTGAGCGCATGCGCCCTATACCAAAAAAAGTCTCCAAAAAAAAAAAGGGAACTAGCAGTTAGCGTAATGGCTATGTTGCTGGATTCCCACATAGTCAACCGTGGTTCGCGTCCCGGACTCGGTGGCTTAGAACTCAAGCCGGGCGCATGTGCGTGCATGCCCAAGATCCCGAGAGGAGAATGGAGGAGAAGGGATTGCGGCATGACCATCCCCCCTGGGGGGTGATTTCTCACTTTCTGTCTCTAATGTCTCTCTGTCTGCCTGGCGAGCGCACGCGCCCTATAACGAAAATCTCTCCAAAAAAAAACAAAACAAAACAAAACAAAACAAAACAAAAAAACAGGCACTCATGCCAGCAGGTGACGTGATAGTTAAGGACTCTAGACTCTCACATGGCCGACCATAGTTCAAGTCCTGGACCTGGTGGCTTATTTTCTCACTTTCTCTCTCTTGTTCTGTCCTCTCTGGTCAAATTAAAATAAATAAATAAATAAATAAAATTATTTAAAGAAAAAACAAAAACAAAAACAGGCATTCTTGGAGCCAGCAGGTGGTGTAGTGGTTAAGGTGCTGGACTCCCACATGGCCGACCATGGTTTAAGTCCCAGACCCAGAAACTCACACTGGGTACATGTGCATGTATGCTTTAAATCCAGGGAGTAGAACGGAGAAGAAGGGACTGTGGTGTGGCCACCTCCCCAGGCGGTGATTTCTCACTTTCTCTCTGTCTCTCCAGCAAGCACATATGCCCTATAGCAAAAATCTCTCTCAAAAAAAGGGGGTACTTACTTATGTAGCATTAGTTAGTGCCCCCTCTATAGGGCAGCTTGACAAAAATGTATCAAATGTAAAATGTACATGCTCTTTTGTCCCAAATGTCCATTTCTAAAATTTATATCAAGAAGATAACAGGATGGGCCAACGGGTAGGTAATGTGTGGTGGTTGGGACGCTGGGCTACCATATGGTCTACTATGGTTCGAGGCCCAGATCTGGCAGCTTGCTTTCTCACTTTCTCTCTCTCTGCCTCTCTCTCACTCTTTCACTCTAGTGAATGCACATGCCCTCAAGCAATTTAAAAAAAAAAGCAATAAATAAATAACTCTTAAAAAATAACAGGTGCACAAAGATATATGCTTTGAGGTTGTTTTTAACAGCCAAACTAAAAAGAAAGAAAGAAAAAGGAGGAATATTTACATATGTGAAGGCTTATCATCAGAAAAGGGCCCTAGGTTATAGGAAATTGGTGGGTAGGGGAAGAGCGAGAACAGTATGGCATCTAAGCAGAAGCAGGAGGCAGGGGGAAAGGACTTTAAATCAGAACATTCATTGCATAGGTCTCTGGGCAACAAGACTGCCCAGAATGCCTGGGTGGTTCCTAAGAGCTGGGGATGGGACAGTACCCCATGACCTATACTCATAACCTAGGGTCAATCTGCATTCATTTGATTCTAGCTGCCCATGGCCAAGCAACATCTTCCAGGCATATGCAAATATGCAAAATCTTTGTTCAGAAATAAACAATCCCAAACCTCTCTCTGTGACAAGCAGAATCCTACCTGGAACACAGCCAGAAAAAGCCATGTTTTCAGCACTTCTGAGAAAACTGCGGCTGCTGCTTATCAAATTAAAATGCAAAGCAGCTCACTCCGGTGTCACTGGGAACTGTCAGAAAGGGATTATGGTTCCCACCCCAAGGATGCAGGTCAGCTAAACAATACCCATCTTCCTGGGCTGAGAAGGAGGGAGGAGGAGGAGAAAGATTAGGCCGGTTTCCAAATAGCAGTCCTGCCTGCTTGTTACCGTGGTAACCTCCTCTCCCGGAGCTGCTCGCATTTGTCTCTCTCAGCCTGACCTTCATGTTGCTCTGACAGTAGCTGAGGAGGAAAAGGTGCCCGCCTGCCAGCTAAGCACTTGAGCTGAGGGCACTGAGCAAGAAAAGGAGGCACTCAATGTCCCTCTCATTCTGGACTTTAAACTGTGACCTTGGAGAGATGAGAGTCCCGGCAGAGATTCTGGGTGGCCCTTGTCATTCCATCCTTCCTCCCCTGCTCCCAGGGCCACCTCGCTTCTCTGATAAACCCTTTCAGTGTGAGGAATCTGAGTCAGAGTCAAGTGGGAAGGTGAGAAGTCGCAGAGAAGAGAAAAAACGAGGCATGACAAGCTGAAGAATAGAGAGAGAAAATATTATCTCACAACTGCTTCAAACAACTGTCAGCATAGTGGTTAAATACAGCTTTTAGCTCGTTCCCTCTTCAGGATTCGTGCCACGTGTCAGTCGGCAGAGGCATGAGGGCAATAAGGGTGGTTTGGACAGGGTTAGGGAAGGGCTCAAATGTAACACTTGGTGCTTTTTAGTGTCTTCCAAGCCCTGGATGCACAGAATTCAATCATTTCACAGTTTCTGTGTACCCCTGGGCACGACTCCTATAATATACACCGCGTATGGAGTGGTCTTTTCATTTGAAAGAGACTGATAAATAAATACAAATTAGAAACTGCTATTAAGGGACAAACAGGACATGTGATTGGAGGACACTGTCCAGCACACCCAGCGGTGATATCTCTGAAGAGGCTGAAGGGAAACTGAGACCTGGAAGATAAGAAGATGAGGAACCATCCACAGGAAGAGCCAAGGGGTATGTGCTACATGCTGAGGGAAAAGGCAGATACAGCTGAAGGTAGGACAGAACTTGGCATATATTCCAGGTCACATTTACTTTCCTATTACTAGATAGACCCGTGGAGAAATGAGCCTGCTGATTCTAGAGGCTTAGGAAGCACAGGGAACAGGAACATTAAAAGAGCTAACCGAATGTTACTCACTCAGTTCACAAATGATTTAAGTTATCAAGATTATTGATCATGAATATATTATGGTCTGTGGACAACCTACCTATCCAATGACTGAGTCAAATAAGAGCTACAATTCTGGGGTCCATATTCTGCCCATAGCAAACATTGTCATTCCAAAGACACTACTTAGGAGATTAGGGCTAACATTCGTTAGTTCATCTTAAACAGCACTTTCAGACCCATCACAGACTGTACCTCAAACCTTTTTAAACTGATTTATGTTGGAGTAATGCATTTATAAAGGAGGTGGCAGGGTCAAATTTTAGACCCAGTTTCCTGTATAACTTTAGGCCATTCTCTTCACTTTCCCAAGCTTCAACTTTAAGAATAAAATAGTTTGATTTTACAATCTCCAAGGAGATTGTATCAGGATAATTGGGACACACATATGCATGCATGCCCCAAATCAGTAGAAAACCACAGCCAAACTGGCTTAAACAGAATGAGAATTTAGTAGCTCTCATGTAAATATCAAAGTCAAATCAGGCATGGCCTAATGTGGGGCTCAAATCATGTCATGGGGGCCCAGTTTCCATCCCTCTGTCATCTTAGTGTAGCTTTCTCTGGTCCGGCTCCACGAGCAGCCAGGCCTTCTTTTTGGATAGCAAAGCACCTGCTGTAGTTCAAGCTTGACAAATTCCTAACTCCACACCCAGTGGACAGAGAAGGGCTCCTCTCTAACCACACTAAGAATAATTCTTAGATTCATTCTGATTGGACCAGCTTTTGGAGATCAAAAGCCAATGTCCCTTAAAATCTTTTTCTTTTTAAAAAATTTGCTATAGGGCGAACCAGTAGATGGCATAATGGTTACATCTCTAGACTCCCATGTAGTCGACCACAGTTCGAGGCCTGGACTCAGCAGCTTAAAACTCATGCCAGATGCATGTGTATGTGTGACAAAAATCCCGAAAGGAGAATGGAGAAGGAATTGCGGTGTTTCCTCCCCCCCTCCTTAGGAGTGATTTCTTACTTTCTGCCTCTCTGCCTCACTGTGTCTCTCCTGAGAGCGCACATGCCCTATAGTAAAAATCTCTCTTAAAAGTTTTTTTTTTTTTTTTTTTTTTTGCTATAGATTACATGCATTTAGTAGAGAAAGACAAGGAGAGAGAGCACAAGAGGGCCATGTAGGATCTCTCTCTCTCTCTGGTGAGTGCACATATTCTATAGCAAAATTTAAAATAATAATAATAAAGTTAAATAATTCTTTAAAAATATTTCAAGAAGATGCAAAAATTAATAGCTTTAAGAGCAGGAGAGGTTTGAAGGATTTTATATTATGAACACATTAAGGATGAGGCATGGTTCTGCCTTCTGGAAAAAACGAAAGAGGGCCAGTAGGTGGTGTGGAGGTTGGTGTACTAGATCCCACATGGTCAACAACTGTGTGCTTCAAGTCTCAGGCCCAGTGATTTGAAATTCACACCAGGCACATGTGCAAGCAAGCCCAAGATCCCAGGAAGAGAATGGAGGAGAAGGGATCTTGGTGTGGCCATCCTCCCTGAGGGGTGAATTCTCACTTCTCTTATCACCCTCCCACATTCAATTGCTATATTAGTGCCAGCCTATGGCTGGCTGTTAAGGCAGCTGGATCCCACATGGCTCATTCCATCATTTGCGTCCTAGACCTGGTGGCTTGAGAAAAATACCAGATATTTGTGTATGTGTGTACCCAAAATCCTGAAAGGAGAAACAGAAGCCACTTAGTGTGACCATGCTCCATAGAGGGTGCTTTCACGTTTTCCTTCTCTCTCTCTCTTTCTCTCCAGTGAGTGCTGGTACCCTTTAGCAAATTTTTAAAAAAGAAGGAAAGAAAGAAATGTACAAAATATCTTAACTTCTGAACTTACGGTCTTTGGCCCCAAAGGATTTTTTTAAAGGTTTCTGCCATAAGGCACATGTACCTGGCAGAAAGAGATTGAGACAGAGAGAAGGAAAGTGAGAAATTACACACTGGGAGGATAGCCACTTTGCAATCCCATCTCCTCCATTTTCCTCTTGGGATTCTGGGAACACACACACATGCAACCCAGCGTGATCTTTAAACTTCTAGGTCCAGGACTTGAACCGTGGTCAGATATGTGGGAGTCTGGTGTCTTAACTATCATCTCCTGCTGGCCCCAGGATGTTTGTTTTTAACGTCTTCCTTACTACTACAACCCTGTAAATGGACATTAACAACCACTGCTCTTACGTTTACTTCAGGTCTACACGAATCTCTGGGCTCCTTTCCAGGTTTACAGTGACTACCCCAAACACATGCATGTGTGTGTGCATGTATGTGCGTATGTATATCCTATATGCTCCCCTCTCCTACATATATATATATGAACTTAGATTTATCCATAGGCAATATTCAAATAGGTCAGGCCCCCCAAATGGAATACTGAGCTGAGTCTTGGTCTCCCTTAAGCTAGGACAGCAAAATGCTAGGTATCTCAGCATACAGATTGGAAGCTGAGATTTCTAATCAGCAAGTAGCTGGCAGCCAGGAAAGACTTAGGCTCGTCAGTAAATGGGGACTGTATGCAGTATGTTGTTTTCCCCCCTCTCCAACTTTTCCTGGCAGACCAGCCCAAATTTAGCTCTGCAACTTTCTAGCAAACTAGAAAAATGTTTTGGCTTTTATCACAACCATTCTGATTAACCATACCACAGATAATTTTTTTCACCAGTTATCACTGTCACTCATCTGTGACACTTCCCTGTGAACACCATCAAGAACTTTCTAAAAAGGTAAAAATTTTCCCTGCCAAAATCTCTGTAATAAACAAACCTCTTAAGTGTTGGAGACTGTTTCCAATATGTTTTAAAAAATTAACAATTTTATTTGTAATTTTAACCTTGTAGATAAGAAAATCTCACATAAAGGAATATCCCTGAAAAGCTCCAAAGATGTGGCTTTATTTAGGAAGGAGCAGAGAAGGATTTTGGTTTAAGAATAGAGATAAGGGAAAAAAGACTTCCTCCAACAGAATAAAGGGTAAAGATAAGTAGAAAGAGATAATGATCAAGAGAAGTGGACTTTGAAGATAGTCAGCTTGAGTTCAAATACAGTCTTCACTATTGGCTGTGCAACTTTAGGAGTCATTTCATTTTAAGGCACACTTTTCCCATTAGTAAAATGAAAAGTCTAATAGCATGTATCTTACAGAGCTACTACAAGAATTAAGTGAAATCTCCTACAAAAAGCATTTAGCATATTGCCTGTCACACAGTCTGGTAAATGTTAAATGCTGCTGTTGCAGTTTCTGTTATTAAATGCCCCAGGGATCCTCCAAAGGGGTTTAATCCACTGACCTTTATCTTAGAACAAAGATTAGCCAGATATCAGCAGCTCTTTTCAAGCTAAGAACAGTTCAGGTTGGTTACTACATCGTCAATTTAAAAAATCAAATGAGTTTTTCTCCTTTTTTGGCTTTATGAGACCATCCTTAATTCAGGCTGGAACATGTACACAAGGGGCCTGCCACAGTTCTTGGACCACTTCACTCAGGGCTCCACCAAAAGAGCTAAAATGAAACTTGAAAGTGTTCATTTGAGCAAGTCAGCAACAAATGCAGCAGATCAAAGTCTGAAAATAATGTTCCAATGTGTAGTGAAAATACCTGCCTATTTGGGTAATTTGAAACATTGTCTCTGTCAGTACCATTAAGGCTAAGAAAGAGGTTGCTGGGCTAGCTGCTGGAGTAGGTTAGGCAGGAACCTGGCAGTTTGTATGCATGCCCAAAATCTCAAGAGAATGGAGGAGAAGGGATTATGACGTGGTCATTCCCTCGCGGTGGGGGGGTGCTTTCTCACGCCCTTTCTCTTCCTCTCTGCTCTGGTAAATACATGCGTTGTGTAACAAATTACTTTTTAAATTTATTTTTTAAGATTTCATATTTCATTTATTCATTCATCTTTAATTTTGACAAAACAGTGAGAGAAAATGAGAAAGCAAGCCACCAGGTCCAGGACTCGAACTGTGGTCGGTCATGTGGGAGTGTCCAGAGCCTTAACCACCATGCCACTTGCTGGTCTCACAATTTTTTTAAAACAAAACAAAAAAAATAAGTTGTCATAATCTCCACTATTCTCCACATTCTTCCCCTTCTTATAGAATCGCATAATCCAAGAGTACAGTCTCCCCAAGCTGATAAAACTGGTCAGCAGGTGACAAGTTGGTAATAATCCTATAATTCTCTAAGGAGTTGGAGAAAGCACTTAATCTCCACTTTAATGAGGCATTTGGCTAATCACTTGTCTAAGAAGGAACCTTTAGAAAAACAAATGGGTGGGACAGCTTCTAATAAGGGAGAATGCCTACAGCGAAAACCCTTTAGCTGTCTTTAGGAAGATCTGGGAGGTCTCTCAATCCACTGCTTTCTTTTCCTCTGTAACAAGCAGACCTGCACTTTGCAAAGGAAGCTTCCTGGGCTTCTATAAATTACAGTTTCCTAGCACCCTCAAGATTTCTAGTCACCAGCTGCAGTCACTTAAGCTCTCCTGGCCTCATTTTCCTATGAGATTAATAAAATGTCAGGATTTTATTCCCTCTTCTAAATTCTTATCTTGTCTAAACCCAAACTGGTATGACTGTCAGGGGGCAGCTATCCTTAATACCACCACCATCATCTTGAACTTTATTACAAGTGTAACCATAAAAATGGGAACTTCTACATTTAGACGAGCATTTTTAGTACAAAAATAAAACACTGCCAACCAGGAATCTCTTCAAAATGATGTGCATGAGATAAAGGCAGCACCTAAACCCAAGGCTCTGGACCGACATCAGGCTTAGAGTAGAAGCATGACAGGTACTGGAAAAACCAGTTTCTGAGCTCCACAGATATATGTGTATTTCAATATAACAAGTGGTGAAACGGTTCAAATGTATGTATTCTGCAAAGAGATATCCTCTTTCGACATAACGTATTAAAATGGCCTATCTTAGTATCATTTTTGCATCTCTACTGTCCCAGCGTCTAGTTCTAAAGATTCTCTTTTCTTTATAGGTTTTGTTCAGAAGAAAGTCTAGATTTTTAGCCCCAGAGCTGAATCAGTGATTGAATAAAGGAGTGAAAAAACAAGCACACACGTGCAAGAACACACAAAGAAACCCTAAGTCACAACTGCAAGAATGGAAGGAGATACTGTTATATAACAGAAATACTACTTTTGAATTTTTAACAAATAATGCTTTGAAATTTCATTGTTTCTAATTCTATTGGCCTAAACAGAAACTTCCAGAAGTTTCATGTGATGACAATAGACGCAATGCAGATATGCTTATTCTCCCTCATACTAAGGTTTTGGCTAACTGCACGTCAAATAATTTCTTTTCTAATCTCTCACAGAAAGAGAAAAAAAGTTACATTTCAAGAAGTTCTTCTTTCCTTACATACAGTATTGCAAGCCATGTGGCAAAGTACCAACTCATTTCATTCCCATCCTAGACCAGACTTTCCATTCAAGGGAAGAGTCTATATTTACAGACATTTAGAGGGATTCTCAGTACACTGTCCTAGATTCACATCACTCAGAAGCAGCTATACTTTGTATTTCATAAACTTGAGGGTAAGCCCAGAGAATTTTTATACTCCTGTACCTACGTTGCTTTTTGGGTTTGTTTCTTTTAGAGAAGTTGGGTAAGAAAAGAAAAATAAAGACTTAGTATGCAACATACTGATAAGTGCTCACATTGTTCTTAACTGTATTATTGGACATATTTAAGGTAATACTATGCACTCCCCATACTGGCAAAAATCAGGTGACAGTAGCAAGTACCAGTGAAGAAAAGCCCTTGGAAGCATAAACTGGTGCAACCACTCTCATAAACTAGCCTCACCTCATAAAGAGAAACCCTTGTACATGTGTACTAGGAAACATGAACAGGTTCACAGCAGCAATGCTGTAACAAGGCTGGGCAGACCCCAGATGTCCCTCTGTAGATCAAACGATACATACTGTCATATATTCATAGAGTGGGACATTAAAAACAGCGATGACGTGGACAAGAGAAAAGGAAGTCACACACAGATGTATAAAGAACGAAATCAGGTAAAATTAAGAAAAATAACTCAGAGACACAGATGAATGGAAAACTCTAAAGAAGTGACAGGATTTTCCCTCTAACCTCTTAGGACACTGACGTGGACACATGACTGAGAGTTCAACAACTTGGTGGATGGCAAGATCTGTCTCAGAGAATTATGGGGTTGCTAATTCCTTCGAATGCTTTAAATGATGAAATAACTTTTCACAAAATAATTATTTATTTTTAAATTCCATTTGTTATCATCATTTTTTAATTTGACCAGAGACAGAGACAGAAAAAAAAGGGAAAGTGAGAAAGCAAGCTGCCAGGTCCGGGACTTGAACCACGGTTGACCACGTGGGAATCCAGCACCTTTAACCACTATGCCATCTGCCAGTTCCTAATTATGAAATAATTTTTAAGCCTTTGCCATTTAAGTTAAATTATATCATTCTCTATTTTGCAGAGTAGCATCTCCTAACATAATGAATAGCAAAGCATTTTCCTTCTGAAACCTTTTCTAGAAAGCAACAGATTTAAGTAAAAAAAAGTACACACACACACACACACACACACACACATATATATAGAGAGAGAGAGGAAGAAAATTATTGTCAGGGCCAGTAGGTGTGGTGTGGTTAAGGGCACTACACTCCCACATGGCCAACTGAGGTTCAAGTCCTGGACCTGGCGGTTTATTTTCTAACTTTCCCCCTCTCCTTCTCTCTCTCAGTCTGTCTCTCTCTGGTCAAATTAAGATAAATAATAAAGTTAAATAAAATAATTCTATCAAAAGAAAAAAAGGAAAATGTATAAAGAAAGGAAATTATTGTCTTAAAAACTAACATCACAGGACCAGCAGTCAGTGTAATGGTATTTCAATATAACAAGTGGTGAAACGGTTCAAATGTATGTATTCTGCAAAGAGATATCCTCTTTCGACATAACGTATTAAAATGGCCTATCTTAGTATCATTTTTGCATCTCTACTGTCCCAGCGTCTAGTTCTAAAGATTCTCTTTTCTTTATAGGTTTTGTTCAGAAGAAAGTCTAGATTTTTAGCCCCAGAGCTGAATCAGTGATTGAATAAAGGAGTGAAAAAACAAGCACACACGTGCAAGAACACACAAAGAAACCCTAAGTCACAACTGCAAGAATGGAAGGAGATACTGTTATATAACAGAAATACTACTTTTGAATTTTTAACAAATAATGCTTTGAAATTTCATTGTTTCTAATTCTATTGGCCTAAACAGAAACTTCCAGAAGTTTCATGTGATGACAATAGACGCAATGCAGATATGCTTATTCTCCCTCATACTAAGGTTTTGGCTAACTGCACGTCAAATAATTTCTTTTCTAATCTCTCACAGAAAGAGAAAAAAAGTTACATTTCAAGAAGTTCTTCTTTCCTTACATACAGTATTGCAAGCCATGTGGCAAAGTACCAACTCATTTCATTCCCATCCTAGACCAGACTTTCCATTCAAGGGAAGAGTCTATATTTACAGACATTTAGAGGGATTCTCAGTACACTGTCCTAGATTCACATCACTCAGAAGCAGCTATACTTTGTATTTCATAAACTTGAGGGTAAGCCCAGAGAATTTTTATACTCCTGTACCTACGTTGCTTTTTGGGTTTGTTTCTTTTAGAGAAGTTGGGTAAGAAAAGAAAAATAAAGACTTAGTATGCAACATACTGATAAGTGCTCACATTGTTCTTAACTGTATTATTGGACATATTTAAGGTAATACTATGCACTCCCCATACTGGCAAAAATCAGGTGACAGTAGCAAGTACCAGTGAAGAAAAGCCCTTGGAAGCATAAACTGGTGCAACCACTCTCATAAACTAGCCTCACCTCATAAAGAGAAACCCTTGTACATGTGTACTAGGAAACATGAACAGGTTCACAGCAGCAATGCTGTAACAAGGCTGGGCAGACCCCAGATGTCCCTCTGTAGATCAAACGATACATACTGTCATATATTCATAGAGTGGGACATTAAAAACAGCGATGACGTGGACAAGAGAAAAGGAAGTCACACACAGATGTATAAAGAACGAAATCAGGTAAAATTAAGAAAAATAACTCAGAGACACAGATGAATGGAAAACTCTAAAGAAGTGACAGGATTTTCCCTCTAACCTCTTAGGACACTGACGTGGACACATGACTGAGAGTTCAACAACTTGGTGGATGGCAAGATCTGTCTCAGAGAATTATGGGGTTGCTAATTCCTTCGAATGCTTTAAATGATGAAATAACTTTTCACAAAATAATTATTTATTTTTAAATTCCATTTGTTATCATCATTTTTTAATTTGACCAGAGACAGAGACAGAAAAAAAAGGGAAAGTGAGAAAGCAAGCTGCCAGGTCCGGGACTTGAACCACGGTTGACCACGTGGGAATCCAGCACCTTTAACCACTATGCCATCTGCCAGTTCCTAATTATGAAATAATTTTTAAGCCTTTGCCATTTAAGTTAAATTATATCATTCTCTATTTTGCAGAGTAGCATCTCCTAACATAATGAATAGCAAAGCATTTTCCTTCTGAAACCTTTTCTAGAAAGCAACAGATTTAAGTAAAAAAAAGTACACACACACACACACACACACACACACATATATATAGAGAGAGAGAGGAAGAAAATTATTGTCAGGGCCAGTAGGCGGTGTGGTGGTTAAGGGCACTACACTCCCACATGGCCAACTGAGGTTCAAGTCCTGGACCTGGCGGTTTATTTTCTAACTTTCCCCCTCTCCTTCTCTCTCTCAGTCTGTCTCTCTCTGGTCAAATTAAGATAAATAATAAAGTTAAATAAAATAATTCTATCAAAAGAAAAAAAGGAAAATGTATAAAGAAAGGAAATTATTGTCTTAAAAACTAACATCACAGGACCAGCAGTCAGTGTAATGGTTATGTCGTTGGACTCTCACATAGTTGACCGCAGCTCAGGTATTAGACCTGGAGGCTTAAAATTTACGCTGGGCACATGTGCGTGTATGCCCAAAATCATGAGAGAAGAATGGAGAAGGGACTGGGGCATGGCCATTCCCCCCAGGGGGTGATTTATTTATTTATTTATTTTTGGAGAGGCTTTCGCTATAGGGCGCGTGCGCTCGCCAGACAGACAGAGAGAGAGACACAGAGACAGAAAGCGAGAAATCACCCCCCAGGGGGAATGGTCACACCGCAATCCCTTCTCCTCCATTCTCCTCTCGGGATCTTGGGCACGCATGCACACGTGCCCGGCATGAGTTTTAAGCCACCGGGTCCGGGACGTGAACCGCGGTCGACTACGTGGGAGTCCAGCGACATAGCCATTATGCTAACTGCTGGTTCCCCCTGGGGGGGTGATTTCTTGCTTTCTGTCTCTGGCTCTCCAGTGAGCACATGTGCCCTAGAGCAAAAAATTTCTCTTAAAAAACAACAACAATAACAAAAAAGTATCACTGTTCTAGAGATAAAAAGAAGATCCATAGATTGCCATATTGCAGCTGCCCCCCCTGCCTATAAAATATGAGGAAGGTGAAAATCAGAGACGACTAATGAAAATGCATAACTGGTTGGTCTAATAAACTCAAGAACCATATTTTGTTTCACTGAATTCAAGATTTTCAGTCTTTAGTTTCATTTCAATACTGTAATAGTCATCATTCTATGTAGCATTCCTTTAAGGGTCACAGTGGAAAATCTTGAGACACTTATCACTAGTTCAAGTTATTCCTTTTCTTCTTTCTCCTTCCTTCCTCTTTGTTAGGCCAACCTCACAGTTAAGAAATCGAAGACTGTGAGGAGTAGCAGAATTAGGTACAACACAAAGAGGACAATCAGTGCCCCTCCATATGATCTCTGAATCTATTGTCTTCTCGGGGCACTAACTTTAACTTCTCTTTGAAAATTTAACCTGCTCACCGGTAATTTGACTTTTGTATATCATATCAATTAAAAATATAGACTTCAGCCTTCTTCTCTGTGGGTCACTGTTTATGGGACAAGAATTTAGCACTCAAAGTGCTGATATAATTCAGTCATGCCTGAATCTGCTGAGTATGGTCGGCAAAGGTTTCCCTGAGACCAAAAGTAAAATGGACATTAACTAAGGTTACTGAGCACCTAATTAGGTTTGACACTGGAAACTAGTCCAAAAAGATTTAGAAAGAAACTAATTTATTAGTAAATTCAAAGGGAATACACAGGAATATTTGCCCCCAAAATGGGTAACTTAACCCAGTAAAAACCATTCATAATTTGCAGAACTAAAAAAAAAAAATAAAGCCTGGGGCCAGCAGGTGGCATGATGGATAAAGGTGCTGGATTCCCACATGGCCAACTGTGCAGTTCGAGTCCTGGACCTGGCAGCTTGTTTTCTTGCTTTTCCTTTCTCTCTCTCTCTCTGGTCAAATTAAAAAAGAAAGAAAGAAAAAAAAGAATTAATTAAATAATTAAAAAATAAAGCCTAATCTACACATCAGATTAAAATTATTAGCTAAAGACAAGAACATACACACCCAGGTAGCAGCCCATTATGAATCAGAGACGGTGCCTTTGTGAATTAGAGAAGGTGCCGTCCTCTGGCCTTACCAGGTTCAAGCCATTGTGAGCAAGCTCAGATTTATTCCAATCACCATTCACACCTGTACAACTGAGGGTGGCTGGACTTGCACTACTTACAGGTTTTTCTCTTTTTTTCCCAAGACCTTCTTAAAATGAAACCAAATAAACAGAAAACAGGCATAAATCCTTGAGGACAGAAGGAACAAGAGAAGAGAATGGCAGATAAGAGATGTGAAAAACATTCTGGGAACTGGAAAGCAGATGCACGAATGTTAACCTGGCAGACCAAAGGAGACTGGAAAACAAGACTATAAGAGATGAGTAGAGGTGAAAGTGAAAGAATTGTTAGCAAACATTCAAAACCCAGGAAAAGCTCAGCAATTAGCAGCATCAGTTACTCTGAAAAGAGAGGAGGGCTCAAAATAGAAAGACTGCTTGCTCAAGGTCTCTGTAAGCTAAAGGCAGATCTCTAATCATCTCCATTAACCCAGGCTGCCTCCCATTACTTCTCTATCCCTCATCCCCGTGACGCTAGAAGTCTGAGGTAAGCCATTACTCTGAATTGGGCACTCATCGTTACCACACGACTGAAAATGGGGATAAACGACAACACTGGGAGCAACAGTGAAACACAAGCCCCCTTCCCCCCACTGGACTCTGAAAACGGAGGTAAAATATTGGTTGATTCTTCTGAGGGAAAATTTGACTTGCTCAAGACAAAAGACCTATAGATGCTGGCGAGTGGGTAATCCCACTAAATAATCAGTCACCACCGGCAGTAAGGGCCACCGTATGAATAGCCCTACCAATGAAAACAAAACTTGACAACTGGAAAACAGTGTCTCACTTTTAAGGATAAGAGAATAATCAGGAATGATGAGGATTGACCTTGTGGAAGAGTAGTTAAGGGAGTCAGAGCTCACTTGACCAACCATGTGACTCAAGTCCTGGATCTGGTGGCTTGAAAATCACATTGGGCTGTATGCATGCATGCCCAAAACCCAGAGCGGAAAACAGAAAGGGATTGTCGTGTGGCAATCCCCCTTGGAAAATGATTTCTCACGTTCTGTCTCCTTGGCAAGCACATGCTCCCTATGGCTAAAATCTCTCTTAAAAAAAAAAAAAGAAAAAGGAAAGCATGCCAGTGTGTGTGCCTATATGCCTCAAATCCCAACAGGGTGGAAAAATGAAGAAGGGAAGAAGGGATAGTGGCATGGCCGTGCCCCATTAGGGAGAGCTTTCTCCCTCTCTCTTTCTGGCAACCCCATGGACTCTGGCAAATTAACCAAAAAAAAAAAAAAAAAGAGAGAGAGAGATTTGATAAAACTCTCTAATATGCATCTAATTAACATGATTTTAAATTAATCAAAGCATAATAAACCTGTAACAATAGAGAGCATGTAGGGAACAGAAATGAAAAAATATTAAACAAGGAAAACCTATCGTACCGAACAGATGATATTGCATCAATAAATAAGAACAAGAGTTATGAAGAAACAGAGAATCAAGACAGTGTGGAAATTAAAAATTACAACAGAAAAACAGAAAAGCATAACGGGAAGTTGAGGGGAGTTGAGAAAATCTCCAAAAAAAAAAAAAAGACAAAGAGATACAAAATGGGAAAAAAACAAAAAGTTGAGAAGAGCATTAGAATAGGCTGACAGCAGGGTCAGCAGGTGGCGTGGTGAAGGCACTGGACTCTCAAATGGTCAACAGAGGTTGGAGTCCCAGACCTGGCATGATTTCTCACTTTCCCCTTTTCTGTCTCAGTCTCTTTCCAGTGACACACATGATGGGACCAGCAGTTAGCGTAATGGCAATGTTGCTGGACTCCCATGTAGTCGACCAAGTCCTGGATCCGGTGGCTTAAACTCATACCGGGTGCGTCTGCGTGCGTGCTCAAGATCCCGAGAGGAGAATGGAGGAGAAGGGATTGTAGCATGGCCATCCCCCCCGGGGGGTGTGTGTGTGATTTCTCGCTTTCTGTCTCTCTGTCTCTCTCTGTCTTTCTGGCGAGCGCACAAGCCCTATAGCAAAAACCTCTCCAAAAAAAAAAAATTCATGCCAGAGGCCAGCAGATGGCATGGTGGTTATGGTGCTGGACTCCCATATGGCTGACTACAGTTTAAGTCCCAGACTAGGCCATTAGCTTACTCACTTTTCCTCTCTGTTTCTCTCTGGTGAGCACATGTGCCCTGTAGCAAATTAAAAAGATAACGGTAATAAAAAAAATCAAATAAATCATTCTTCCTTAAAAAAAAAAACAAAAAAAAAACTCACACCAGGCATGTGTCTCTGTGCATGCCCAAAATGTCAAGGGGAGAATGGAGAAGGAATTGTGGTACAGCCATCTCCCTCCCTTTCCCCCCCAGGGGAGGGGGAAGGTGGGGAGGTAGGATAATTTCTCGCTTTCTATCTCTATGGCGGGTACACACGCCCTATACCAAAAATCTCTATAAAAAAAGAAAGGATAGCAGGAA
>NW_006159521.1:885843-906711 GCF_000334495.1 Tupaia belangeri chinensis
ATGGCAATATCATATCATGTGAACTATGTAAGTAAAGACCAGAGGAAACCACTAAGAGACTTAAAAACAGTTGCCTCTGGAGGGCAAGAATCAAGAGCAAGGAGAGGGAGAATATGACCAATAGAACGTGAACCGTTCTATCATAGACCAACCTGTACTTTAAAGACTATATACAGGGACCAGCGGTTAGTGTACTGGCTATGTTGCTGGACTCCCATGTAGTCGACTGTGGTTAGTGTCCCAGACCCGGTGGCTTAAAACTCACGCCGGGTGCGTGTGCATGCGTGCCCAGGATCCCGAGAGGAGAATGGAGGAGAAGGGATTGTGGCATGGCCATCCCCTCCTGGGGGGTGATTTCTCACTTTCTGTCTCTCTATCTCTCTCTGTCTGGCGAGCGCACGCGCCCTTTAGCAAAAACCTCTAAAAAAAAAAAAAAACTATATACAAGAACTAATTTAATAAACAAATAGCTCGAGATAGTGAGCCAAATTAAATAACCTGCATTAAAGTCTTTAATCAACAGCAAGATAACCCTTTTGGAAAGATATATAAATTAATCATTTCAAAATTATTCGTCAAGAGATCCCATAGGACGCACCATTCAAATTAATGTGAGTGACCGCTATAAATACATATATGAGTTTGGATGTTAAAACTTGATTGATAAAATCAAGTTCTTCATTAGATTAATTTGATGATTACTTGCTGAGGGCATGATAAAATTCATGTTGTTAAGCTAATTTCTGGAACTGTGCTATTTTATTCCCAGTTTCGTTTTCTTAGGGAAATAAGCCCCCAAAATCTAACATCCAAATAGAAAAAGGAGTTAAATCATCTCTCTTCATAAATGACATTTTCTATACAGAAAGCCGTAAAGATTTCAACCAAAAACTGTAAGAACTAATGGTGTACTGGTTAAAGAAGCCAGATCTCACATGGCTGACTGCGGTTTAAACCTGGCCCCTACAATTTGAAAACTATGCTAGGTGCAATGCCAGCAGGTGGCATGGTGGTTAAGGCACTGGACACCCATATGGCTGACTGTGGTTTAAGTCTGGACCTGGTGCCTGGCTTTCTCACTTTCTCTCTAGTCAAATTTTAAAAATAATAAATAAAATAATTCTTTTTAAAAAATTAATTATCATTAATAAATTTATTATTATTATAAATACATTTATCTATTTGTTTATTTATTTTTAATTTGACCAGAGAGGGACAGAGTGAGAGAGAGAGAGAGGGAAAATGAGGAAGCAAACCGCCAGCTCTGGGACTTGAACCATGGTCAGTCATGTGGGAGTCCAGTTCCCTTAACCACCACAACACCTATTGGCCCCAAATAAAATAATTATTAAAAACAAAAAGAAAATATGCTGGGCACATGCGCACATGTACCCCAAACCCTGCCAGGACAGAGAAATGGAAAAGAAAGAACTGTGTAATGACCACACTCCACTGGCATTGCTTTCTTCTTTTTCCCTTTATCTCTCTCTGGTGAATGCATACAATTAAAAAAATAATGATAATGCATTTAGACCCTGCTTGGTGTGCAGCTGTTAGGACACTGGTCTCTGATGCTGGAGTCACATGGCTGACCAGGGTTAATGTCGCCAGTTGGCCTGAAACATGCCAGGTGTGCAGTGTACACCTGTGATCCCAACTGGTTAGAGGGCTGGGGAAAGGTCATAATATGCTGAGACCCTCTGGGGGTTGCCTAAAATTCTCTCACATATATTCTATCAGGCTCAGTCTTGTGTACTCTCATGCATTCTCTCTTGCTCATGAAATAAATTATAACTTTTAAAAATACCAATAACTGGGCCACTAGATGGCATAGCAGTTATGTTGCTAGACTCCCACATGGCCAACTGTGGTTCGAGTCCCTGAGCCAGTGCTTGAAACTCATGCTGGGCACATGTGCGTGTGTGCCCAAGATCCTGGAAGGAGAATGGCGGAGAAGGGAGAAGGGTGTGGCCATCCCCCTCCTCACCCTGAGGTGATTTCTTATTTTCCCTGTCTCTGTCTCTGTCTCTGGTGAGTGCATGTGTGCATGTGTGCACTCTAAGGAAAAAAAAACAAAACCTCTTAAGTAAAAAAAAAAAAGAAGTAAATTTAGGGCCAGCCATAGCCTGATAGTTCAGCACCTGGATCAACAAAGCTGACCAGGTAGTTTGATTCCCACACCCGGCAGGTTGAAAAACATGCCAAGGGTAAGCTGGTGGCATGGTAGTTAAAGTGGCTGGATCCCACATGGCTGATTTCATAGATCAAGTCTGGGACCCAGTGGCTTGAACAAACACCAAATACATGTCCATGTATGCCCAAAATCTCAACAGGAGAATGGAAAAGAAGGGACTGCAGCATGACCATCTCTCCTGGGAAGTGCTTTCTCAATTTCTCTCTCACTCTCTGGCAAGTGCACATACCCTATAGCAAAATTGGAAAAGAAAAAAAGAAAGAGAGAAACTGGAAAAGACACAGTAAGTGGAAAGATACCCTATGTTCATAGATCGAAAGAATTCATAATGTCCATAAGCCCAAAGCAATCTATATATTGAATGCGATTTCTACTGACAGTCCAATGGTATTTGTCATCATAATAGAAAAAAAAATCCTAAAAATTCATTAAAAAAACCATAAATGAGAAATGTAATCTTGAGCAAAAACAACATAGCTGGAAACACCACATCATCTAATTTCTAAATTCACTACGAAACGATAGTAATCTAAACAGCATGGTACTGACATAAAAACAGACATTTAGACTAATGGAACAATAGAGAGCCCAGAAATAAATCAAAACATTTACAGTCAACTGATCTTTGACAAAGATGCCAAGAATATACAATGGAGAAAGAATAATCTTCAGTGAATGGTGCTGGGAAAACTGTATACCCACATGCAGAAGAATTAAATTAAACCCTTTTATCATCCCACATACAAAAGTTAACTCAAAATGGATTAAAGACCTAAATGTAAGGGCTAAAGCTGCAGAATTATTCTAAGAAAACATAGGGGAAAGATTTTATTGTTTTGGAGAGTTTTTTTTTTTTAATTATTTATTATTATTATTGTTAATAGCATTTTTCACATGAGTTTTGCCAGAGAAAGATGGGAAAAGAGAGAGAGAGGGAGGGAGAATAAGAAAGCAAGCCACCAGGTACAAGACTCAAACTATGGCCGCCCATGTGGGAATTCCAGCACCTTAATCACCATACCACCTGCTGGCCCCTTTGGAGAGGTCTGCTATAGGGCGCGAGCACTAGCCAGAAAGACAGAGAGAGGCAGAGAGACAAAAAGCAAGAAATCACCCCCCAGGGGAGATGGCCATTCTACAATCCCTTCTTCCCCATTCTCTTCTCGGGATCTTGGGCATGCACGCACACACGCCCAGTGTGAGTATAAGCCACTGGATCTGGGACTCGAACCACAGTCGACTACATGGGAGTCCAGCGACATAGTCATTATGCCAACTGCTGGTTCCAGGGGAAAGACTTTTTGATACTGGTCTTGGCAAAGAATTTTGGTATTATGACCCCCAAAACAGCCAATAAAGTCAAAAGTAGACAAAGAAGACTGTATCAAATGAAAAAGCTTATGCACAGTAAATGCAACCACAGAGTGAAGAGAAACCTATCGAACAGGAGAAAATATTTGCAAACCACACATCTGATAAGGAGTTAACATCCAAAATATTATATATCAGAAACTCAATACAAAGAAAACAAACAACCCCGTAAGAAATAATGCAAAGGACCTGAAAAAACATTTCTCAAAAGAAGACACACAAATGGCCACCATGCATAAGAAAAAATGTTTAACCTCACAAATCATCAAGGAAATGCAAACCAAAACTACAATGAGACATCACTTTACATCTGTTAGGATGGCTATTCTTTTTTTTTTTTTGAGAGTTATTTTTGCTATAGGATGGGTGTGCTCATTGGAGAGGCAGGGACAGAAGCGAGAAATCACCCCTCTCGGGGTTGGGAGATGCCACACCACAATCCCTTCTCCTCCAGTCTCCTCTTGGCTTACTGGGCACGCATGCACAAGCACCTGGAGTGAATTTGAAGCTGCCTGATCCAGGACTCAAACTGCAGTTGACAACGTGGTAGTCCAGTGACTTAACCATATGCCATCTGCTGGTCTCAGGATGGCTATATTTAAAAAAAAGATATTTGTTTATTTATTTAATTCCATTTGTTATTATTATTATTATTATTATTACTATTATTATTTGACCTGAGAGAGAAAGAGAGAAAGAAAGGGAAAGTGAGAAAGCAATCTGCCAGGGACTCAAACTATGGTTGGCCATGTGGGAATCCAGCACCTTTAACCACCACACCACCTGCAGGCCCCATGATGGCTACTCTTAAAAAGACAAAAGATGGGACCAGCGGGTGGCATGGTGGTTGAGGCGCTGGACATTCCCACATGGCTGACCATGGTTCGAGTCCTGAACCTAGTGGCTTGCTTTCTTACTTGCTCTCTCTCTCTGTGAGTCTCTCTCTGGTCAAGTTAAAATAAATGAATGAATAAATAAAATAAAATAATTCTTAAAAAAGAAAAAAAGACAAGAGATAAGCATTGGCAAAGCTTTAGGGGAAAGAAAACTCCTTTACGATGTTTACGGTAATGTAAATTATTACAGTCATCATGGAAAGTTCCTTAAAAAATTAAAAACAGAACTGCCATATAATCCAGCTCTTCCAACTATGGGTATATATTCAAAGAAACTGAAATCAATGTCAAAGAAATAGCTAAACAATCATGTCATTTCAGCATTATTCACAATATCCAAGATATGAAATCAACCCAAACATCCATCAACGGATGAATGAATAAAGAAAATGTACTATATAAAATACAATGAAATACCATTCACTCTGCTTTAAAGAAAAAAATGTTATAGGAAACATGAACTCACCAGAAAGAAACAGAGACAGAAAGTGAGAAAGCGCCCCCCTGGGGAGATAACCACACTGCAATCCCTTTTCCACCATTCTTTTCTTGGGATTTTGGGCACGCATGCACACATGCCCAGCATTATTTTTTGAGCCACCAGTGCTGGGACTCAAATCATGAAACTGGCCATGTAGGATCCAGCGTCCTTAATCACCATGCCACCAGCCGGTACATACTCTTAACTCTTAAAAAGAAAGAAATCTTCTCATTTGTGACATGAATGAACCTGGAGAACATTATGCTAAATGAAACAAGCCAAGCATTGGGACCAGCAGATGGCGTAATGGTTACGTCGCTGGACTCCCACGTAGTTGTTTGAGTTACGGACCTGGTGGCTTAAAACTCATGCAGGGCAAGTGTGTGTGTGTGTGTGTGTGTGTGTGTGTGTGTGTGCGTGCGTGCCCAGGATCCTGAGAAGAGAATGGAGGAGAAGGGATTGCAGCATGGCCATCCCCTCCAGGGGGTGATTTTTCGCTTTTTCTGTCTCTCTCTGTCTGTCCAGCAAGCACATATGCCCTACAGGAAAAATCTCTTCCCAAAGAAATTAAGAAAGAAAGAACCTAAGCATAGAAAGATAAACATCACATGACCTCACTTATAGGTAGAATCTTAAAAAGAATTCGTAAAAGCAGAGTAGGATGGTGATTACCAGGGACTGGGAAGATACTGGTCCAAGGACATAAAATCCCAATTAGACAAGGGAAATAAGTTAAGATCTACTATACAACACGGTTATTATAGCATCAGCCCTATTATCTAGTGGTTAGGGATCTCAATCACACATGGCTGACCATGATTCAAATCTTGGCCTCAATAGCTTGAAAAGCATGCTAAGCACATATGAGTGCATGTCCCCAATCCCAGCAGGATAGAGAAATGGAGAAGGAATTGCATCTTGACCCTGTCTCACTGGGGTGGAGAAGAGGTGTGCTTTCTTCCCCTCTTGCTCTCTGTTTCTGGCAAGTGCACACGCTTTCTGGAAATTAAAAACCAAAAACCAAAATTATAACATATACTTGAAAATAGTTTAGAAAATAGATTTTAAATGTTCTCACCACGAGGCCAGCAAGTGGCATGGTTAGGATGCCAGACTCCCATGTGACTGACCGCATTTCGAGTCCTGGACCTGGAGGCTTGCTTTCTCATTCCTTTCTCCACACCCTGTGTCTCCCTCTGGTGAGTGAACATGGCCTACAGCCAATTTAAAAAATAATAAAATAATAATAAATAAAGTAAAATAATTCTTTAAAAAATTAAAAAAATAAATGTTCTTACTATAAAAAAAAGATCAGTGAGAATAATGGATATGTTAATATTACTTAGCCATTTCAGAACCTGTAAGTTGAGCATCTCTATCTGAAAATTTGAAATCCAAAATCCAAAACAGTTCTGGATAAGCGTTTTGGACAAGAGATACTCAACTTTATATATACATATATATGTGTGTGTGTGTGTGTGTGTATCCTGTTATTTACCATAAAACATACAATTTTTGCTAATGAAAAAGTAACCTAAATACCATTAGAGGATACGAAATTAAGTACTTTGAAACCTTCAACATTAAAAGCTTCCCTTCTATTATTTTTAGTTTCCTGAGTAGACTGAAGCACATAAGGCAATTAAGGCACTCACCTAGATGCAAAACTTGAGGGGGCACAAAATATTCCATAATTAAGATAATTAGTATCTGTGCTCATTTTGGCTAAACATATACCAAAACCAGAACAATTCAGACAAGACAGTAATAACTTAATCTAATACTTTTTTTATTTTAATTTTTTGCTACAAGGTGCATGCACTTGCCAGACACAGACAGGAGTAGGGTGGGGATGGTGAGAAAGCAACCACCAGAAGGTATGACCACACTGCAGTCCCTTCCCCATTCTCTCCTCGGAACCTTGGGCATGCATGCACACAAGCCCAGGATATCTTTCAAGTCACGGGGTCCAGAATGCCAACTGCATAATTGGCCATATGGGATCCAGCAGCCTTAACCTCCACATCATTTGCTGGTTATTAATGGAGTACTTTTAAAATAAAAATTTAATGCAAAAACCCACAATAAACAAATTACCAGACTTAAAGACTGGGAGGCCAAGAGGTGGCGTGATAGTTAAGGTGTTGAATTCCCACATGGGAGATCGCTATTTGGGTCTGAAACCTGTTTGGGTCCTGGACCTGATAGCTTCCTTTCTCATTCTCTTTTTCTCTGTCTCTCTCTGGTGGGCATATGTACCTATAACAAATTTAAAAAAATAAAATAAGGGGCCAGCAGACGGCATAGTGGTTATGTCGCTGGACTCCCACATTGACAACTGCAGTTCGAGTCTCAGACCCTGTGTCCTGAAAATCATGCTGGGTGTGTGTACATGCATACCCAAGATACCCAAGAATGGAGAAGAAAGAATTACTGTGTGGCTATCCACCCTGGGGAGTGATTTCTTGCTTTCTGTCTGTCTTTGTCTCTCCAGTGAGTGCACAAGCCCTATAGCAAAAAATCTCTCTTAAATCTCTCTTAAAAAAAAAAAAAGATAAGAATATCTTGGCTAAGTAATATTGAGGAAGCTAATGTGATGGGAAAAGAGAGGCAGAGAAGAGAGTAATGAGGTCTGAATGGAAATAGGGGTTAGATGATATAAGTGAATGCAAGGAGTTCGGGTTTTTCTGAATGATACAGTAAGCTACTACAAAGTTTTAAGTAAAGGAATGGACTAATCTGATATGCTTTAAAGGACTACTCTTGGGGCCAGATAGCAGTACAGTGGTAATGCAACAGGACCCAGAGGGGAACATCTTTGGTTCATGTCCTCAGACTTTCCTGAGTATGCTGGGTGTGCACATGCCCATGATCTGGGCTGAATGAGGCTCGTATGTATTACAGCATGAAGACCCTGCTGGGGGTACTCCCCCTCTGCCTGCAACTCTCTTGTACATGGAAGGAACAAAACAAACAAACAAAAACAGGAAAAGACCATTTTGGCTGCTATGTTGAGAAAAGGCACTGAAGATAAGGAGACTAGTCAGGTGCTTTTACAGTGATCAAGAAGAGGTTAAACAACGGCCCCAGCCACTGCAGTTCAAGTTCTGGACCTGGTGGCTTAAAACTCATGCCAGGCATGCTTGCCCAAGATCCAGAGAGAAGACCAGAGGAGAAGGGATTGCAGCATGGCTGTCCCCCTAGGGGGTGGTTTCTTGCTGTCTGTCTCTATTTATCTGGTGAGCGCATGCGCCCTATAGCAAAAATCTCTTAAAAAACAAAAACAATGATTTGGACTAGGTTGGTAACAGTGGAGATGGCAAGTCCAACCTCTTGGTTAGATTCAAAATATATTAAATATAGTGCCAGTAAGATTTGTTGGTGGGTTAAATATGGAGAGGGAGAGAGTGAGGGCTTAAAGATAACTTCTTCACCCAGGAAATTAGAAAAATCAATTGAGAGAGGATCAGGTTTTGGAAAAAAGAATCAGAGGTCTGGTTTTTGGACATATTAAGTTTGAAAAGCCTATCAGATATCTAACTGGAAATGTCAAGTAGACAGTCGAATATTTCAGACATACAGTAAATAAGTTGTCAACATATAAATGAGTGCAGACGAGATAACAAAGAGAGTAAGCTGGAAAATGAGTAGTCTGAGGACTGAGCCCTGGGCGTTTGAATGTTTAGAGGTTGGAGAGATTAAAAACAGGCAGTAAAGGAGACTGGGGTGAAGCATACAGTAAAGTGAGAAAAAAAGGCAGGAGACTCTATTATTTTGAAAGCCAAGTGAATAAAATATATGAAGGAGAGAGTAATCAAATCTGCTGAAAGGTTAAGTAAGATAAAGATTGAAAACGGAACACTTTCAAGAAAGCAAAAAGGAGGAGCCAGATGGTGGTGCAGATGGTGGTGCAATGGTAAACTGCTACTCTCTGTGATGCAAACCCACATGGGAAGGTTACTGGTTCGCAACGAGAGATCTCCCTGAGTATGCCAGGCATGCATGCACCCATGATCCAAAGCTGGTTAAAGCTGAGGGTGGATCATAGCATCAGCACCAAACTGAGGGTGCTGTCTCTGTTTCTCCCTCACTTGCTCATGGAAGAAATGAATAAATGTTAGGAGGGATAAAAAAGAAAGTGAAAAAATGACCAGAGAATAGGAGAAAATCATTATTTGATAAAGGACTTATATATATAGAATATATAAAGAATGCATACAACTCAACAATAAAAAGAAAAACAGCAATTAAAAATAGGCAAAGGATCTGAATAGGTAAAAAAAAAAAAGTGTTCGGAACCATCAGACAATAGGGAAATGCACATCAGAACCACAATGAGAAAAAAACAGCCTAGCCCCTTAGCACAGTGATTAAGTGCTAGGTATAGAAAGCCAGATTCCACATGGCTGACCATGGTTTGAGTCCCAGTCCTAATGGCTGGGAATACACACTATGCATCTTGGGAAGTTTTCCCAAGATCCTGATGGGATAAGGAAATGGATGAAAAGGACTAAGGTATGACCGTACTCTACTGCAGGGTGTGTTCTCTCTCTAGTGGGCCTACATGCCTTCTGACTATATTTACCAAAAAAAGAAAGAAGGAAAACAAAAAGAACAAGAAAAAAGATGATGATAACAAGTGTTGAGGAGATAGACACTGGAATTCGTATACAGTGCTGGTCAAAATGTAAAATGGTGCAGTCTCTCAGGGAAACAGTTTGGTACCATCTTAAAAAGTTAAGCACAGGGTCAGCTGGTGGTATGGTGGTTAAGGCAGTAGGGTCCCACAAGGCCAATTTCAGGGTTCAAGCCCCAGACTCAGCAGCTTAAAAAATACTCCAGGTGTGTGAGCATGTGCCTCCCCTTACCAAAAAAATTAAACACAATTACCAAACGATCTAGCAATTCTACTCCTAGCTATATGTCTAAGAGAACTAAAGATATATGCCCATGTAAAAACTTTCACGTGAATGTTCGTAGAAGAATTATTCGTAACAGTCAAAATACGGAAACAACTTACATGTCCATCCACTGATAATTGTAAATGGATAAACAAAACATGGTCTATCTGTACATCTATTAATACTTGGTCATTAAAAAAGGTATTGTGACATGCTATAATACAGACAGTGTATTATTCCATTTATAAGCAACGTCCAGAATAGGCAAAGCCAGAGCAGTGGTCTCCAACGGCTAGCAAAGGGGAGAAATGGAGAGTGACTGCAAAGGTGCAGTTTCTTCTTGAGGTGATGAGTATGCTCTAAAATCAGACAGTGGTGATAGCTGCATAACTGTGAATAATTTAAAATTCCCTTAATTTCATACTTTCTACAGGTAAAATATATCTCAATAAAGTCATTTAAAAATTCTGAGAACTAATCATTGGATTAAACAATGGAGAGGTCACTGACGACTTTGATAAAGGCAATTTCTGTAGAATGGCAGAGGCAAAAACCAGATTAGAATTGGTTTAGGAGAGAAAGGAGGACAGGAATGGAGATAGCTGTGTACACTCATTTTTAAACAACAATCCTAGTGGAACTGATGTGGCATCTCATTGTGGTTCTGATTTGCATTCCCCTAATGCCTAGTGATTCTTAGCACTTTTTCAAGTGTTTATTGGCCATTGTGTAAATTTTCTTTGGGAAAATGACCTATTCAGATTCTTCACCTATTTTTATTTTATTTATTTATTTTTTATTGTTGAAGTAGGTACTGTATTTGGAATATAGACAATTCTTGGAAGAGATTTGCCAAGGAAAACAAGGAAATAAGGCATTTGCTAGATGAGAATATGGGATAAAGAGAGTCTGTTTGTTTATCTACTTATTTGTTTTGGTTTGCTACAGGAGAGAGAGGGGGGAAGAAATCACCCCTCAGGGAGGACAGCCACACCACAGTCCCTTTTCCTCCCATTATTCTTCTTAGGATTTTGGGCAAGCCTGCACATGTGTCCAATATATTTTTTTCTTATTCTTTTTTTCTAAAAAAAGGAATTAATTTATTTAATTTTGTTAATTATTATTATTTAATTTGACCAGAGAGAGAGAAGGAAAATGAGAAAGCAAGCTGCCAGGTCAAGGTCTTGAACTATGGTTGGCCATGTGGGAGTCCAGTCCCTTAACCACCATGCCACCTGCACCTTAACCACCATGCCACCTGCCAGGCCCAAACATGTTTTCAAGTCACTGGGTTCTGGACTCAACCCATTCAGTTGGCCATGTGGGATCCAGGCACCTTAACCACCTTGCTACTAGCTGGCCTGAGATTGTTTTTAAAAGACTGAAGAAATTTAACATATTGACTGTTGACAGCAGTGATCCTATATATTAAAAAAGAAAGAAAGAAAGAAAGAATGATGCAAAAGATAAAAGGGGAAATGTTCAGTAATTTCCTCAAACAGGTAAAAGGATGAGATCTTAGGCAGAAGTGGAGAAATCAGCCCTAGAAGGACCAGCAGTTAGCGTAACGGCTATGTCGCTGAACTCCCATGTAGCCAACCACGGTTCAAGTCTCAGACCCGGTGGCTTAAACTCACACCGGGCGCGTGTGCGTGCGTGCCCAAGATCCCAAGAGGAGAATGGAGGAGAAGGGATTGTGGCGTGGCCATCCCCCCTGGGGGGTGATTTGTTGCTTTCTATCTCTCTGTCTGTCTCTGTCTTTCTGGTGCACACACGTGCCCTATAGCAAAAACCTCTCAAAAAAAAAAAAAAGAAATCAGCCCTAGATAGGCACACAGGCTGCTCAGAGACAAAAATACAGATAAAGGGGCAGATGTGTGAATAAAATATATGGGAACATGTGTGCAGAAAGGGGTAAAAGCATTTGCTTCTATTTTTTCTGTGAAACAGTAACAAGCAAGGTTAGAGTGAAGATGAGAGAGGAATGCAGGAACGTGAGGAGACAAGCAGGTATTAAAGAGTGACTACATAGGGAAGTGTGGCAGGATTACTAAGTACTACAGTATTAAAGGCCTGGTTAAGGCTAATGATTGTAAACCAGCAGAATAGCTGTGTAGTCTTCTCCATCACATTTAGATATACCAGGTATATGAACAAATTTAACAAAAACTTGCATTTAACCATGGCTGGGGTTTTGTCAGTGAGAAATTTAAGAATGTACAGAAAGAAGCAATTACAACGAATGTAAATCAGGTAAGGAAAGAAGACCTAAAGAGACTGTGATGCACAGTGTAAAAATGGTGCGGTCAGGCCGGTAGGTGGCGTGGTAGTTAAGGGTGCTGGATTTCCACAAGGCCAACTGCTTGTCGCATCCTGGACCCGGCGGCTTGCTTTCTCAAGCTTTCCCTTTCTTTCTCTCCCTGGTTAAATTAAAATAATAATAATAACAAATGGAATTAAATAAATAATTTTTTTAAATGGTCAAGTCAAAGGTCTAACATAGTTGAGATTCCAGAGGGAGGGAGATGAAAGAATCAAAGTGGATGTTTGGACAACAGAATGCTTAAAATTCAGACAATAGAGCAGATGCAGCTCTACTTGACTAGGGCTAGGGCAGGACTCAGCAAACTTTCTGTAAACGGTCAGATAATAAATATTTTACACTTTGGGGCCAAAGGTAGCTGATGCAACTACTCAACTCTGCTCTTACACTGTGAAAAAATCCATAAAAATACATAAATTAAACAGCCAAGGCTGTATTTTTTTTCCCCTTGGCTAGAGGATGTATGCACTTACCAGAGTGAGAGAGAATGCGAGGAGAAAGCTCCCCCAATGGAGAAAGTCACTTTGCAATCCCTTCTCCTGCATTTCGATCTCCTTTCAGAATTTTGAGCATGTACGCACATGTGGTCATTGCGTTTCTCAGGCTGCCGGGTCCTGGACTTGAACCGCATGGTTAGACATGGGTGTTAAAGAATATCAAAAAAGCCTCCTTACTTCTGCTTGGTGTTTGTAAGCAAACTGCAGCCTCATTTGCTTTATTTCTCTTGCTAGGCTATACCCAATCACAGAAGCTAGGCTTTAGTCAATCACAGGCATCCTGCCTTTTAAATTGTTAAGGCAGACAAACTTCTGAATGTAACCAATGATTTCTCTACCTCACGCCCTCACTTATGGTTTTTGTACGATACTTTCCCTTTTACTGCACACATCACTTTTCTGTTCTGCCGACTTAAAATGTTGAGTCGACCATGAGGCTAGCCAGAGTTGTCCGAAAGATTGGGGACAACTGTCTGATTTAAACAGTGTTAACACTTGCTCAATAAAACTGTACTAAATTGGTTTATTTTTTCTTTGCTTTTCTTTTCCTTTCCTTTCTTTCTTTTTTTTTGGGGGGAGAAGTTTTGGCTGTAGGGCGTGTGCTCTCACCAGAAAGACAGAGAGACAGAAGGTGAGAAATGACCCCCCGGGGGCGGACATGCACGGCATGAGTTTAAGCCACTGGGTCCAGAACTTGAACCGCGGTCGACTACATGGGAGTTCAGCGATGTAGCCATTAGGCCATCTGCTGGTCCCGGTTTATTTTACTTTGAACAGTGGGATCCAGCTACCTTAACCAAACCTGGCAACCAACCTTTTTCCCTTTCTGTGGGGGAAAGGGGGCTCAAGGCTGCATTTAACTAAACTTTTATTTACATAGTTTGGTTAGTTTGGTCCTAGTGCACTGGCCTAGGGTATGATTATGAGAGAAGTAGCTGACACAGGATTGAGTACAACATCACTGGAGGAGAGGTGGGCAAGGAACTGAGAAATAACAGTGTTGGAAAGATAACATCGACACTGAATTCTTCAAGAATTAGACCAGAAGTAGTAATGGCGAGGGTGACTCTGAGCTAGAAACTGAGGGAGGACATCAGAAAAAACAGCAAAGTAAAGGATCTTTGAAAATTCTCTTCCACAAAAGCAAAAGTTGTCAGAATCAAGTTTTTCAGATGTTAGAAATAAGCAGACTTGTAACAATTTAGGGGGAATTTTCCCCAAGACAAACAGGGGAATATAAGTAAGAACGGTGAGTTTTTTTTTTTAAAATAATTATTTATTTTATTCATTCATTCATTTATATTTTAGTTTGAGCAGAGAGAGACAGAGGGTGAGAATGAGAGAGAGAGAGGAAGTGAGAAAGCCAGCCACCAGATTCAGGACTTGAACCCTGGTCAGCCATGTGGGAGTATCCAGCGCCTTAACCACCATGCCACCTGCTGGTCCCAGGAACGGTGAGTTTTGTGGCACCTTAAATTGCCCTATTCCTATCCCCTATTCTGAAAACTAACAACCGGCAATCACAGTGGGAAGATGCAACCTCATGGAGGGGACAAAACAGAGTGGGGTAAAGCTTCATTCCCAGAAAGCCATCATTACTTGACCTTTCTGGTAGCTTGCTGGAGGATCCCATTTATAATGTTTGTCTATGCTTGATCAGACTCATAGCTTACCCAGTCGGAAAAACCTTTTCCCTAAGGATGGGAACATTTATCAGAAACAACCATAGGTAACTGTTTAACTTTGTGGCTGTCTGATGCAGTGAATAATAGTTGGGGTAAACAGTAGACTAACCTAAAAACTAAAAAGGAAAAGTTGAGGATGGAAATGTGCCTTGGGAATCTAGAAGGCTGCATGTGTGCACAAGGCTATATGAGCCTAGAGCTGAGCACACGCTCAGTAAAGTCTTTTTTAATTTTTTTTGAGAGGTTTTTGCTATAGGGTGCGTGTGCTCACCAGAAAGACTGAGAGAGACAGAGAGACAGAAAGTGAAAAACCACCCCCCCAGGGGGGATGGCCATGCCACAATCCTTTCTCCTCCATTCTCCTCTAGGGACCTTGAGCACGCACACACATGCCTCTGGCATGAGTTTAAGCCACCGCGTCTAGGATTTGAACCGTAGTCGACTACATGGGAGTCCAGTGACATAGCCAATACGCCAACTGCTGGTCCCTCAGTAAAGTCTTGACAAGGCCCTATGCTCTCATATCTGGCTGATCTTGAAGCCCTGCACAAGTACAGAGTTAAGGCTAAGAAACAGCATTCGCAGGCTGGCTCCATGGTTAAGGGAGCTGAAGCCCTCATGGCCAACCATGAAGTAAGAAACTTGGCTGGAGACTTCGAAAACATGCTGTGTGTGTGTGTGTGTATGTGTGTGTGTGTATGTGTGTGTGCAGACCTCCAATCCCAACAGGATGGGAAAATGAAGAAAAGGATTGTGGCATAAATATCCTCACTCACTCTTCCTCTCTGGGTCTCCTTATCCCTTCCCCTCTCTGTATCTCAATGACCAGCATATGCTCTCTGGCAAAACAAAACAAAACAAAACAAAAAAACACACACGAGTTGTCAAATACCTGTCTGAGTGTTGAATTCTACATCCAGCAAAACTATTCTTCAAAAATAAGAAGTAATTAAGAGAGAGTTCACTGTTGGCAGACCTGTCATACCATAAGACACACTAGCGAGAATCACTGAAGCTGAAATGAAAGGGCAGTACTTTAAACCCACACAAATAAAGACTATCGGTAAAGCTAATTCCATTATTTGTATTAGCCTCCCATTGCTGCTGCTAATGTATTTCTACAAACTTGGTGGCTTAAAGCAACATCCATTTATTATCATTCAGCTCTGGAAGCCAGAAGTCTGAAGTGGTTCTCATTGGGCTGAAATCAAGATGCTAGTGGGGCTACATTTCTTTGTGGAGACTACAGAGAAGACACTGTTTTCTTGTTTTCTCTAGCTTCATGCGGCTGTCTGAATTCCTTGGTTTATGGCCCCTTCCTCTATCCTCAAAGACAGATAAGTACCATCTTAAAATCTCTTTCTCTCTAACTTTCTTGCCTCCTCCTTTCATTTATAAGGATCCCTGCAATTACATTGGGCACCGGTATAATCTAGGTTAATCTTTCCATCTCAAACTTCTTAATTTAATCACATCTAGGAAATTCCTTTTGCCACTCAAGGTAACATATTCGTAGGTTCCAGGGATTAAGACAGATATTTTGGGGGGAGTTGTCATTCTGTCTACCATAGTAGGTAAAACCAAAAGAAAGTACAAATGTACTTTCTGTTTGTAATTCTTTGTAATTCTTTCTATAATCTGATTCAAAAGACAACTGCATAAAGCATATTCTAATAAGCACGTAATGTTTAAGGATGTTATTTGTATGATAATAACTGCACAAAGGAGGAGGGAACAGAGATTTATAGGAACAAAGATATTGCACAGTACTGAAGGTAAACTGGTATTAATCCAAACTAGATTATTATAAATTAAGATGTTAATTGTAATCCTTGGGGCAACCACTAAGAAACTAACAACAGCAGCAAAAACTATAATAAAAGAAGCAACGAGAGCATTTAAATGGTATGCTAGAACATATCTAACATGAAAGAAGGCTATAACAAAGGACTAGAGGAAAAAAAATGTAGAAAATAAATTATAGAACTAAATCTTATTAGACACAGCAGTGGCACCATGTGCTTATACTTCCAGCTATTCGGTAGGCCAATGGAGGACTGAGACACAGCACGACCTTGTCTAGAACAGTACATACACACACCACTAAAAAACAAAAACCCAACAAAACTTATTATTATATTAAATGCAAATTAATCACTTTAATTAAAAAATGAGGGGAGAGTAACCCCAGAGTCTATAAAATGACTGAACTAGACCAATGACAAAACTAGGGTGTTCTGGGGAGAAAGCAGACACAATGATCTACAAGTAGCAAAAGACAAAAGGGAGGGCACTCACTCACTTTTATGAGCAGTGCTACAGGATTATGGGAGACAGCACAGATACTGCTCAAGAGGGCTGCAGTGAAACAAAATCCTTCAAGGATGTCCATGAACTTTTTTTTTTTCTTTTTTTGGGAGAGGTTTTTGCTGTAGGGCGGTGCACTTGCCAAAAAGAGAGAGAAAAATCACCCCCCGGGGGGGATGGCCACGCCACAATCCCTTCTCCTCTCGGGATCTTGGGCACGAATGCACACGCGCCCGGCTGAGTTTAAGCTGCTTGGTCGGGGACTTGAACCGCGGTTGACTACATGAGAGTCCAGCGATATAACCATTATGCTAACTGCTGGTCCCTCCATGATCTTTTTTGAATAAAGAAAAGTTTAACTTTTATTTAGTAAAATTTTATTGATCTTTCCCTCATTTCCTTTTTTTCCCTTTGCATTTATGCTCACAAAGTCACTCATATCTTAAGAGCATATTAAAAATATTCATCTATTTTTTTTGATAGAGAGAGATTTTTGCTATAGGGTATGTGTACTTGTCAGAGAGACAGAGAGATGGAAAGTGAGAAATCACCTCCCTCCCAGGAGGGATGGCCATGCTGCACTTCCTTCTCCTCCATTCTCCTCTTGGGATTTTGGGCATGCACGCACACATGCATGGCATGAGGTTTAAGCCACTGGGTCTGGGACCTGAAGCACAGTCAACACATGGGAGTAACCATTATGTCATCTGCTGGTCTCTCACCTATGTTTTCTTTTTTTATATATTTTTTAAAGTTTTTGCCATAAAGTGTGCACATCTGCTAGAGAGACAGAGACAGACAGTGAGAAGGAAAGTGAGAAATCTCCTCCCACCCCCCAGGAACAGCCATGCCATAATCCCCTGTACTCCAGTCTCCTCCTGAGATTTTGGGCATTTATACATACATACCCTGTGTGATTTTCAAACCACCAAATCTGGGACTCAACGTGGGACTCGCAGTGGGCCAAGTGGGAGTCTACCACCTTAACCATCATGCCACCTGCTGGCCCCTATGTATAAGATTTTAAAGTTAAGTCCTCTGCTCATTCTGAACCTTACTGTAGGCTCTGCTGTATAAAACTTACTTTTCTTTCAAATAATTAGAAATTAGGAGAGCAAAGGGGGAGGTAATCATGAAAGAGCACTAAATTAAAAGACAACAGTACTGACATTTAACACGAGCTTTATTACCAAATCACTGGGGCAACTTGGTGTTTAATCAGCTCCCGTCTCCCCTACTGCCACAGTTTATTTCCATCCACTCTGGCCTACAATCGTAGATTACTGCCGTGTTTCCCAATAGGCCAAATTAATATAGTTTCTCCTCTTTCTAGACCATCCAGTGTAAAGGCTAGAATCATAGTACTAAACAAATTTTATACTTATAGTTCATATAAATTGTTCCTATATATCGTTAAGAAAAAATAAACAGAATTATTTTTAAAAAAGAGTAAAAGACATGAACAAGTTATATACAGAGGAAATACAAATGACCAATACATACATTTAAAAAATAACATTCAATCATATTAATAATTAGGAAGACATGAATTAAAATGACAACGTAACCCTTCCATCAAATTAATATAATTTTAAAAGAATGATAAATACTCAGTTTTGTTAAGGATATGGAGAAATGGAGACTTGCCTATTAAAATTTTGTTCATCTTTTGTCTTCCTTTTTTTTTTTTTTGAGAGGTTTTTCACTATAGGGTGCGTGCGCTCGCCAGACAGACAGAGAGAGACAGAGACAGAAAGCGAGAAATCACCCAGATGGCCACGCCACAATCCTTTCTCCTCCATTCTCCTCTCAGGATCTTGGGCACACACGCACACGGCGTCCGGGTCCAGCATGCGAACCATGGTCGACTATGTGGGAGTCCAGCAACATAGCCATTAGGTTAACTGCTGGTTCCCTCATCTTTTGTCTTCTAAATGAAAGACATTTCACATTCCTTTTATGATTTAAGTCCTTTCACAATCTGGCCTTGGCTTATCTTTCCTTTCTTCTCTATCTATCCTGAGCTTTACCACACATAAGAAAAAAACCTTGAACATGTCAGATATTTTTATTCCCTAGCAATCAGGAAAGTGCTGATTGATCCCACAGCCTGAAAAAGTCACTTCCTGTCATCTCCTCAATGCAAATGCCATACTTCCTTTCCTGTTCATGATGTCCCCAAATTTAGTTGTTCTTTTCCTTTGTATCCTCACAGTACTTGTTTAAAACTCAAGAGCCCTTAATACTCCTATTGAAATCTTAGATCACTGTCTTCCTAAAAGAGTAGGAAGAGGCTCTTGGGACTCTAGTGTTTTTCTTTAAAGAATTATTTTATTCACCTCTATTTATTTATTTATCTATTTATTTATTATTATTATTTTCCAATTTGACCAGAGAGAGAGAAAAAGTGAGAAAGCAAGCCACCAGTTCTGAGACTCGAACTGCAGTCAGCCGTGTGGGAGCCCAGCACCTTTAACAACCATGCCACCTGCCGGCCCCATTTTTTTTAAAGAGAATTTTTTACTATAGGATACGTGCACTCACTGGAGAGACAGAGAGATAGAAAGAGAGCAATCATCCCACCCCAGCCACATCCCTCCTCCTCCATCTCCTCTGGGGATTTGGGGGACAGACACATATGTACCCAGTGTGAGTTTAAGCCTTTGGATCCGAACTCAAACCACGGTCAACTATGTAGGAGTCCAACAACATAATCATTATGCCACCTGCTGGTCCCCCTAGTGTTCTTGCTTTTAAAGTTTATGATTTATTTCTGAGAGAGAGAGAGAGAAATGGATGGACAGTCCCCACCCCAGTCTCGGCCAGCCAGGATGTACATGAGTACCCAGTGTGAGGAGGGAGACCTCAGGATGCAAACCTGGGACCTTCCCATGTACCATTAGCATCATCAGAGCACTAAATTACCACTGTACTTCCACAGCTATATAGTTGCTACTCCTTAAAAACTGACTGAGTGGGGCCAGCAGGTGGATGGTAGCTAGGGGACTGGAGTCCCACATGAGTGACCAGTTTGAGTCCAGGACTCAGCAGCTGGAAATCACACCAGGCATGTGTGCGTGTGTACCCAAAATTCTGAGAGGAAGTTGGAGAAAGAAGGGATTGCAGTGTGGCCATCTCCCCACGGGGTGATTTATCACTTTCTCTTTCTCTCTGGCACATGCACATGCTGTATGGCAAAAATCTTAAAAAAAAAAAAATAATAATCCGACTCATGTACCAGAGAACTTAGTAAATAATCAGGCATGGTCATTAGATCTCCTATTACTGAAATATTTTCTTATATTTTCTTCCCTTTGCTAACACTTGAACCACAGACACTCACAAATATTTGCACACACATCCTTACCTCCACTAATTTTCTCAACTCCTATGATAATCCACAGTGTAATTTTCTGCTACATCTATCTTCCCTCCCCTCTTTTCATTAAATAAACTTTTTTTTTTTTTAAAAAAGAATTATTTATTGGGGCTAGCGGGTGGCACGGTGGTTGAGGTGCTGGACTCCCACATGGTCAATCGTGGTTAGAGTCTTGGACAACTCAAGTCTTGGCAGCTCGCTCTCTCTTTCTCGCTTGTCAAATTGAAGAATAAAAAATAAATATTTAAAAAAAAATTTACTATAGGGCACGCATGCTCCCCAGAGATAGGCGGAGAGAGGGAAAATGAAAACCATGGTCCCCATATGAAAGTCCAGTGCCTTAAAGACCAGGTCACATGCTGGACCCCCTTGCCTGTTTAACAAGCAGCCAGGTCTGGGACTCAAACCATGTAGTCAGTCATATAGGATCTAGTACCTTAATCTCCATACCATCTGCTGGCCCAGTAATCTGGGTTTTATTATTTATCATTTGCAAGACTAAAAAGGATCAGTGTTCCTTTTATCAATATATGGCATTAGAAGGTTACTTAGAAATAAATGTAATGTTGTTATAGAGAAGCAGGTATGTACAAGGCAGTTGGCTCCATGTTGATAAATTACCATAGGGCCATGTAAGATTATTTACAACATATAAAGTGTCAGGCCCTACAAATAAGCCTAGTTGCAATCTCCAAGACAGTTAAACATTAACCAGGACACCAATGAACAAAAGTGTACCTATTCCAATAAGACGGTACTGTGGCTAGGGCACTGCAGTTCAAGTCTTCTTTCAATTCTTCAAGAAGCTTCCTTGTCTAGTCTAAACTCCACGTA